>NC_056745.1:633171816-633471816 GCF_019279795.1 Protopterus annectens | reverse complement strand
CAAAGGCACTGATGTCCATCTCAGCACAACTAATTCCACACAGACATGGAGACCCAACGCCTCAGGATGCCCCAGTGGGTGAACTCCTCTCTTCCGAAACCTCTCCAGAATTCCCTTCTGAAGAGGTCCCTTGCAAGAGATTATGCAAGAAGCATCTGGACTCCCCAGAGGAGTCGATCACATCTGACACAGACCTTGATGAGTCAGAAGGGTCCCCATGGTCGCCCTCTGAGGATGTCTCCTTTGCAGGCATCCTAGAAATTCTTAAGCAGAGAGGTGACTGGAAGCCCATCAACCCTTCTGATGAGGATTCTGTCTACCTGAAGGCTTTTGGGTCTCACCCTTTCGCCTCTTGTGTGTCTCTGCCTTTTGATGAACTTATGGAATTAGTTTGTCGAAAGGTGTGGGAGTCTCCAGATTCCATGGACCCTGTTCCCCAGAAGCCAAATAATTTCATTACATCCCCCGAGGATAAAACCAGATGCTATGGTGGTGGTGGAGGCCCCCACAAGGAATTATCAGAGACGTCCTCTTCTCTCCATCCCTGAACAAAGAGTTGCGGGCGATGGACAGATAAGGAAAGCATATGTTTTCTTCACTGACCTTTACACTCAGGTCCTTGAATTATCTTGCACACTTTACCAGGTTGCAGAGAGATCTCCTGAAGGAGCTAGGAGATACTCTACAGGGTTCAGTAGCTGCGGGGCTATCAGATAAAGTGTCCTTCCAGCTCTCCACCTAGAATTTAGTAGTAAACTCATCCATGAGGCTCATTTCTTGTGCAGCTGATGGAGTGAGTAGGGCAGCGGGTTCAGGAATTACCCTTAGGAGACATTTCTGGATGCGCTTGTGTAACTTTGCAGAACCCTTTAAGTCTTCTTTTATTAATGCACCCCTTCGATGGCTCATCCTTGTTCGGGCCTAAGGTCAAAGACACACTAACAAGGTATGAACAGGAAGGAAAAAACTTCGTTTTTGCATACCTTGTAGACCTTATCCAAATGGTCAGAAGGGAGGAAAGATGTGGTTTTGAAAATCCCAGAGAGTTTTTCAAGACATACATGGTAAGTCTTTCCCCAGGGGCAGAGGGTGAAGCAATAATTGAAGATGCCGACCATGCGGTAGAGGGGGTCCGTAGAACCCGGGCGACAGGGAATCCTTATTTGGTAAGTCCTTTGAATGCTCCTGAAAGGAGGCCCATCTGTCCTTCTCTGGAGGCAGTTGGGGGTTGCTTATCCTTGTACCCAGATGCCTGGCTAGAAATATCAAAAGACAAATGGGTACAAAGCATCCTATCCAGAGGTTACTCCATACCCTTTTCCCTTCCTACCCCATGTATGAAAAACATTCCGGATGTTCCACCCAGTCACAGGAAACAAGCAACCTTAGAAATACAGAAGTTGCTAGAAAAAAAGAGTTGTCCAACCGGTCCCCGAAGACCAAATAGGATCCAGGACTTACTCAAGGTTTTTTTTGTTCCAAAGAAAACAGAGGACTGGAGACCCATACTGGATCTCAGCAGATTGAACAAATCTGAACAAAGACAAAGTTCCAGATAGTAACACTGCAGTCAATACTTCCCTTTTTGGGAAAAGACAACTGGATGTGCTCTATAGACCTCCAGGATGCATATTACCACATAAAAATAGACAGGCCATTCAGGTGTCTCCTATGCTTTTGGCTGGGACCCAGTCATTACCAGGTTCGAGCTCTGCCCTTGGGTCTCACTACAGTCCCCAGAGTGTTCACCAAATGTATGGCAGTAGTCACGGCTCACCTGAGATATCTAGAATTCCGTGCGTTTCCCTATCTATAGACGACTGGCTCCAAACCGCCACCACCAAGCATCAGCTAACAGAAGCAAGAGACACCACCCTGAGACTCTGCTCTTGTTTAGGGATCACAATAAACTATGAAAAATCTGCCTTATTGCCATCTGAACATATCATTTTTATAGGTGCAGATCTAGATACTACAAAAATGATGGTAAAGCTTTCCCCAGAAAGAGTACAAGCCTTGCGGCTTCAGGTCTCAGTCTTTCTTTTCAAGAGGAAGATTCAAGCAAGAACAGTTTTAAGAGTCCTAGGCATCATGGCAGCAGCGATAAACATAATTCCATTAGCAAGGCTGCATATGAGAATGTTACAGTGGCTGTTGTTCACTCAGTGGTCCATGCAGGAATTTCCGATGTTACATCAGATCATATTAATAGAATCCTGCAGGAGGGACCTCCATTGGTCGCTACACTCCAGTCAAGTGACCTTAGGTCAACCCTTTGTTCTTCCACAACTGTTAGCCACTGTGACCACAGATGTTTCCCAGATAGTGTTGGGGGGTGCATTATCAGGGAAGGACAGTCCAAGACACTTAGCAGGTTCATGAGGCCCACTTGCACATCAGTGCCCTAGAGATGAGAGCGGTGCTTCTTGCATTGCAGGCATTCTAAGACTCTCTTCTGATAGGAACAATTGCTGTCCAAATGGACAACATGTCAGTTGTATGGTATATAAACAAACAAGGAGGAACCAGATCTTAACCCCTTTGTCAAGAGGCACTGAGAGTATGGCAGTGGGCAACCCCCTCCCAATGTTTTCTGGTAGCAGCGCACATCCCAGGGAAATGCAACATGATAGCAGACAAATTCAGCAGGGCAATTCTGATCCCTCATGAGTGGTCCCTGAAACAAGATATAGCAGAAATGATTTTCCGAAAATGGGGCCAGCCTTGCTGCAAGCTTTTTGCCATGTCCATGAACATCGAATGCAGCAGTTACTTTGCCCTAATCCCCCCTCTGGGGGAGTCCCCAAGGGATGCACTCGTAGACAATTGGCCTTCGGGTCTCATTTACGCCTCTCCTCCTTTTCCATTGATGCCCAAAGTTCTTCAGAAAGCCAGCACATTGGGAAGGACCTTAATACTTCTCGCCCCATACTGGCCTCATCAAATCTGGTTCCCCTTCTTGTGGCCTCATCTTCAGGAGGAACTCTCTATTCTGGACCCAGTTCCGGGTCTTCTGACTCACCTGTCAGGGAGGTTCCATCCATCTCTGCAAATCCTCAAGTTGGCAGCATGGGCATTCCAATTCCAAACATAGCCAGGCTATCTGACCTTTCACCTTCAGTACAACATATCTTAATTTCTTCTCACAAAGCTTTTCCGAGAAGATTATATATCAGCAAATGAAAAAGATTTTCCTCCTGGGCTTTGGAAAATAATCTTGATCCTTTCTCTGCACCTTTACCCTCCATTCTGGAATTTTTAGTAAAGCTTTTTCAGGAGGGGGCAAATGCTATTCGAGTTAAAGAAGCCACACTCTCTAATTTCCATCTTGGAGAAGGAGGAGAAGGTCCGAATATTATGTCCCATAGAGTTCGAAAAGCTTTCTTGAGAGGTACTAACCTTTTAAAACCATCCATTTAACCACCGCTACTTCCATGGAATTTAAATTTTGATGTAATGTTGTCCTATCTTGCCTTCATTCTTGCTGGTTCGGTTCCAATTTGGCCTATACTAAAGCTCGAGAGCTTCCACTAGCTCAAGGCAATACCCTATTCCATCATGCTTAGGGAGATTACACAGATCTCATTTGCCACTAAACTAGATCTGGTGCTTTTTACTAGACTCCAGGCTAAGTAGAATCTTTTTTCCTCTTTTGTACTAAATTTTGGTCTAAATTCTTAGAGTGTTGGTTGTTTTGTACTACTGTTAGTTTATTAGTCTGATATTTGTGACTTTGTCGCAATTTGGTGTCACTGCTGTTGCTGGCCATTGTACTTCCGCTAGGCCTTTATCTTATTCCCTATCCCGGCTCCAATTTCTTTGAGTGTAGAGCATTATAGCTGCTTGTTTGTATTAATCTATTCTGTCCAACGCCTTTTTTTTCTATAGCATAAGGAGTTTGTTTAAGTTAGAGGACTCCTTTTTTGCCCATTTAAATTAGAGGGCTTTCTTCCTGTCGCCTTTCTTAAAGGAGTTGCTGTTTAAGTTAGAGACTTCTCCTTTGGCTAGAGGAGACTATTGTTTGAGTTAGAGACTTCTCTAGGGTATCTGTTTTGTTAGTTGTATTCTGTTAAAAAAAAAGGTCTGTTTTGTTTTGATTGTTGTTGGTGTTAGTACTATTAGGTAGTTATGTCAAAAGATACTAAAGAAGCGAAGCCTTCGGGCGTCAAGAAGTGTGATTGTAGCAGACCAAAAATGTCCCTGATAGATGGCCACACCAGTTGTGTGTATTGTTTGGATGTGGTCCATCTGCAGGAGTCCTGTTCTTTCTCCCACGCTTTCAGCGCCAGGGTGTTGTTGGAGAGAAAAAATAAGTTGAATATTAGGGGTTTGTTGAAGGTTGCTTTCTCTGAGGCTTTAGAAGGAAAACAGAGTTCCTCCAAATCCCCTCACCAGTCTCAATCTCCTAGATCTGACAAATCTTCAAGGAGATCTGCTTTCTTGGTTCTGGAGTCTGAACCATAGAAAAAGCAGGCTAAGGACTCACCAACAGACCTGAAGGCTTTCAGGCCTGAAAAGACTACCTCTTCAGCTCCGCTGTTTATTTTGGAGACAGAGTATCGCATACGGACCCGGTCTCCAGTTCTGGAACTGGTCTCTTCAGTCCTACACTCACCTGTTTTGCAGTCCATTAAATCCTCGGCCCCGTCCTCTCGGTCCTCCAGGAGTCTCTCAGATGATGTGGAGCAGATGGTCAAGAGGTTGTTACAGATACCGGCACTGGTCAAAATCCTGTCGAGCCCGGCCCAGAAGGATTTGGATCCAACAGCTGTCATTGGCCCTTCTTCGATTCCTCCTCTGACCCATGTGGTGGCTTTGGAGCTCAAGTGTTTGGATTTGACCATAGTGGAACCGTCAGGACCGAGATCTACTCCGGCCTCCTTGGTGCAATCATCTATTGAGGGGTCTAGGAGTCGACGCTCTCCCGTCAGGTGCGGGGAGGAGAGCCGGGTTGGACAGTTGTCTGAACCAATTCTCCCTGTCAAGGCTTTGGCGCAGGTCAGCTCAGTGCCTACATCGGCCTTGGTTTGGGGGAGTCTCCTGGCTCCTTGGAGCCGGGATCTCCCTTAGAGCGGGTTTGTGGTGCTTTTGAGGTCATGAGGAGAGTGCTGTCACCCCAGATGGCCCCATTCTCAGACCCAAACACTGTTCCCCCAAAAGCACTAGAGTCTGTCACTTTACCACATCTCTCTCCCAAGTGTGGAAACTAGAAGTCCCAGGATGACCCACTGGGCGCATCCATCTCTTCCAAAACCTCCCCCAGAGTACCCTTCTGAGGGGGTCCCTTGGAAGAGAACATGTAAGAGGAAACATCTAGTCTCCCCTGAGGAGTCCATCACTTCAGACACGGACCTCGATCATTCAGATAGGTCCCCCACAGTCACCCTGTGAGGATGTCTCCTTTGTGGACATCCTAGAGATCCTTAAGCAGAGAGGTGGCTGGAAGGCAATCTACCCTTCTGAGGATGAGTCTGTGTACCTGGAGGCTTTTGTGTTTCGCCCTTCCACCTCTTGGGTGACTCCGCCTTTTGACCAGCTCATGAATGTAGTCAGTCGGAAGGCGTGAGGCTCTCCAGAGTCTGTGGAACCTGTTCCGAGGAGGCCAAATAAGTTTATCACAGTGCCCTCTGACAAGGAAATCCTCACAAAAGGTGTCCCAGTAGATGCTACTATGGTGGTGGTGGCGGCCACCAAAAAGGAGTTGTCTGAGACTTCCTCATCTGTCCATCCACTGAATAAGGAATCTTGTACGATGGACAGTTACGGAAAGCATATGTTCTCATCAGCAGTCTTTACCCTCAGATCGCTGAACTATTTAATCCATTTTACTAGACTTCAGAGGGATCCCCTGAAGGAGTTGGGAGATACCCTCCAAGGTTCTACAACTGCAGAGGTTTCAGACAAGGAGACCTTTCAGCTTGCTACCTTAACGTTGGTGGTAAACTCTTCCATGAGGCTTATCTCTTATGCATCTGATGGAGTGAGTAGGGTAGTGGGTACAGGAATCTCCCTAAGGAGACATTCCTGGATGCGCTTATGTGAGTTTGCAGAGCCCTTCAAGTCTTCCTTTATCAATGCCCCATTTGATGGCTCGTCCTTGTTCAGGCCTAAAGTGAAAGAGACTCTGACCAGATGCGAGCAAGAAGGAAAGACATTTTCTGCCGTGGGAGTCCATTTCTCCCTCCCTAGTAGGTCTTACCCCAAAGGTCAGAAGGGGGGGGGTGTGGTTCCGTAAGTCCCAAAGAGCCTTTCCGGATTCACATGGTGATTCTTCCCCCAGGGGCAGAGTGGGAAACAGCAATGGAAGATGCCAACTTCACTGCAGAGCGGGTCTGCAAAATCAGGGTGACAGGGATACATTCCTTAGTAGGCCCTTCCAGCACTCCTGAAAGGAGGCCTGCCTGTCCACCTCTGGAGGCAGTTGGGGGTCACTTGTCACTGTACCCAAACACCTGGCTAAACATAAATGACAACTGGGTACAAATTATCATATCCGGAGGCTACTGTATACCTTTTTCCTCTCCCCCTTCAAAAAAAAGGTCAGTCCCAGATGTGCCACCCAGTCAGAGGGATCAGGCAACCCCAGAAGTTCAAAGGTTGCTAGAAAAAGAGTCATCCAAGATGTCCCTACAGACCAAATTCGATCCAAAACTTACTCAAGATTCTTTTTAGTTCCGATAAAGACAGGGGACAGGAGGCCTATTTTGGATCTCAGCAGAATAAACAAGGCTGTAAAAAAAAAAATCAAAGTTCTGGTTGTTGACACTGCAGTCTATACTCCCCTTTCTGGGGAAAGACAATTGGATGTGCTCGATAGATCTCCAGGATGCGTAATACCATATGAAGATGGACAGGTGATCCTGGAGTCACTTACGCTTTTGGCTGGCAGTCAGTCATTATCAGTTCTGGGCTTTGCCCTTTGATCTCATTACACCCCCCAGAGTGTTCACTAAATGTATGGCAGTAGTCACGGCATACTTGAGGCATCTAGGATTCCAGGTATTTTCGTAATTGGATGACTGGCTCCTAACCGCCACCACCGAGCATTTACTCACCAGAGCAAGAGACACCACCATCCACCTTTGCTCCCAACTAGGCATTACAATAAATTTTAAAAAGTCTGCCTTGTTGCCATCACAACATATTGTATTTATAGGAGCAGACTTAAACACAAGGGAAATGGTAGCCAAAAGTTGTCCTAACAGGATACAAACCCAATGCCAACAAACACAGAACGTTCTGACAAAGAAGAAAGTACAGGCAAAGGTTGTTCTAAAGGCCCTGGGTTTGATGGAGGCAGTGATAATCTTGGTACCGCTCGCACTCTTACACATGAGAGCTCTCCAGTGGTTACTTTTCACCCAATGGTCCATGCAGGAACTGCCCATGTCAGAATCTTGCAAGAGAGTACTCCACTGGTCGCTTCATTCTTCTCAGGTGGTTATGGGCAGGCAGTTCATTCCCCCTCAACCAATAGCTACAGTGACAACGGATGCTTCCATATAGGGTGGGGGGCATTATCTGGGGAAGACGGTCCAAGGAGTGTGGCAGGAATACGACAACCACTTGCATATCAGTGTCCTAGAGATGAGAGTGGTGCTGTTGGTGTTGCAAACATTTCACAACCCCCTCCCACTAGGAACGATTGCAATCTAGAAAGACAATATGTTAGTTGTGTGGTACATTAACAAGGAGGAACCAGATCTTACCCCATATATCAAGAGGCTCAAAGAGTATGGTAGCGGGCAGTCTCTTCTCAACGCTTTCTAGTAGCAAAGCATATCGTGTGGAGATACAACATGGTTGCAGACAAACTCAGCAGAGCTATTCTAATGCTTCATGGGTGGTCCCTGAAACAGGAAATGGTGGAACAGATTTTTCGCAAGTGGGGCCAGCCTTGCTGCAACCTTTTTGCCACATCCATGAATGTCAAATGCAGCAACTACTTTGCCCTGATCCCCCCCTTCGGGGGAGTCACCAAGGGATGCACTTGTAGACGATTGACCTCCGGGTCTCTTTTATGCATTCCCTCCTTTTCCCGATCCCCAAAGTCCTTCAGAAAGCAATCACGTTGAGAAGCCGGTTAATACTGATTGCACCATACTTGCCTCGACATATTTGGTTCCCCTTCCTATGGCCCCATCTAGAAGAGGATCCGTGATTCTGGACCCAGTTCCAGACCTCCTGACTCATCCGTCAGGGACATTGCATCCCTCGCTCAAAACCCTCAAACTGACAGCTTGGCTGCTCCACTTCCACTCCTAGCCAGGCTTCCGGGCATATCCCCCAGTGTGAGACATATTCTGACCTCGTCCCATAAGACGGCAACTAGCCTAACATGCTAGCAAATGGAAATGGTTTTCCTGTTGGGCTCTAATCAATCACATTGATCCTTTCACGGCCTCTGTAACTTCTATTTTAGACTTTTTAGCTAAACTCTTCAATGAAGGTGCAGCAGCGGCTGCTGTAAGAGTTCAGTTGGTTGCTATATCAAACTACCACATTGGAGAAGTGGGATTCAAGATTATGTCCCATAGACTGTGCAAAGCCTTTTTGAGAGGTACCTTTTTGCTTAGGCCCCCAGTAAAAGAACCACCAGCCCCTTGGGACCTCAATTTGGTATTGTCCACTCTAATCCTACCATGATATGAACCGGCTTTATCTTGTTATCTAAAGATTCTGACATGGAAAACAGTCTTTTTGGTGGCCATCACATCTGCTAGGCGGGTATCAGAACTCCAAGCATTGTCTATATGCCCCCCATACTTGGTTTTCCATAGAGACAGAGTTTCCCTGAGGACTAATCCATCATTCCTGCTCAAAGTTTGCTCTGAAGCAAAGTTTAATCAATCTATTGATCTACCTGTCTTCTTCCCAAACTATGGCAACAAAGCAGAATATAAATTACACCAATTAGATGTACACAGACAATTGCACTTCTACCTGGGCAGGACCAAAGAATTCGGGAAATCTGATCAACTGTTCATCTCCTTTTCAGATAAAAAGAAGGGCGCCCCAATTTCAAAAGTCACTTTCTCAAAGTGGCTTACTGATGCCATTACCTAGTCATATTCTTCCCAAAAGAGACAACTGGCTGGAAAAATAAAAGGTCATTCAACAAGAGAGATTGGCAACCTCATTTGCTTTTCAGGCTAGTCTACCTATGGATGCAGTTTTGCTGCAGCGATGTGGGTAAAACCTCTTACCTTTATCACTCATTACAAAGTGGATTTGGCCTCCTGGAACAGGGCTTTGTTTGGATCCACAGTTCTGAAGAGCATGTCCCCTTGAGCCACCCAAGAAAGAAGGTGCTGGGGACGCTGTCCCAACCAGCAAGAATGAAGGCACGATAGGACAGCATAACATAAAGAAGTTATGTACTCACCATAACGTTCCATGTTTGTTGTCCATCTCGCCTTCATTCTTGCTTCTCTCCCTCCTTCCTCCAGCCTTCACTCCTGGAGAATCGAGAGGTCTTTACTGGATTTGGAACTTATGATGTTAAGTTGTCTATCTCGCCTTCGTTTCTTGCTTGTTGGGATCGGAGCTGATCCTCGGCTCCGATTCGGCCATCTTCAATAGCTCGAGAGCTGTTTACTGGCTCAAGGCTACCCCTTATTCCATGATGCCTAGCGCTAGCTACCCAGATCTCGTTTGCCGCTTCAGCTGCGAGGTGTTGTTTCTACTGGCTCAGGCTCATATAAGTTTTTCTATTTAACTGTTTTTTGTCAGATTAGTACTTTTTCTGGGAGTTTATTGTTTATTTTTGTAGTCTATAACTGTGGGTTTAAGTTGAGTGCTTTTTGTAGTCTTTCCCTTAGAACTCGTTTAAATTAGAGAGTTCTCCCCATCCCCCACCCCTATCCCTTCTTGTAGGTTAGCGGTTAGATGTTATGTGATCCTATCTCGCCTACATTCTGACTGATGGGTTCGGAGCCGATCCCTCGGCTCCGACTCGGCACGCTTATGCCAAAGAGCGAAGTCTCTTATTGGCTGAGCTTACTATATCCCAGGATGCACCACTACCAGTCCCCCAGATCTCGTTTGCCGCTTCCCTGCGAAGACGTGGTCTCGAGCTGGCTGGGCTGAGTAGTTATTATTAACTAACTTTTCTGTCAGTTTTTTGCTGTTTTTTGTCACAAAAGCTGTTTTAACAGCTAACGATCTTATTGTGTGTGTTTGGATTGTGAAACTTGTTGTGTGTGATTGGGTTGGTTTGATTTCGGCCCCCCCTTCATCCAGGGCCTTCCCGGTCTATCAACCCCTTTTAAAACTTTACAGGGTTTCAGAGTTCCCTGTCATTTACAGGAAGTGTTTGCGTTAACTATAACTGTAAACCTATTAGTTTTGTCATCAGTAAATCTATAGTTGTTTACTTTCCTGTCAAAGTTACTGGAATTGTTTAATATAATGTCTCAAACCCCTAGGCCTTCGGGCTTTAAAAAATGTTCGAAATGTGGTTTCAAAATGTCTATCACAGACGATCATTCGCTCTGTGTATATTGTTTAGGGGCAAAACACTTGCAGGAGTCATGCAGCATATGTCACGCTTTTTCCTCAAGGGTCCTCCAGGAGAGGAAAAATAAATTAATTCTTAAGGGGTTAGTTAAACCTTCCTTTGAAGAAGCCTTGGCATCCTCTCCTTCTCCGGCTAAAAAGAAAAGGGCGTCGGTTCCGACCAGTCCGTCGGATCCGACCGCCAAGAGACATAGGCAGGCCTCTCCTTCGGCTCCAAAGACTTCGGAGCCGAGGTCGGAACGGTCTGCCTCGATGCCACCAGTATCGACTCCTCTGGCTTCGGAGCCGATGGCTGGGGCATCGAGAGGCGGGTCACCTTCGGCTCCGCTGCTCTCGGAGCCGACAAGGTCGTCGCTCAGACACTTCCTCCTCGGCGAAGTCCACCTCGGCACCGATGGAATCTGCTGTGTGTATTCCCTCGGCGCCGATACTCATCGAGTCGCCTCGGAGCCGGTCCCCTAGCCCTTTGGGGCCGATGGAGAGGCCTTCTCGAACCCGTTCTGTTTCCTCTCGGTCTTCGAGAATGTCAGATTCTGATATAGACAGGGTGCTCCAAAGACTGTTCCAGTCCCCAGTCTTCCAAAAATTTGTTTCGGTTCCGACCCAGTTGGCTTGAGCCGATGACCTTGGCCCACCCATTGCCATTCCTCCTCCGACTGCTTCGGCTCCGTCGGAGCAGGTGCTGTTGGAGCCGGTGGAGATCTCAGAGTCGGCTCCGACTCTTACTCCAACCGGCCCGGGTCCGAGTTTGGTACGCTGGACTTCTTCGGCTGGACCCGGGGTGATGTTTGGGACCTATGCTTTCGGTTCGAGCCTCCCCTCGGTGCTTGACTGCGGGACTTCCGCCGGCTATCACGGCTCGAGACCGGACACTCCCAGGATTCTGGGGTCCGGCTTTCAGGGCCATGAGGAGTGCCTTGGCCAAGTCCTCTCGGCCATCTCTCCGGCTTTACCGGCACCTTCCCTGGGCGTGGAGACTGGGTCTTTGGCAGTTCCCTGTCCGTAGCCAGCGGAGCCCCGAGGCCTGAGGTTACCCCAGTGGGGTTCCCTCCTCCTGAGGGTTCTTCGGAGTTGTCTTCGAGGAACCCCCAAGGAAGAGATCGTGCAAGAGGAAGCACGTGGACTCCCCGAGTCTATTACATCAGACACTGATATGGATGATGCAGAGGGGTCCCAGTCGTCCTCGGATGATGTCTCATTTGCAGACATCTTAGAGATCCTCAAACAACGAGGCGGCTGGATATCCAAACCCCCTCTGCGGACGAGTCAGTGCTCCTCAAGGCCTTTGGGGCTCAGCCCTCCGCCTCCTGGGTGTCTCCGCCCTTGACGAGCTTCTGGATTTAGTTTGTCGAAGGCGGGAACATCCAGATACCGTGGAACCAGTCCCTTCTCGTCCAAATAAATTTTTGTCTGCTCCCCGAGAAGGAGTTCCTTACTAAAGGCGTGGCTGTAGATGCCATGGTGGTGGCATCTGCTACACAACAGGACGTGGCAGAGGCTTCAACGTCCGTCCATCCTCCTAATAAGGAGTCTAGGAGTATGGACAGGTACGGGAAGCGCACCCTGACTTCAGCGGCCTTTACTTTATGGTCTCTGAATTATTTGGCACATTTTACCAGGCTTCAGAGGGATCTGGTCAAGGAGTTGTCAGATTCCCTCTCGGGTAACCTACCTGAGCAGCTAGCCCAGTCGGTTAGCTCTCAGTTGGCTATCCTTACGTCAATTTCTAACTCGTCCATGAGGCTCATTTCCTATGCGGCCGAAGGGGGGTAGAGCGGCAGGCACAGGCGTGGCTCTCACGAGACAAGCCTGGCTCCGCTTGTGTCAGTTCTTGGAGGCCTTCAAGTCTTCCTTCGCCGACGCTCCTTTGATGGGTCCTCATTGTTTGGAACCAAGGTGAAAGACACCCTTACCGCTGTGAGCAAGAGGGAAAAACTTTATCTGCCGTAGGAGCCGTTATTCCACTCCCTTCGGCCTTACCCCAAGGCTAAAGGAGGGAAAATGTGGTTCCGCAAATCTCGCAAGTTTTTCTCCCAACAGCAGGAAGATTCCCCGTCCAGAGGCAGAGGGCGGGGAAATTTTTCAGGGAGACGCCATCCCAGAGGCGGCAGAGGGCCCCGCAATTCTGGAGACCGCGAGTCCTTTCGTGGCTCTTCAGCCTCCCACACGTCATGAGGGATTGCCCGGCTGTGCTGCTCCGGAGCCAGTCGGGTGTCGTTTTGCCAAGCACCTAAAAGCCTGGGAGTCAATCACTCAGGACAAATGGGTGCTTCGGATCATTGCCGGAGGTTACACCATCCCATTCACATACTCACCCCCACCGTCCAAAAGAATCCCGGACCCACCACCCAGTCAAAGGGAAATAGCAGCCGCAGAAGCTTTAAAGCTGCTAGAAAAAGGAGTCATCCAACCGGTCCCCACAGACCAGATCGGATCAGGAAATTACTCCAGGTTCTTTTAGTGCCAAAAGACAGGGGACCTGAGGCCAATATTGGATCTCAGCAGACTGAACCAATCCGTCCACGAAATCCAAATTCGAATGGTCACGTTACAATCCATTCTCCCATTGTTGGAGAAGGATGTTTGGATGTGCTCCATAGACCTCAAGGACGCCTATTATCACATACCGATACATCAGGCGTCCAGAAGGTATCTGCGCTTCAGCCTGGGAGTCAGTCATTACCAATTTTGCACTCTGCCCTTTGGTCTCACCACAGCCCCAGGGTGTTCACCAAGTGTTTGGCAGTAGTGACGGCTCACCTGAGAAGTCTTGGATTCCAAGTGTTTCCCTATCTCGACGACTGGCTCCTGACTGCCACCACCAGGCATCTACTAATGGACAACCTCAAAGCCACCATCTCCCTGGGTGTTTCCCTGGGGATTACATTCAATTGGTCAAAGTCTGTCTTGCTGCCCTCTCAACGCATAAAGTTTATAGGAGCAGAGATAGACTCAAGATTGATGCGCGTCTTTCTTCCTGCCAAAAGGATCCGAACTTTACAGGACCAAGTTCAAGCTCTGATCTCGAGATCCAAAGCCCCAGCCAGCATGGTTCTACAGGTTTTAGGCTCAATGTCTGCCACGGTTCTTTTAGTTCCTCTAGCAAGATTACACATGAGGATTCTTCAGTGGCTCTTGTCAACTCAATGGTCCTTTCAGGATCTTCCCCTCAATCATCACATCATGATTACGGAAATATGCAAAAGGGACCTTCGCTGGTGGCTTCAGACATCCAACTTGGATCAAGGAAAACCCTTTGTTCTCCCTCCCCAGTGGTTACCCTGACGACAGATGCCTCCCAGATAGGGTGGGGGGCATTGTCTGGGCAGGCTAGTTCAGGGCTCCTGGCTTCCAGACAAGCTCTTCTCCACATCAACGTGTTGGAGATGAGGGCTGTACTTCTATCCCTACAAGCCTTACACAAGTTTCTTCCTCAGGGCACCATCGCCATCCACACAGACAACATGTCGGTGGTTTGGTATCTGAACAAACAAGGAGGGACCAGATCATACCCCCTTTGCAGAGAGGCCATGAGAGTGTGGGAATGGGCTGTAGCTACCAACCGCTTATTGGTAGCGACCCACATCCCGGGAAAGTCAAATGTATTGGCAGACAAATTAAGCAGGACAATTCTCTCTCCTCACGAGTGGTCTCTAAACCACACAGTAGCAGCCCAGGTTTTCAAGAGATGGGGGCCCGTGCTGCGACCTATTTGCAACTCCACAAAACACCAAGTGCCAAAGGTTCTTCTCCTTGATTCCACATCAGGGAGTACCAGCCATGGATGCTCTAGCACAACCTTGGCCAACAGGGCTACTTTATGCCTTTCCTCCAATTCCACTTCTTCCCAAAGTTATTCAGAAAGCTTCTCAACTGGGGTCTTCAATGATTCTGATTGCCCCATATTGGCCTCGTCAGATATGGTTTCCTTACCTGAAGAAGCATGCAGTGGACGATCCGTGGACCTTAGACCTAATTCGGACTTGCTAATCCATCAGTCGGGACATCTGCATCAATCCCTGCAATCTTTGAAATTGACAGCTTGGCTCCTCCACTTCCGACCTTAGTTAGAAGGCACACACTAGACCGGAAGTTGTTCACATTTTATCTTGGCCCACAAACCCACCACTAACAAATTGTACCTCAGTAAGTGGAAGAGGTTTGCTATCTGGGCTCAACTCAAGGGTTTAGACCCTATCACTGCTCCTGTCCCAGAGGTTTTGAAATTCTTAACATCCCTGTTTAATCAGGGATCTTCTGTCTCAACTATTAAAGTCCAACTAGCGGCTATCTCTAAATTCCACGAATCCATGGATCCTCCCTTGATGAGCAGCAGACTATGCAAAACTTTCATTAAAGGTGCGAGCCTATTAAGACCACCAATTTTTCATCATGCACCTCCGTGGGATCTTGATTTGGTGCTTGCGCATTAACATCTCCCCTTCGAACCGGCTGCTACATGAATTAAAATATCTGTCTTGGAAAACTGCATTCTTAGTTGCAATTACTTCTGCAAGAAGAGTTTCAGAGCTTCAAGCCCTGTCTATTAAGCCACCATACTTGATTTTCCACAAGGATAGAGTATCACTTAGGCCTAATCCATCCTTTGTCCCAAAGGTCTGTTCTAGTTTCTGTCTCCAACAATCTCTAGAGCTACCAGTTTTCTTTCCAAAATTCTCCAATGAAGCAGAATATACTCTCCATAAATTGGATGTTCACAGGCAATTACGCTTCTATTTAGACAGGACTCAGCAACTTCGTAAGTCAGACCAGTTGTTTGTGTCCTTCTCAGATAATAAATTGGGCCAAACCATCACAAAAGCTACTATCTCAAAATGGATCAGAGATTGCATAACTAAGGCTTATTCTTCTTGAATAAGCAACTTACAACATCTATCAAAGCTCATTCTACCAGAGCTATGGCTACTTCTATAGCTTTTCATTCTAAGCTAGCTATATCGGAAATTTGTGCTGCGGCTACTTGGTCCAACCCGCACACTTTCATTTCCCACTACAAATTGGATGTGGCATCTAAAGGACGAGCATCATTTGGTTCCACGGTACTCAGGAGTGTTTTCCAGTGAGCCACCCAGGATTCAGGTGCTAGGGACGCTGTCCCATCAGTCAGAATGTAGGCGAGATAGGATCACATAACATCTTTTAGTTATGTACTCACCATAACTTCAGATGTTTGGGATCCATCTCGCCTACATTCCTAATACCACCCTCCTTCCCCCTGCCTTGGAGATCAGAAGAGATTGAACGGTTTTGAGTTCTACTGTTTTTATCTTGTTTCATCTGACGATGTTATATAAGCAGGGTATGTATGTGTGCATGTATGCGGACAAACTAGATCTGGGGGACTGGTAGTGGTGCATCCTGGGATATAGTAAGCTCAGCCAATAAGAGACTTCGCTCTTTGGCATAAGCGTGCCGAGTCGGAGCCGAGGGATCGGCTCCGAACCCATCAGTCAGAATGTAGGCGAGATGGATCCCAAACATCTGAAGTTATGGTGAGTACATAACTAAAAGTTTAAGCCTTTCCTTCTATCTATGTTAGGTAACCATTTAAGTTAGAGGCTTCCTAGTTTAAAAAAAAAAAAAAAAAAAAAAAAAAAAACTTTCTTTACCTGTAGTATACTGTGGGTTTTTGTTTTTTGTGTTAGTGTTGTGGTATTTTGTTATCACTGTTCGGCGTGTTGGCCAAACAAATCAGTGTAGTACCTTGCAAGTAATTGTTGGATATGTCTAAAGAATCCAAGGTGTCTGGATTCAAGAAGTGTGACTCATGCTGTCAGAAAATGTCTCTGACAGACGGGCACACTTCTTGTGTTTATTGCTTAGGCGCAGTGCACCTGCAGGACTCTTGTTCTATATATCATGCATTTAGCCCAAGAGTTCTGCAGGAGCGCAAATATAAGCTTATTCTGAGGGGTCTTCTTAAGCCCAAGAATTCACCGGCCAGGGCTCAGCCTGTGAAATCCCCAAAACCGACCAAATCGTCGTCTCCCAGCTCGGAGCCGTCATTGGTTCAAACCTTACCTGCTACTTCGGTTCCGGCCAGAACCGAGGAGACTATCTCCCTGTCGGCTTCATCAGTATCTTCGGAGCCATCGCGGAGCCACAAGAGGCTGAGGTCCCCTTCTCTAGAATCCATATATTCGGCTCCTCGGTCTCCCCTGCTGAAGAGTGAGCGCAGTCACAGATCTTCCCACTCCTCTCAGTCCTCTAGGCTCTCGGATCACGACATGGAGAAAGTGGTCAGTAGGCTGTTGAAGTCGCAGGCACTTGCCAAGATGTTGTCCAGCCCTCCTCAACAGGTGCCGGCTCCATCCACTTCTGTCGATATTCCTCCTCTGACTCCATTGATCTCGGAGCTGGAGTTTGTTGGGGTTCGAATCGTGGAACCGTCGGCTGCGATAACTATTTCTCCTTCAGTTCCATCGTCGGCTCCGATCCTCTCGATGGTGCCGTCCGTCGAGGGATCTGGGCGCCGAGACACCCTCATCGGCTCCGAGGGGGCGAGTGGCATCGGACCCTTGTCCGACCCTGTTCTCCCTTTCTGAGCTTCGGCGCAGGTGAGCTCGGCTCCTACATCGGCCTCGGAGCCATCTCCCTCGGTGCGGAGAAGGATTCTGATTTCCTCTGAACCGGAGCCTTCTTTACATCGTGGCAGGGCACCTTTGATGTCATGAGGAGTGTGCTGGCCACTGAGTCAGCTCCACGTTCGACCCCACCGGCTCCGTCCCTTGTAGTGCCTGCATCAACCTCTGCCCCTCCTCCAGACCCCAAGAGCAGGGAACCGGTGCTCCAGGGAACCCCATCTCTTCTTCCGAGGCCTCCCCTGATCATTCAGAGGAGCCCCCTCGGAAGAAGAAGTGCAAGAGGAAGCACATTGACTCCCCTGAGTCTGTCACTTCGGATACGGATTTGCATGAATCGGAAGGGTCCCCGAGATCCCCCTCTGAAGATGTTTCCTTTTTGGACATCCAAGAAATGCTTAAGCAGAGGGGGAACTGGAATACTCTAGCCCCTGCTGAGGATGAATCTGTATTCATGGATGTGTTCGGTTCCCGACCTTCCACCTCCTGGGTTTCTCCGCCTTTTGATCCACTCATGTCAGTAGTGGCTCGAAAGGCTTGGTCAGCCCCGGATACAGTGGAACCAATCCCGAGGAGACCCGGCAAGTTTATCACTGCACCCCTTGATAAGCAGTTCTTTACCAAAGGTGTTCCTGTGGATGCCATGGTGGTAGCAGCAGCCACTAAGAAAGAGTTAGCGGAAACTTCTTTGTCTGTCCGTCCTCCTAACAAGGAGTCTAGGACCATGGATAGATATGGGAAGCGAATGTTTGCTTCAGCGACCTTTTCTATGAGATCACTGAATTACTTATGCCATTTTACCCGGCTTCAGAGGGATCTCTTTAAAGAACTCGGAGATACCCTTCAGGATCCATCAGCTGAAGGGGCTCAAGCTAAAGTGGCTTCTCAGCTGGCAACCCTTAATTCTGTAGTCAACTCCTCCATGAGGCTCATTTCCTATGTAGCCGATGGTGCGAGTAGAGCAGCAGGTACAGGTGTGGCCCTTAGGAGACACGCATGGATGCGGCTGTGTAATTTTGCTGAACCCTTTAGAGCGTCATTCACCAACACCCCCTTTGATGGTTCCTTTCTCTTTGGACCACAGGTGCAAGACACTCTGAGTAGGTGTGAGCAGGAAGGCAAGACTCTCTCTGCCGTGGGAGTCCATTTTTCCACTCCTTCCAGACCATACCCCAAGGGTCAGAAGAGTGGTAAAATGTGGTTTTGAAAATCCCAGGGAGCCTCGCCTGACACACGTAGTGATTTTTCCTCTAGAGGCAGAGGAGGAAACAACAACAACAAATGCCACCCTCATGGCAGAGGGGGTCCGCAGAACCAGGGCAGCAGAGAATCCTTCTCTGAGAAGCTCTTCCAGCATCCCTGAAGGGTTGCCTGGCTGCTCGTCTCTGGAGGCAGTCGGGAGAAGACTTTCACTGTACCCAAAAACCTGGCTGAACTTAACGCAAGACAAATGGGTACACTCAGTCATATCTGGAGGTTACAGAATTCCCTTCTTTCAGCCCCCCTCACCGTCGAGCAAATCCCTTCCAGATGTTCCACCCAATCTGAGGGACCAAGCAGTCAGAAGTTTCAAAACTGCTAGAAAAAGAGAGTTATCCAGGAAGTCCCGGCAGACCAACACGGATCCGGAACTTACTCAAGGTTCTTTTTGGTGCCAAAAGAGACAGGGGACTGGAGACCGATTTTGGATCTCAGCAGACTAAACAAGTCTGTTCAAAGAACAAAGTTTCGGATGGTCATGCTACAGTCCATTCTACCCTTTCTGGGTCAGGACAATTGGATGTGCTCCATAGATCTCCAGGATGTGTACTATCACATCAAAATGGACAGGTGCCCCAGGAGATTCCTTTGCTTCCGGCTGGGAGCCAGTCATTTCCACTTCAGAGCTCTGCCCTTTCGTCTCACCACAGCCCTCAGGGTGTTCACCAAATGTATGGCAGTGGTCACGGCTCACCTGAGGCAAAGAGGATTCCAGGTGTTTCCATATCTAGACGACTGACTCCTTACTGCTACTACCAGGCATCAACTTCTTCAAGCCAGGGACTACACAATCACAATTTGCTCCCAGCTAGGCATTACTATAAATTTCGAAAAATCTGCCTCGTTGCCCTGTCAATCTATTACCTATATAGGAGCAGACCTAGACACAAGGAGTATGTCTGCAAGGCTACCGCCAGACAGGGTGGCGAAAATTCGCCAGCAAGTTCAAATCCTCATGCAGTGTAAAAGGGTTCAAGTCAGGTTGGTCCTTCAAACTCTGGGTTTCATGGCAGCGGCAATTCTTCTGATCCCTCTGGCCTGCTTTCACATGAGAATCCTTCATTGGCTTCTGTTCACACAGTGGTCCTTTCAGCAGCTCCCCATGTCTCACATGATCATGATTACAGACACATGCAAAAGGCACCTTTCCTGGTGGATGGTCTCCCCACTAGTGTCTCAGGGCAGACCATTCATTCAGCCCCCTCCGGTTGCCACAGTGACCACTGATGCCTCCCTGATAGGGTGGGGGGGGGGCATTATCAGGGCAGGACAGTCCAAGGCACTTGGCATACTCACAAGTACCATCTACACATAAACGTCTTAGGAATGAGAGCCGTGCTCCTAGCATTGCAAGCTCTTCAGGACTCTCTCCCTTCTGGGACCATTGCAATTCAAACAGGACAATATGTCAGTGGTGTGGTACATCAACAAGCAGGGCGGAACCAGGTCTTACTCCCTATGTCGAGAAGCACTCAGACTCTGGCAGTGGGCAAACTCCTCCAAACGATTTCTGATTGCGATGCACATCCCTGGGAGGTCCAATGTCATAGCGGACAGGCTCAGCAGAGCTATTCTCATGCCTCACGAATGGTCTCTGAATCAAGTAGTTGCGGATCTGATCTTCCGCAAATGGGGACAGCCTTGCTGCAGTCTTTTTGCCACCCCCTTCAACAGCAAATGCAGCAACTACTTCTTCCTTCTTCCGCTTCCCGGTCACTCTCCCAGAGACGCTCTAGTCCACGATTGGCCTCAGGGACTTCTTTATGCCTTCCCTCCGTTTCCTCTTATACTCAAACTCATACAGAAAGCTATTTTGTTGGTTGCAAAATGATCCTCATTGCCCCCTACTGGCCTCGACAGATCTGCACCATTACCTTCTCGAGCAGCCCTGGACTCTGGATCCTATTCCAGACCTGCTGATTCATCAATCAGGCGAGCAGCATCAGTCCCTCCAAACACTCCAGCTCACAGCTTGGTTGATCCACTTCCAACCCTAGCCAGGCTTCCCAGCATTTCCCCAACTGTTCGTGAGATTATTATCTCCTCTCACAAGTCTGCCACTAGAACGACTTATGCTAGTAAATGGAAACACTTTTCTTGTTGGGCAGAGGCTAGGAACATAGATCCCTTTTCAGCCCCAGTTCACAAAATCTTGGAGTTCCTAGCAGAACTTTTTCATTCTGGGTCCGCTTCTGCTACAATCGGGGTTCAATTGGCGGCCATCTCTAACTTTCATGTTGGGTTGTCTAATGTAAACATTATGTCTCATAAGCTGTGTAAAGCTTTTCTCAGAGGGACCACTCTCCTTAGGCCCCCAGTGAGAGATCCCCCTCCTCCTTGGGACCTTAATTTGGTACTAACCTCCTTGATTATGCCCCCTTTTGAACCGGCAGCATCCTGCTCCATTAAGTTTCTATCTTGGAAAACTCTCTTTCTGGTAGCTATAACTTCAGCCAGACGCGTCTCTGAACTTCAGGCACTAAGTGTTCGTCCTCCGTACTTAGTTTTTCATAAGGACAGGGTTGCTCTGAGGACTAATCCTTCTTTCCTTCCGAAAGTCTGCTCAGAAAATAATCTAAACCAATCTATAGACCTCCCTGTGTTTTTCCCTAACCACACCAACAAGGCAGAATACAAATTACACCAATTGGATGTTCATAGACAATTGCGTTTTTACCTGCATAGAACAAAGGATATAAGGAAGTCAGGCCAACTTTTCCTTTCCTATGCTAGGGGCAAACAAGGTCTCCCAGTTTCCAAAGTGACCTTATCCAGGTGGTTGTCTCACATTATTACCTTCATCTATTAACTAAGAAACAAAGAGTTGTGTATCAAACTGAAAGGTCATTCTACTAGGGCTTTGGCCACTTCTGTAGCCTTCCAGTCTAGGTTGCCCATGGACTCTATCTGTGCAGCTGCTACGTGGGCAAATCCTCATACATTTATTTCTCATTACAAGTTAGATATTGTCTCCAGGAGTAGAGTTAACTTTGGTTCCACTGTTCTGAAAAGTCTGTTCCAATAAGCCGCCCAGGATCGTAGGTGCTAGGGACGCTGTCCCAACAAGCAGGAAACGAAGGCGAGATAGACAACTTAACATAAAGAAGTTATGTACCTACCATAACGTTCCATGTTAGTTGTCTTCATCTCGCCTTCTTTCTTGCGTCCCCCTCTCTATCCCCCTGTCCTATTGGACTGAGAGGAGTTCAGATTTCACTGGCTGAGTGTTCTCTGGTTTGTTTCCTCTACTGACTTTGAGTATATGACATGTTGCTCAACTTTTTGCTTGGAGGGGTTCATTATATAGCTATAGCTAGAGTTAGCTATTTCAAACAAGATCTGGGTAGCTAGCGCTATGCATCATCAGATAAGGGGTAGCCTCGAGCCGGTAAACAGCTCTCAAGCTATTGAAGATGGCCGAGTCGGAGCCGAGGATCGGCTCCAATTCCAACAAGCAAAAAAGAAGGCGAGATGAAGACAACTAACATGGAATGTTATGGTAGGTACATAACTTCTTTTTCTCTGATTTCCTTCTTAGTCCTAAGGGGTACATGTTAGGTGTGTATTATTATGTGTATATAACTGTTATTCTGTTCAGTATTTGCAAACAAGATCTGGATAATCTCTCTAAGCATGATGGGATAGGGTATTGCCTCGAGCCAGTGGAAGCGCTCGAGCTTTAGTATAGGCCAAGTCAGAACCCATTCTTCCTTCCGAACCCAGACAGCAAGAATGAAGGCGAGATGGACAACAAACATGGAATGTTATGGTGAGTACATAACTTCTTTTTTTATCCCATATAATCCTTTCCCCCTTTGAGCCTGCATAATCATGTGTCCTAAAGTTTTTAACCTGGAAGACAACTTTCTTAGTAGCAATCACTTTAGCTAGGCAAGTTTGGAGCTACAAGCGTTGTCCATCAAACCTCCCTATATGCTGCTCCATAAGGACAGAGTTTCACTTCGTACGAACCCGTCCTTTCTATCAAAGGTATGCTCAGAATCAAACTTAAACCAGTCTATAGACTTATTTTTTCCCCCAAATATGGCAATAAGCAGAATATATGTTACACCAACTGGATGTTCACAGACAATTATATTTCTACTTACACAGAACAAAGGACTTTAGAAAGACTGACCAACTGTTTGTATCCTTTTCAGACTCCACGAAAGGTGCTCCATTAGCTAAATCTACTATATCCAGATGGTTGTCAGATTGCATTACATTCACCTACCAGTCCGTAAACAAACAACTTCCAGGCAAAATAAGAGATCATTCTACTAGGGCTATTTCTACCTCTTCTGCCTTCCGTGCAAAACTGCCAAATGACACCATCTGTGCTGCAGCAACATGGGCAAGACCTCATACTTTATCTCTCATTACAAAGTGGATTTGGCCCCGAGGGACATGGCCTCTTTTGGGTCCATGGTTCTGAAGAATGTTCTCCTGTGAGCCACCCAAGAAAGATGGTGCTAGGGACCCTGTCCCATTAGTAAAGAAAGAAGGTGAGACAGGACAACATCACATAAAGAAGTTATGTACTCACCATAATGTTCCATGTGAGTTGTCCATCTTGCCTTCGTTCTTATGTACCACCCTCCTGCCCCCAGCCTTTGGCTCTTGGAGGATCGAGGATACTATTTGGCATCTGATATTCTCTGACCCTCCTCTTGTTTTTTGTTGATAATAAAATCTTTTTTTTTATATGCGCTATTTAGTATACCAGCAAACAAGATCTGGGGAATTCCCTAGAGCATCATGAGATAGGGAGTAAGCCATGAGCTAGTTGGGAGATCTTGAGCTTTTGTAAACGGTCAAGTCGGAACTGAGGATCGGTTGCGAACCCATCAGTAAAGAGATGGACAACTCACATGGAATGTTAAGGTGAGTACATAACTTCATTTTTTACCCTCCTAATACAAACAAATGTCCCAAACTGACAGCCACACTTGAGGTAACCTAAAAGAAAGGTTATCCATGCTAAGTTGCATGGTGCAGCCTGTGCTTCTAATAAGTGCTGGCTGGCTTTATCTAATCTTTATAGCTCTCCAGCTAGGAAAAGCCCTGAATGCTTTCAGAGAACATTGTCTCCTAGCCAGTTTCTCTTCTTTTTTTCCCCCAGCTAATCACTCTCCACCAGACTGTAACCATGGAGACATGAGAACCAGGCAGCTAATTTCTCATTATCAGATTGTCTCCATGGAGACATGAGAATCGGACAGTCGGTTTCTCTTTATCAGATTGTTTCCATGGAGACATAAGGGCCTGACACAGAATTGCTACTAAGCATACATTCATTTGTTAGAAAAAAATCCCCTAATTATTTTTCATTTGCTTGCTTTCTCTTAAAACGTGTTACTAACTTAATCTAAGGTTCTTAATCCATTCATCCCCCCATGCAAGAATGAGAAAAAGAACATTAATTTTTCTTTTGTCTTGCTTTGTTAACCACACTTTTTTTTTGCATTGCAGTGCCTACATTTGTTAAAACTCAAAAAGAAGAGAGAGAGAGGGGAGAAAGAAAGGAAAAAAAGAACAGCAGCAACTATTTACAATTCCAATTACACTAAAAATAACTGGGAAACTTTACTGTACAGCATGCAGTTAGCAACCCATACACCACAAAAATAGTACTATTAAGAAAAAAGAAAGTTTTCTCTCTTCCACTCCCCAAATCATTTTTCTGAACATTAATGACATGAAGTAGAGCATATACTTCAGAGGCCCCACAAGTCCAATAAATTCAGAAAAAGTTCAGTATTTCCAGATTTTCTTGTTCTGCCATATTTCACAAATACAATTATTGCACTGTAATCCCACATTGTTACTGGTTTTATTACTATTCATCTCCATCTCCCAGATACTGTCTCTGCTTCATTTCCAACATACTTTCGATTTTTCTAGTCAACTCTTGTGCTCCCTTCCTTCTTTTCAACATTTTTATTTGAAACAATAG
The DNA here is from genome assembly GCF_019279795.1 of Protopterus annectens. Lineage (NCBI taxonomy): Eukaryota > Metazoa > Chordata > Ceratodontiformes > Protopteridae > Protopterus > Protopterus annectens. Next base: position 633,447,480 of record NC_056745.1, on the reverse strand, counting down.
AAAAGGTTTCACAGGTACAGTTTCTCTGTCGTCTTTATTACCAGAAGAACAAGAAGCAGAATCTCCTTCTGCTTCATAGCTCACTTTTTGTTGGACAAACTTTTGTATTTCCTCCTTAGAGTGTCCTTCATCAAACATGATTTTGTCCTTCTAGGGAAGAATACCTTGAAGACACTTGGGTACAGCAGTTTGAATCTTACACCTGTATCTCAACATTTCCTGAATAGTGTAATGAATTTACTTCTCTTCTGCCTGGTGTACAATAAGTAGATCTGAAGTAGTTAACTTCATTTGTGCAGCAACCTATGGGAATTGGATCCGACTTCAGATCCAAGCCGGCAGTTTTCAACAGCTTAGATCTGAGCTCCAAGCTCCTCCCCCTACCCATAATCCCCTGCCAACCCTGACTGACCTCAGATCTAGTTTGCCACGGTTTTATCAACAGCAGCTCGATCTTGAGTTCCAGGCGTTCGAGGTTTTTTGTGAGAAAAATTTAACTTTTTCTTACTCTTTTCTACCCTACTTGATTGTGAGTGCTTTCAGGTCCCTTTTTGACTTAAATCCTCCCTAGCTTAACTTTATATTTTTTGTAATTAACCTCCCCCTTCCCTCGTGGTGTTGTTAGGGTTGTGTGTGCGTGTTTGGGGCCTAACGTGTGTGGCTTTCCCCCTTTAATTAAAATGTCTGAGGCCCCAAAGCCTTTTTTTTCTAAGTGCACCGAGTGTGGCCATAAGCTGTCCCCGGCGGATGGCCACACACGGTGCGTGCTGTGCCTTGGGGTTGAGCACCTCTCTTCTGGGTGTTCCATTTGTGCGGTGTTCAACCCCAGGGCACTTAAGGACTGGAGGTCTAAGCTGATTCTGGCGGGGCTTCTGCCTCCAGTCCTTCTGTGGCTCCCGCTGCGGCTGCGGCGGCTGCCACTCCTGCTTCCCTCCCCCCGGCCGGGACTCAACCTCCCACCTTAGGCCCAGAGGAGAGGGAGGCTAGGAAAGAGAAAAAGAGGGAGAAACACCACAAGCGGTGGGCCGAGGCCTCCGCTTCGGCCCCCCCTGGCTAAGAGGTCTTCTCCCTCCAGGACTTCTGGGTCTCCTCCTTCTCAGATCCGGTCTCCTTGCTTTTCACCGGGTCCTGAGGAGGAGGAGACCCGATATTCCTCTAGGTCATCAAGGCGACACTCCCGTCTCGCCTCGGTGGCCTCATCGAGATCGACCCGAAGCCTCACGGATGCAGATTTGGACCAGATGATGAGAAGATTCCTCCAGGCCCAACTGCAGATGAGAGTGCTCCTGCCTCCCCCCCCCTCCGGGGGGGGAGCTCGACCCCCTTCTTTGCCCCAATAGCTCCTTCTCCGTCCCATTTCCCGGGCTCGGAGTCTTTGGAGCCGGGCAGCCTTGGAGCCGGGGGTGTGTTGGCACCGATAGTCTCGGGTACTTCGGCGCCGACACTTCCCTCGATTCTGTTGGGCCCATTTTTGTCGGATCCAAGCTCTTGGAGCCAAGGGCTGAGCTTCGGATCTGGGGGTATCAGTATGCCTTCGGCTCCGTCCAGGTCGGAGCATGCTGGTCCCTCGGATCCGATCGCTTCGGCACCGGCACCGATCCGTCTGTCGGATCGGAGTGAGGGTCTGCTTTCAGATCCTAGAGAGATCAGCTCTCCCTCGGCGTTCAACGTGGTGGAGAGGGATCTGTCGAGAGATTCCAGGCCCCCAGCCCTTGCCACGGCTCCACCCTGCACTCCCTCTCTGTTGGGCCCGACTTCCATCACCCGGCCCCAGGGACAGCCTGCTTTGACGTCCCAGGTCGTTCCTTTGGAACAAGACGCTGGTGAGACCTCCTCGGACAGCCCCCCCCCCCCCCGAGGAGGTTCCTCACAAGCGAAAGTGCAAGAGGAGGCACCTGGACTCCCCCGAGTCCTTGACTGAGGACAAGGATTTGGAGGAAGGGGAAGGCTTCCCAAGATCACCCCCCGAAGATGTCTCTTTTGGTGACATCATGGAGATCCTCAGGATAGGGGGGGGGGGGCGGGTCTACCCCAAAGCCTACCTCGGACGAATCCGTTTTCCTTGAGGCGTTTGAAGCAGGCCCGTCTACCTCTTGGGTGTCCCCACTGGCCGACCCCCTGGTAGATTTGATTACTACCAGGGCATGGAAGGAGCCGGACACTGTGGAGTCAGTCCCCAAGCGCCCAGATAAAATTCTTAGCCCCCCCTCTCCAAGTCCCATTGGAGTAAGGGTCCCCCTGTAGATGCCATGTTGATGGCGGCAGCCACCAAGAGGAAACTAGCTCAGGAGAGTCCCTCGGTCCACCCCTCAAGCAAGGAGTCTCGGTCGATGGACCGTTTGGGGAAGCGGGCTTTTAGTTCGGCTACCTTCTCTTTGAGGTCGCTGAACTACATGGCACATGTTCTTAGACTGCAGCGGGACCTTTTCAAAGAGTACACTGCGTCGCCCCCCCGAGTCCATGTCAGCAGAGGACAAACAGTTGCACTCCACCAGGATGGCCACTCTCCAATCTATATCAAACACCTCTATGCGGCTACTGTCCCATGCCATGGAAGGAGCGGCTAGAGCCAGCGGAACAGGCCTCGTCATGAGGCGTCAGGCCTGGCTCCGTCACTGTGATTTCACGGATCCCTTCAAGGCGTCTTTCGCTAATGCCCCTTTCGATGGTTCTGCCCTTTTTGGCAAAACCATTCGCGATACTTTGGTCCAGAGCGAGAAGGATGGGAAGACGTCTGCCGCTGGAGTCCGCTTCTCTGCTCCCCAGAGGTCCTTCTCCAAGAACCAAAAGGGACAGAAGAAGATGTGGTTCCAGAAGTCGCAACAGTCCCATCCCGCTCCGGACTCCCAGCCCTTCCACGGCAGAGGAGGTCAGGGTGGACGCCGCCCTAGAGGCAGAAGGGGCCTGAGGAACTTTGGATCCAGAGAACCTTTCTCGGACCAACCCACGCAACACCCCTGAGGGGTTGCCCGACTGCTCCACTCTGGCGGCAGTCGGGGGGGGCGTTTCTCGAAGCACCTAGCAGCTTGGGAGTCCATCACGACAGACCGCTGGGTGCTTCGCATCATATCCAGAGGATATCAGATCCCCTTCTCTCTTTACCCACGCAGCCCTGGATACCTTCCCGATGTCCCACCCGATCAGAGGGAGGCCGCAGCAATGGAAATCCAACAGTTGCTGGAAAAAAGAACCATCCAACACATCTCCCCAGACCAGTGCGGGTCGGGTTTTTACTCCAGGTTCTTCTTGGTGCCAAAAAAGACGGGGGACTTAAGACCAATCCTCGACCTCTCCCCCCTGAACCTGTCAGTAAACAAAGAGAAATTCTGCATGGTCACCCTTCAATCCATTCTCCCCCTCTTGCGGGAGAATGACTGGATGTGTTCTATAGACCTCAAGGATGCGTACTACCACATTCTGATGGACAGGCGATCCAGAAGGTTCCTCTGCTTCCGGCTAGGAACCAGTCTTTACCAATTCAGGGTCCTCCCCTTTGGTCTCACCACAGCCCCCAGGGTGTTCACTAAAGTGTTAGCGGTGATAGCGGCCCACCTGAGGCTCCAGGGAATTCAGGTTTTCCCATACCTGGACGACTGGCTCCTGACCGCCCCGACAAGGCATCTACTATGCACAGGCACATTTGAACATGAGGGTCTTACAATGGACCCTCCAAGTCCAGTGGTCCTTTCTTCAGTATCCTCTCAGCCATCCCATTCCCTTCAGCAGGGCTTTCAAGAGGGCTCTCTTATGGTGGCTCCAATCTCCGGACCTCCAGGAAGGATGCCCCTTTTCTGTGGCTCCTCCCCTAGCCACGTTGACCACAGACGCCTCCCGCCTCGGGTGCGGGGGGCATTGTTCGGGCAGGACAGTCCAAGGCACGTGGGACCTCACGGAGACTTCATTGCATATCAATGTCCTATTGATGAGGGCTGTGCTGTTGGCATTGCAAACACTTCAGGACCTTCTTCCTGTAGGAACGATTGCGATTCAGACGGACAACATGTCTGTTATCTGGTACATCAACAAACAAGGAGGAACCAGGTCTTACCCACTCTGTCAAGAGGCCATGAGGGTGTGGGAATGGGCGATCTCCACCAATCGTTTTCTCATAGCAACGCACATTCCGGGGCAGTCCAACATCCTAGTGGACAGACTAAGTCGCACCATCCTGTTACCATACGAGTGGTCTCTGAATCTCGAGGTAGAGATTCGGATTTTCGCCAAATGGGGTCAACCCTGTTGCAATCTCTTTGCCTCTCCCTCCAACACAAAATGTTGCGACTACTTCGCTCTCACCCCCCCCCCCAGGAATCCCCGAGAGACGCTCTGTGCATGCTTGGCCTCCCGGTCTACTTTATGCTTACCCTCCTCTTCCTCTGATGCTAAAGTTTCTGCAGAAAGCCAGTCGGTTGGGGAGCAGGATAATCCTCATTGCCCCATTCCGGCCTCGTCAAGCCTGGTTCCATTACCTTTGGTCTCATCTGGTGAATCCTCCTTGGATTCTGGATCCCCTTCCGGATCTAATATCCCACCCCCTAGATCTCCCAGTCCCGAACCTGAACAATCTCAAGCTCACAGCTTGGCTGCTCCAGTTCCACTCGTAGCTAGGACTCCCGGTATCTCTTCCCCTGTTAAAGCTATCCTAGTAGCAGCGCACAAGCCTTATACTAGAAAGATCTATAGTAGCAAATGGAAGCGTTTCTCCATTTGGAAGGAACGTCGAAATTTGGATCCTTTCACAGCTCCTTTGCCCGCTGTATTAGACTTCCTGTCAGGGCTGTTTCATCAGGGGGTTAGCTCCTCCACAGTCAAGGTTCAACTAGCAGCTATCTCTCATTATCAAATGAAGGGAAATGAACTGGGCCCTTTGATCACCACGAAATTGTGTAAGACCTTTCTGAAGGGCACCTTCCTGCTCAGACCTCCAGTGAAGGATGTAGTCCCTCCTTGGGATTTAACGCTGGTGCTTCAGGCCTTGACAGCTCCCCTGTTTGAGCCTGCAGCTTCAGTAGATCTTAAATTCTTGTCATGGAAAATGGCCTTTCTTGTCGCTATCACCTCGGCTCGGAGGGTCTCTGAACTACAAGCCCTCTGTGTAAAACCCCCATACTTGACTTTTCACAAGGATAGAGTTTACCTCAGGACCAATCCCTCTTTTCTTCCCAAGATTGCGTCTGAGTCGAATATTAATCAGTCCATTAACCTACCAGTCTTTTTTTCTAATTTCCAAAACAAAGGGGAATACAAATTACACTCACTGGATGTGCATAGACAACTTCGCTTCTACACCCACAGGACATCTGGTCATAGGCAATCTGACCAGTTGTTCATCTCCTTTGCCAAATTTAACTTGGGTAAATCTGTGTCTAAAGTCACGCTGTCTAGATGGATTTCACAGTGTATCCTCTTAGCATATGAAAGTTCTGGCAGGCCCGCACCTCAGGGAGTCCATGCCCGCTCTACTCGATCGATGTCTACCTCTGCGGCTTTTAGAGCTAGAGTCTCTTTGGATGATATTTGCTCGGCAGCCACTTGGGCCTCATCTCATACCTTTATCAATCACTATAAATTGGACATTATCTCCAGAGGGGGAGCATCCTTTGGCTCTGCAGTGCTCCGGAACATCCTTCCATGAAGGCTGCCCAAGGTTCAGGTAGCTGGGGACTCTGTCCCATAGGTTGCTGCACAAATGAAGTTAACTACTTCAGATTAAGAAGTTATGTACTCACCATAACGTTCCATCTGAGTAGGTAAACTTCATTTGTCTGCAACCGTCCCTCCCTCCTGCCCCCTCACTTTCGGATGTTTTTTTTTTTTCATACTCAGGTTTACACGGTGTGTTACCTATTTTATATTTGAGAGTAATTATCTTCAAGCGGTATCTGCTTTTGGGCAAACTCGATCTGAGGTCAGTCAGGGTTGGCAGGGGATTATGGGTAGGGGGAGGAGCTTGGAGCTCGGATCTAAGCTGTTGAAAACTGCCGGCTCGGATCCGAAGTCGGATCCAATTCCCATAGGTTGCAGACAAATGAAGTTTACCTACTCAGATGGAACGTTATGGTGAGTACATAACTTCTTATTATTCTCCACAAACACTCCGCTGTCTGTCACTTTTAGTACTTTGTCCTTCTGCCACAGTTTTGTCAGAATCAACTCCTTGTGCTGGTTGGATTGTATCTTTACTATTAAAGGTTGAGATTGCTTTGTCAGAGCCAGGTTTGGAGAATACACACAATGTGCCCTTTCAATTAACAACAACTGCTGTGGAATACCATTCCAGCTGCTTGTTTGTACTTTCATAAAATTAATGCAGTCTGTTCCTTCCAGCTTCTCTGGTATAGCTGAAAATCTCAGGTTTTCTCTCCATGCTCTGTCCTCGATTTCTATTATTTTTTTAAACATCTCTTCGGTTCATAGATTCATACTAGGCTTTCTGCCCTAGGGCATTTATAAGCCTAGCCAGAGTGTGTTTGGCTTTCGCCACCCATTTTAAATTAATTTTGTTATGCCCTTTTTCGAGGTTAGTTTACTGTGCCTCTGTCTAACAGTGACACAGAAGTGATACCCGGGGTAAACCTATGATCTCCCATCCACTCATCAAGATTCCTCTTGAAGAGAGTCAATGAGGGACACTGCCTAACCTGGACTGGGATTTTATTCCAGAGTGAAGGGAGCCTCTGGGTTATGAATCTGTCCCTCCAGCATGTCCTATTTATTTCAGTGCTGAGGTTCAAGTCTCTCGAGCACGTAGCTCGATGGGATTTGGATTTTCTGAGGTGCAGCATGTCCATTAATTCCGGGTTGGACATGGCTTTATACGTCAGGCACAGAATGCCTCTGAGCAGGCGGTATGCCACTGAGTAGAGCTGGAGTTTCTTTAACCGGGCAGCATATGGCATCTGTTTGAGCCCTTTGATCCTCTTGGTGAGGTACTTTTGGGGTCTTTCCAGTTGCTGCAGGTGTCTGGTAAGGTACATCCCAAAAGGGGCATTGTACTCAATTATGGGCCTGATGAGGGATGAGTAAAGAGGCACAATGACCTCCCCTGATCTAGATGTGAATCTTTTCATGATTAGGTGGGCTATATAAAATGTTTTTCTAACCACTTTGGCCACGTGGTTGTCAAATGAGAGATTGCTATCAACTTGGGTCCCCAGGTCCCTAATTACTTATTCTGTACTTAATGGATTACCACCTATGTGGTAATTTGTGGGCACTTTGTTTTTGCCAAAGGGGATGACTATACACTTTTTGGCGTTTAGCTTGAGGCCATGGCTCTGGCACCAGTTGTCTGTATCTATGAGGCCCTTTTGGAGGATGCTTGTGTCGGCTGGAGAGTCGATTATGGCGTCCAGTTTGCAGTCATCTGCGAACTTGGTCAGGCACAATCCTTCCGTGTTGGCCTGTACCTCCGAGAAATATATACCGAACAAGAGAGGTCCCAGGACTGAGCCTTGTGGGATGCCACTTGTAACTGGTTTGGAGTCTGACATGGCTCCAGCAATTCTAACCATGTGGGTTCTGTCCTTGAGCCAGTTTGCAACCCATCTAGTGACATAGGGGGTTTATATTTAAGCTGGTAAGCTTATCTATAATGCCCAAGTGGGGAATTGTATCAAAGGCTTTTGCGAGGTCCAGGTAGGCTGTGTGGACCACCTTCCCCTCGTCAATGGCCTTGGTGACTGTTTCAAAGAAATCAACCAGGTTTAAGAGGCAGGATCTGCCCTTAACAAAGCCGAACTGGGTAGGATCCAGTGTCTGTAGGTCCCCAATATCTTTATTTATCATGTCCATGATGATCCTTTTGATAGCTTTGCAGACCAAGCTAGTCAGCCTTATGGGGCGATAGTTTCCAGGATCCGTTGATGCACCACCTTTGTGGAGAGGGCCCACTGTTGCTGTACACCACTCTTTGGGTACATATCCTGTAGTAAGGCTGAGATTGAACAGTAGATGTGAAGTAGGCAGACTTCATTTGTCTGCAACCTGTGGGTATCGGATCCGAGCCGGCAGTTCAAAAGCTTTAGGATCCAAGCTCCTAGCTCCACCCTCTACCCATAACCCCTTGCCAAGCCCTGACTGACCTCAGATTTTCGTTTGCCGCGTTCAAGTAGCCAACGGATTTCACGAGCTCCTAGTAGCATGTATTTCATTCAGTTATTCTGACAGAAAAATATTTTTCTTTTAAAGTTTTTTAGTTGAAAGTGTGTGTTTAGGCTTTTACTCCTCCCTTTAGCTTAACTTTTTCTTGGGTTTTGCGTAGTTTTTGTCGTGTGTGTGTGTGCGTGTGTGTGTGTGTTAGTTTAGGCCTGTTAGGGTGTACTATGGCATAGGCACCTAAGGCTATATTCTCAAAATGTACCGAGTGTGGCCACAAGCTTTCTCCAGCTGATGGCCACACACGGTGTGTTAAATGTCTGGGGGTTGAACACCTGTCATCTGGTTGTACCATATGTGCAGGGTTCAACCCTCGGGCCTTAAGAGAGAGGAGGTCGAAGTTGGTTCTGGCGGGACTTTTCCCTCCAGAATCAGCTTCGGCCTCTGCCCCTGCTAATCAGCAGCCCTCCCCGGGCGCTGCGGTCTCCCTTCCCCCAGCAGGGACTCAACCTCCCACCAAAAAGCCGGAGGATAGGGAGACCAGTAGAGAGAAAGAAAGACACAAGGAGAGGCACCACAAACGGCGGGCCGAAACCTCTGTCTCGGCCCCCCCCCCCCATCTAAGAAGGCCTCTCCTGTGGCTTCTTGCTGTCCTCATTCTCATCTCCACTCCCCCCGGTTCTCTTCTGGACCCGAGGAGATGGAGACTGGTCCTGCTTCGAGGTCGCCGAGGCGGCATTCTAGGTCCGCCTCTGTGGCCTCATCGAGGTCCACCTTCTCTATGTCTGAAGCGGATATGGACCGGATGATGAGGCGTTTCATCCAGGCCCAGATGCAGATGGGAGTGCTCCTGGCCCCCCCCCCCCATCCGGGAGGGGCCTCGACCCCATGGTTTGTCCCCATAGCTCCTTCTCCGACCCGACTCCCGGGTTCGGAGCTGTCGGAGCCGGGCAGAGTTGGATCCGGGGGTGGTTCGGATCCGATTGGTGGTCGGCGCACCTCGGATCCGATCCATCCCTTGAGTGCTTCGGGTACTTCGGACCCGACCTCTCGGAGCCCGGGGCCGATCCTCGGATCCGAGGGAGCTGGTGTGTCTTCGGCTCCGTCCAGGTCGGAGCGCACCGGTCTCTCGGATACGACAGTTTCGGCGCCGGCTCTGATCCATGCGTCGGATCCGAGTGGGGGTCGGCTCTCGGGGCTTAGAGAAATCGGCTCCCCCTCGGCCTTCGACGTGGTGGAAAGGGCGCTGTTGAGGACCTCCGGACCCCCGGTCCCTGCCGTGGCTCCACCCCGCACTCCCTCGCAGCTGGGCCAGGCTCCCATCAGCCGGTCCCAGGGACAGCCCACCTCGATGTCCCAAGTAGTTCCCTTGGAACATCTGGGTGCTGGCGAGGACTCCTCGGACAGTCCCCCCGAGGAAGTGCCTCGCAAGCGCAAGTGTAAGACGAGGCACGTGGACTCCCCTGAGTCCATCACTGAAGACACAGTCTTGGATGAAGGGGAGGGCTCCCCAAGATCACCCCCAGAGGATGTCTCATTTGGAGACATCATGGAAATGTTAAGGATCGGGGGGGGGGTCTGCCCCCAAGGCCTCCTCAGACGAGTCTGTGTTCCTGGAGGCATTTGAGGCGGGCCCATCTACCTCTTGGGTGTCCCCTCCTGCCGATCCTCTGGTGGACCTTATTTCCACCAGAGCGTGGAAGGACCCGGACACCGTTGAGCCAGTTCCGAAATGCCCGGATCGTATCCTTAGTCCCCCTGCAGACCGCACTCATTGGAGTAAGGGACCCCCAGTAGATGCCATGATGATGGCTGCAGCCACAAAGAGGGAGTTAGCTCAGGAGAGTCCCTCTATGCATCCCCCGAGCAAAGAGTCCCGCTCGATGGATCGCATTGGGAAGCGAGTCTTTAGTTCAGCAACCTTCTCTTTGAGAGCGCTGAACTACATGGCACATGTCATAAGGATGCAACGAGACCTGATTAAAGAGTACGCTGCATCCCCCCCAGAGTCCATGTCGGCGGAAGACAAACACGTGTACTCCACCCGTATGGCCACTCTCAGAGCGGTTTCAAATACTTCTATGCGGCTACTTTCTCACACAACTGAGGGAGCCACTAGAGCTAGTGGAGCTGGCCTCGTCATGAGGCGTCAGGCCTGGCTCCGCCACTGTGACTTCGCAGAGCCCTTCAAAGCGACCTTCGCGAATGCCCCCTTCGATGGTTCTGCCCTTTTTGGCAAAACAGTCTGCGAAACGCTGGTCCAGAGCGAAAAGGACGGGAAGACACTATCTGCCGTCGGAGTCCACTTCTCAGCTCCCCAGAGGTCCTTCTCGAAGAACCAAAAGGGACAGAAGAAGATGTGGTTCCGGAAATCGCAGCAATCCCAACCTGCTCTGGACAACCAGTCCTTCTGTGGCAGAGGAGGACAGGGAGGTCGCCGTCCTAGAGGCAGAGGGGCTCCTAGGAACTTTGAGTCCAGAGAACCTTTCTCCGACAGACCCACGCAGCAACCCTGAAGGGTTGCCCGGCCGCCCATCTCTGGAGGCGGTCGGGGGGCGGTTTTCGAAGCACCTGACAACATGGGAGTCAATATCGTCAGATCGTTGGGTGCTTCGGGTGATATCCAGAGGCTATTCAATCCCCTTTCACAAAATACCCAGATCCCGAAGCCTCCCCGATGTACCACCCGATCAAAGGGAGGCAGCAGCTATCGAGATCGAGCAGCTGCTAACAAAAAGAGCCATTCAGCGCGTCCCCCGAGATCAGACCTGATCAGGGTTTTACTCCAGGTTCTTCTTGGTGCCAAAGAAGACGGGGGACTTAAGACCGATTCTAGACCTGTCACAACTGAACCTGTCGGTAACCAAGCAAAAATTCCGGATGGTCACCTTACAATCTATCCTCCCCCTTTTGCGGGAGAACGACTGGATGTGCTCTATAGCCCTCAAGGACGCGTACTACCACATTCTCATGGACAGATGGTCCAGGAGGTTCCTTTGCTTCCAGCTGGGAGCCAGTCACTACCAGTTCAGGGTCCTTCCCTTTGGTCTCACCTCTGCCCCCAGGGTGTTTACCAAAGTACTAGCAGTGGTAGCGGCCCACATGAGACTCCAGGGAATTCAGGTGTTTCCTTACCTGGACGACTGGCTCCTAACGGCGTCATCAAGGCATCTGCTGTGCACCCAGGGACTATTTCCTTCACATGGCTCCTCGGCTGGGCATCACCATAAACAAAGAGAAGTCTTCACTGGCCCCCACACAGCTTATAGACTTTATAGGAGGAAGATTGGACACAAGAAAAATGCGGGCTTTCCTTACCACGGATTGACTGTCCAACCTGAGGTGTCATGTCGCGGCCATCTTACGTCCTGCTCCGACGGCAGCTTCGGTCCTGAGGGCCCTGGGTTCAATGGCGGCAGCCATTCCGCTTCTTCTTCATGCTCGACTTCACATGCGGATTCTTCAATGGACCCTCCAGGTCCAATGGTCCCCGCGCTACTTCCCTCTCAGCAGCCCAATAGCTATCAGCAAGGCATGCAGGAGCTCCCTTCTTTGGTGGCTCCAGTCAACGGATCTCCTAACAAGGAGACCTTTCTGTGCTGCATTCCCCCTAGCCACGGTGACCACGGACGCTTCTCGCCTCGGGTGGGGGGGACATTCAGCGGGAAAAATTGTCCAAGGCACGTGGAACAGTTCAGAGACCTCACTGCATATAAATGTCCTGGAGATGAGGGCGGTGCTATTAGCGTTGCAAGCACTACACCGCCTTCTCCCTGCAGGGACTATTGCTATCCAGACGGACAACATGTCAGTAGTCTGGTACATCAACAAACAGGGAGGAACCAAGTCCTATCCCCTTTGTCGAGAGGCCATGAGAGTCTGGGAATGGGCAATCTCCACCAATCGCTTTCTTGTGGCAACACACATTCTGGGAAGATCCAACATCCTGGCGGACAAGCTCAGTCGCACCATTCTTTCCCCTCACGAATGGTCTCTCAACGCTCTAGTAGCAAAGCAGATTTTTGCCGCCTGGGGGCAACCCTGTTGCGATCTTTTTGCTTCTCCCTCAAACGCCAAATGCGACAGTTTCTTCGCTCTATTTCCCCCATTCGGGGAATCCCCGAGAGACGCCCTGGTGCATGCTTGGCCTCCCGGTCTCCTTTACGCTTACCCTCCACTGCCTCTAATGCAGAAACTTTTGCAGAAAGCCAACAACTTGGGGAGCAAAATGATTCTCATTGCCCCGTTCTGGCCTCGTCAACCTTGGTTCCCCTTCGTGTGGTCTCACAGAGTAAATCCTCCCTGGATTCTAGATCCGATTCCGGATCTCATCTCCCATCCTCAAGGGCTTCCAACTCCAAACCTTCACACCCTGAAATTGACAGCCTGGCTGCTCCAATTCCATCCCTGATAAGGACTCCCGGTATCTCGTCACCTGTGAAAGCCATCTTAGTGGCGGCCCATAAACCTTCCACTAGGAAGGTTTATCGAAGCAAATGGAAGAGGTTTTCTATTTGGGCAGAACTTAATAACCTTGACCCCTTTTCTGCACCACTTTCGGCGGTACTGGACTTCTTGACAGACCTTTTTCAGCAAGGAGCAAGCTCTTCCACGGTAAAAGTACAGATGGCAGCCATTTCCCATTACCATGTGGGTCTTGACTCAACATATCTCATGGCTGCAAAAATTTGCAAAACCTTCCTCAAAGGTGCATTTCTCTTGAGGCCTCCGGTTAAGGAAGCTATACCACCTTGGGATTTATCTCTAGTTCTGCAGGCCCTAACCTCTCCCCCTTTTGAGCCTGCAGCCTCTGTGGATTTAAAATACCTTTCATGGAAAATTGCCTTCCAAGTAGCCATTACATCGGCTAGAAGGGTTTCTGAACTCCAGGCTTTGTGCGTCAAACCACCATATCTTTCCTTTTTTCCGGATAGGGTTTTTCTCAGGACCAATCCTTCCTTTTTACCGAAGGTCTCTTCAGAATCCAATATCAACCAATCGATTAATTTGCCAGTTTTTTTCCCCAACTATAAGAACAAAGGAGAATATAAATTACATTCTTTAGATGTTCACAGGCAGCTGTGCTTCTATATTCACAGAACAGCTGGTCATAGGAAATCCGATCAACTGTTCGTCTCCTTTGCAAAATTCGCACTGGGTAAGGCAGTCTCCAAGGTTACCCTGTCGAAGTGGATTTCTAACTGTATCTTGCAGGCTTATGACACCTCAGGAAGGCCACCGCCTCAGAGAATTACAGCGCATTCTACCAGGGCAGTATCCACGTCTGCTGCTTTTAAGTCTAGAGTGCCTTTAGATGATATCTGTGCAGCAGCCACTTGGACCTCATCTCATACTTTCATCTCGCATTATAAAGTGGATGTTGTTTCCAGAGGGAGAGCATCCTTTGGCTCTGCGGTGCTCCGGAACATCCTTCCATGACGGCCGCTCAAGGTTTAGGTAGCTGGGGACTCTGTCCCACAGGTTGCAGACAAATGAAGTCTGCCTACTTCAGATTAAGAAGTTATGTACTCACCATAACGTTCCATCTGAGTAGGTGACTTCATTTGGATGCAACCATCCCCCCCTCCATCCCCCTGACCTTATTAGCAATATAAGTCCTGGTTTCCCAGGAGTCTGGTATACACGGCAAACTCAATCTGAGGTCAGTCAGGGCTTGGCAAGGGGTTATGGGTAGAGGGAGGAGCTAGGAGCTCGGATCCTAAAGCATTTGAACTGCCGGCTTGGATCCGATATCGGATCCGATACCCACAGGTTGCATCCAAATGAAGTCACCTACTCAGATGGAACGTTATGGTGAGTACATAACTTCTTATTTTATGTTTGGGTTTAGCTCTTCTTGGAGTTCATGTAGGATGCAGCCCGGGACACCGTCTGGTCCCATTGATGCTGTGTTTTTTTGCTTTGGAGAGGGCAGCTCTTACCTGAGCATCTGAGATGTCAGGGGGCAGCACTCTGCTGGGATAGATATTTGCCCTTTTTGTGGGGAGGGGCGGGGAGAAGTTTGCGCTGAACCTGTCACCTAGGATGTTGGCAATGTCTGTGGGTTCGGTGTATTTTTTGTCATTTTGGACTAATTCTGAGCATATCTGGGAATTCCCACCCAGGTTCCTAACATAACTAAAGAAAGCCTTGTGATTATCCTTAGTGTCCTGTGCAATTTTTCTTCCGAAGCTGGCCTTAGACGATTTTATGAGTGCCTGTAGTTTTTTGCTAATACTGATCAGAGATGCCTTCCCTTTTTGGGATTTTGCTCTATCATGTAGTAGCTTCCTCCTTCTATTGTATAGTTTGTTTATGGCTGGGGTCCACCAGACAGGACTTCTGCCTTTGGAGGATTGGGTCTTGGTTTTATTTGGGATTGCATGATCCATGCATTCCTGAAGGTGTTTATAGAATGCGTTTATAAAGGATTCTGCGGTCTGGGCCGTATTTTCCATAGGCCCGGGGGCTTTGAAGGATTCCACCTCGGTTTTGAGGAGTGTGAAATTTGCTTTAGAGAAGTTTTTCACTGTGGTTTTCAGGGCAGGGGGTGGAGTTGGGATGTGAATATCCAGTGAGATTAGTTTATGGTCTGATCTTACCAGTAAGGGATGCACTTCTGGTCTGGAGCATAGAGTCCCCATGTTGGTGATGATCAGGTCCAGTATGTTTTTCCCACTTGTGGGAGTGGTTACAAGTTGTTCCATAGCATTTGAGTTTATAAATTCTAGGAACCTTTGGGCTAGGGTGTTGGAGCTAGAGTAATACTCCCAGTCTATGTTTGGGTAGTTGAAGTCACCCAATATAATGGTGTTTGGAGAGACCTTCATATTTCCCAGTGTTCTCAGGAAGGCCGAGTGGGGTTCCTGGGTTTGGGAGGTTGGTCTGTAGCAGACTATAAACTGGAAGGCAGTTTTACCCACTGTTAGTTGCACATGGATAGTCTCTGATGCTTCATGCTGTGCCACCAACCTGGAGGTGTGGGTATCTTTGATGAATATTGATACTCTCCCTCCTTTTGTGGTTCAGTCCAAGTTTTGGGGCCGAAAAGCATGGTATGAGGTATAACCTGGTAGTGCTGGGGTGCTCTCGGGAGCCTTGAACCAGGTTTCTGTTACTGCACAGATATCGATATTCTCCATGCTAAGGAGAGTTTCGATTGTGTGCATCTTGAGGTTTAGACTTCTGGCATCGAGTAGCATTACTCTTAGTTTCTTATCCCTTGTGATACCTTTGGAGGTGGGTTTGTCTTTTGAGCCTTGCCTAAAAAAGGCACTATGGGGGTAGCAAGAGCCTTTGCCAATATCCGAAAGCCCAGGGGTGACAGGTGCAAGCCGTCCCTAGCAAAGCATCGTGGCTTGTCGAGCATGTCATCCCAGGCTGACAGGCATTAGATCCCCTTTGAATGACACCAATACTTAAGCCAATTGTTGAAATTGATCATCTTGTCTTCATATTGTGGCATTATTCTTGGTGAGGGTAAGATGCTACTCAAGGTCAGGGTCATACCGGCCTGGGCTACATGCTCAGAGAGCTCCTCTATGTCTCTTTTCATGTAGTCCAGGGAGGTACGTCTCAGGTCATTCACACCAGCATGGACAATGACTGAGTCATATTTGTACTTGCCTTGGAGTGACCTGAGTGCTTGTGTTATGTGGTGGTTCCTAGCGCCCGACAGGCAGCTCACCATGACCTTCTCCTTGTTCAGCCTGGTGAGTGGGACATCAGTGTGCCTGACGATAGAGTCACCTATTACAAGTGTATCAGGTGTATTGTTTAGCCTTAAAGGCTGTGACTGTTCGGCACACTGGCTTTGTGAGCTATGTGTTGCACATGTTTTGTTTTGGGGTAGCGGTTGCTTGAGTGTCTGCTTTGGAGGTCTCTGCTGCTTAGGCAGATTTTTATTTAGAGCCTCCGAGTATGTTTTTGTGTGTTTATGTGTTTGGTTTGCTGTCATGGTAGGTCTGTGTGAGACTGGAATTGTAGTGAGTGTGGTTTCCTTGCCAGTACTGAGTTGAGAGAGCTTTGCCTCCAGTATGGCTATATGGTTGCATCTCTGACATGTGTTGGAATTTGTTGGGAGGAGGAGAGGGTTGTCTGTGTACAAGAGGCAGTTGTAACATTGCCTCAAGAGTCCCAGATTCACCAGCTGGACCGGAGAGGAGACTGCCAACTGACCTTTGGACATGCTAGAATAGTATTGGGAATTCCTTTATAATAAAAAAAAAGGGCCAATGGGGAACAAGGTACTCAAGGGGAGTTTGTGAGGGTGTAGTGCTTTTAATTGTTTAGTGCTCACTTATATAATTGCTTTAGTGAGCGAGTGCCAGGTATCTTAAATGCAATGTGTTACAGGTAACTTAAATGCAAAAATGACAAACAGTACCTTTCTTTCAAGTGAAACAAGGAAATAAGTACAGTAAGCAATGCAGATATCACTAGGGATCCACAGAAGTGCTGAAAAGCCACGTTTTAGGTGGAATTAGCATTTCAGGGAAATAACAAGCAAGCAAACAACAAGCATACAAACAAAGCTAGATTCAGCAAACCTGGATCTAGTCTATGCTACAGCAAACAAGGTGTACCAATTTCAGTAAGAAACAGTTCAAATATGCAGGCACTATAAGCCTTTAACCAGAAATTCCCAGCTCAGAAGGGCAGAGTCTAGCCTCTCCTCCCACAAGAGTGCAGACCACGAACCTTCTTAATGTAAAATAACTGGCCTGAAGCCCAAGTGCTTAAACCAGAACTAATACACTTTTAGAATAACAGACACTGAGCCCTCAATCAGCAGTTCCCAACTTAGAAGGATGTAAGCTACCTGTCCTGCCACCACAGTGCAGGCCACAAACCTTCCTAATGTAAAACAACTGGTCTGAAGCCCAAGTGCTTAATCTAAAAGACTTAGAATGATAGCTACACTATCAAGGTACTACCAAGCAGTAATAAATACAATTAAATACTTTAAAGAATGCTGGATTAGTGCTCAAGTTATACAAACAAAGCTAGATTCAGCAGGCCTGGATCTAGTCTATGCTACAGCAAACAAGGTGTACCATTTTCAGAAAGAAGCAGTTTAAATATGCAGGCACTATAAGCCTTTAACCAGAAATTCCCAGCTCAGAAGGGCAGAGTCCAGCCTCTCCTCCCACAAGAGTGCAGACCACAAACCCTTTTAATGTAACTGGCCTGAAGCCCAAGTGCTTAAACCAGAATTAATACACTTTTAGAATAACAGACACTGAGCCCTCAATCAGCAGTTCCCAACTTAGAAGGATGTAAGCTACTTGTTCTGCCACTGCAGTGCAGACCACAAACCTTCTTAATGTAAAACAACTGGTCTGAAGCCCAAGTGCTTAAACTAAAAGGCTTAGAATGAGTTACACCAAGCAGTAATAAATACAATTGAGTACTTTTAAGATGATGCAAAAGCAAAATAAAGTAGGAGGAAACACAAATACAGTAAAAGCAGATACATTTTTTTTTGATTGGGCAAATGAGATGGGCCCAAGAGTTACAGGACAGAAACAAGTGCAAATGCAGGCCTTCAAATCAGAAAGTTGAGAGAGATGGAAGACTGCCCAAATGGCCAATAACTACAAATTCTGGGCCAGAACCACTCCTTATGTGGTAGACAGGTTACCTAGTGCATACCACTCCCACTGATAAGCTAGAAGACTTCCCTCCAACACAGAAAGGCTTGGGGGGCTCAGAAGCTTACAAATAGTCCTGGATACAGCAAATCTGTATCTGGAACACTAATTACAGGAAAGGTAGGAAACAGGCTTACAATTTTTTTTTCAGAAAAGTAGCAAAAACAGTAGTAAAAACAATTCACATGCAGTGCAAGCTGGCACACTTGAGTATGTAGCAATATTAGTGCACACACAGTTAGAAAAAACAGGCAGATAAAGGTGGAGCGGTTGTTATAGTAAATAAGGATGGTTATTATTTTAAATTAAATAATTTATTAATAGAAGGTAATACCTACTTGAAAATTAGTCCATTAGAACTCGACAACATCATAATAGGAGTACATAACAGTATTAAATGTATGTTGGATAACAATACTATAGACCAGGAGTGTCCAACCCGCGGCCTGCGGGCTGCATGCGGCCCTCAGAGCTCTTCCTTGCGGCCCGCTACCCTTAAATTTAAATTTAATTTTAATTTAACTTTTTTTCCGTGTGTTTACATGTCCGCGTACTTTTGCTGTTCTGCGCATGCGCCAACTTTCTTTTTTTCATGTTTTTTTCATACCAGCGTCTTTCCGCTGGTATGCGCATGCGCGAAAACACCGTTCGGTCGTTTTTTATATTTCTGGTAAAGCTGAAGGAAGGAGCGAGATCGTGGAGAGAGGATTTATTTTATTTCGTACACACTGACTACACTACAACATAGCAAAAGGTAAGCTAAGTATTTTGACACTGTGTCTGCTCCCTTTATACTACTACTGCACCTACTACTGTGGTGGGAACATCTTGTAATCAACTTTAGAGGACAAAGTGACTTCAGTGATTTGACTTTTTCAGCCAAAACTGTTTCACTTGCAGCGGTAGCACTTTAATTGTACTGTTCCGTTAAGAAGTCAAGTATACAAAAGATAGTTTTATTGGTTGTAGTGCGATATAGAAGTTGTCTTCCTTGGGATGGGGAAATTAGATTTTGAAAATCGTCATTTTAATTTTTTGTTGGTTTGAACAGGAGGATTGCCTCTGAATGAGTGAACTGGAAAATGTGGTAAACCTATTGTCCACGATGGTGTTTCTAGTTCAGGCCAATATACATTTGTGTTGTGTACTGGTTATTTTGATATATATGTCAATGTACTATTTTGAGTTTGTGCAACATCCGGTATATTAAACACGGCTACACTAAATGCAGATTGTTGTATCCTGTTATGCTTGTACTTTTGCGTATAAAACAAAATTGTTATAGCCCGTATTGTGAAACTGTCAGGATTGGATTTAGTAAAAAGTGTAAATATAATAGGATCCATTTTTCTTTGTACTTGGACTTTTAATTAGGTTTATTGTGTATGTATCTGTACCTGCAAGAAGGTATTACAGGTATTGGGGTAGAGATTAAGAGTGGTAACATGGTCGTAATGAACGGAGTTTGTAGTTTGGCAGGTGGTGCTTGAGGGGGGTGTTACACTGTGGTAGAGTGGATTGAGATAAGATGTGATGTGAGTGATGAGTGTTGGTAGAAGTAGCAAAACAGTGTGAAGGAGTGCCATTTTGATTGTTGGAAAGGTGATGATGGTAGTGTGTGTGAAGCAATAGTGACTTGGTGTATTAAGTTAAGCGTGACGTGTAGGAGGAAAGGTTAAGGTCAAGTAATCTGAGAAGGGAAGAGGAGGATGACAGAGAGAGGAAAACGTGCTGTAGGTTGTATTGGTAGTAGCAGAATAGGCTTATGGTAGAAATTTAGGTACGAGCCAAAGTCATTAGTAGGTGTTTACTATAGTGATATAGTCTATGTGTGAGTGGATTGGGGGAGATGCAAGAGAAATTAGGAAAGAGTAGCTGCTTGAAAATATTAGGAAACAAAAAGAGAACAGCAAGTGATATGTGGGAGTACATAGAATGGGTTTTGCAGTAGAATAAGATAATTGAATAGTAAATAGGTGGTGTCTGATAGGTTGTTGTGGAAGGAGTAGTAGAGCTTAGTAAGTACAAAAGTAAAGTAGCAGAGACTGGGAGGGAATATTAGGTAAGGTAAGGTAAGGTAGGACAGTAGAGTGATCCCAAGCATAACAAGGTTGAACGGGGAGGGCTAACAGCACGAGGTCAGTAGTTAACTCAGAAAACAATCTAAACATGAATAGAAGTGGACAAGTCACTATGAAGCTAGTACAGGGAAAGTGTTAGTTAAGAGATACAGGAGAATGTAGATTATTGCTTAGTCAGAGGGGAAAACTCATGCATCAGCCTGAAGCTGAGGCCAGTATTTAGTGGCAAAAGACTTATGTGGGGATAGTTACTGCAAAACAAGGGATTACTAAAATATCTCAAGCTACACAGTTTAAATATGAGTGAGACAGAGAGAGTGGGAGAGAGATTAGTAAAGGTACAAGAAGGGGGTTTGTATTGCGCAAGATTCCAGCAGCAGTGCACCATAGCACTGTATATTGTTTGTATTAATTTAGCTCCCATATCTTGTTAAGCACAGGGACATTTCAGTTCTATTATTTTCAAAAGTCTACACCTACAATGCTTTGCTTTGCCTTTGAAAGACTTTTTGAGTCCTTGTGGAGTTGAAGTTTGTGAAGTATCGGTGTCACTAGAACTGTGTTCTTTCTGTGCTTCACTCTCAGCTCAGAAGAGCAAATATGGAAGCTATACCTCACAGGCAGTGTTGGGCAGTGAAGTACCTTATTATTAGAATGAGATATTGAATTTTAGGGCAAATATGCATTTATTAATTTATTTATTGTTCAAATTCACCTACAATACAGCCAGTGGGCCGACTTTGTATTAGTCCGCATAAACCTGGGGTCTCTTTAGTTTATGATGCGTTGTTTTTTTTTGTTTGTTTTGTTTTTTTTTTTTTTTTTTGTTTTGTTTTTTTTTTGGTCCTCACTTGCTGTTTGCCCCCAGACCATTTCTGTTGACTCAATGCGGCCCTTGCAACTGAAAAGGTTGGACACCCCTGCTATAGACCAAGATCTTAGTGAATTTCTATTAATAGAATATCCGGTAACACCTATTTTCAAAGCACTACCCAAGTTACATAAAAATTATAACGATCCCCCACTAAGACCGATAGTCTCAGGTAGAAAATGGGTAACTGAAAATGTATCTATTTGGTTAGAATATACTTTAAAACCATATACAACAAGAATAATGGAAATTTTGAAAGATACACAACAATTTTTGGAAGCCATAAAAAACGTTGATATATGTGGAAAAGAAGTATTAATGGTCACCTTAGACGTTGTAAATTTGTTTACAGTGATAGAAAATGAATATGGCATGAATGCTGTTTGTGAACTGTGCAAAGAAATGGGTGAATCAGATGATAGGAAATTATTTACAATAAGAAAATGCTTGAATTTGGTTTTATCTAACAATGTATTCATATGCAATGACTATGTATATAGACAAACACAGGGGGTAGCCATGGGCACCCCCTGTGCTAATACATATGCAAATTTGGTTTTTGTCATTTTGGGAGAGATGTTTTGTGCTAGGGGGCCAAAACAGATGGAAAAAGCATCTATTTCTTTATAGACATTTTGTGGACGATGTTTTTATTTAATGGGAAGGGGAAAAGAGAGAACTAGTACTTTTCATAGAATATTTGGAACATACGACAACTTTTTTCAAATTTTCTCTCACATGCTCAGATGAAGCTATAGATTTTCTGGATGTGAGAATTGAAAAAGAAAGATCTGGCTTTGTTGCTTCCTTGTTTCGAAAAGAATGCTGGAAAAATAATTTACTTACTTATGATAGTATGCACCCCAGACATACATATAAAAATATAATAAGGGGTCAGGTAAGTAGAGCCTCAAGGCTTTGTACTAAAGATAGTGATTTTGAGGAAGAATTGATGAATATGGAACATATTTTTAAAAATAGAGGTTACAATGAGAGGTTAATAGTAAGTGAATTAAGTCAGGGTAATATACATAGAAAATCTGTATCTTCATTTAAGACAATTTCATCAGAAGAGCAACATGGCCATAAATTTGCATTTAATAGAATGACATTCACGTATAGTAGTAATATACATGGTGTATGTGACATCATCAAGAAAAATTGGCATATACTTTTGTCTGATGATAAAATAAAATAAATAGTAGGGATAGAACCCAAATTTGGATTTAGAAGAAATAAAAATCTGAAAGACATTTTAACACAAGAAAAGAGTAACCACAAGAGAAGTTCCATTTGTCAAGTAGGTACAAAACCATGTGGGCTATGCAAGGCATGTCACTGTATTAAGAGATTGTTTTTAAGCATCCAGTAACAGGGAAATTATTTTATTTTAAAGCAAAAGCCAATTGTAGAACAAAGAATATAATTTATTTAGCTGAGTGTCAGCAATGCAAAGCATTGTACATGGGAAAAACAAATAATATGTTTAAAGTTAGAATTTTGCAACATATTTCATGCATAAGAACCACAAATATGCACAATGCACTTTATAAACATATAGAAGTAAATAATGACCATCAGTTTAGATTTAGAGCTATTGCAAATGTATTTCCTAGTATAAGAAAGGGTAGCTTAGTAGATGCCACTGAGAGAGAAGAAGCAAAGTGGATAATTGAGCTTTTAGCCCATAGGACACCAGGACTAAATGAATTTGTTCCTATGAAACCCGCCCTCAAAGATAGGAGGGTGCAGTATAAATTTTGATTGGT
This sequence comes from Protopterus annectens, assembly GCF_019279795.1. Classification (NCBI taxonomy): domain Eukaryota; kingdom Metazoa; phylum Chordata; order Ceratodontiformes; family Protopteridae; genus Protopterus; species Protopterus annectens. The sequence continues at coordinate 633,425,009 of NC_056745.1, read as the reverse complement.
TGGAAACTGTTTTGAATTAGGTATTTAAATGTGACTAAGATTGTTTTTATTTCATCTGAAGAAGGGCAGAGCCGAAAGCTTATCTGTGTTAAAAACTGCTTGTTGAATTTTGCCTTGTCATATTAAATTAGTGTTTTATCGAAGGATTGTGGTGGTCTACATTGGTTTGTTCGCTAAACAGTTTGAAAAAATGTAGTTAAATTAAAAAGGACTAAAAGCAAGTGCAGAAAGGGTTTATTAGGTAGAATGCAGTAAAGAGATGTGACTGGGGGAGTGTCCTAGATCAAATCTACAGTGGGGCGGGCACTGCAAAAGCCACCACATTTTGCAGAGATGTGAGGAATCAGAGTGCAAATTATAAAACTAAAAAAATATATACTGATCTCTGTATATTTGCAGAACAGTAAGACAACAGATATCTAAGCAACAATGTAACTGTATAATACAGAATAATACAGAAAAATATACTCAGCTCTATATATTTGCAGATAGTCCTGTAAGGCTGTCTCTCAACACACAGGTTCCACTTTAAATGCAGACTGCTGCTATTAACAGGTCAAATTAAGGGAACCTAACACAAGCTATAGGAAACCAAAATGAGGGGTGGGGGGGTGGGGAAGACAGTTTCAACAGAGATGTGAGGAATCAGAGTGCAAATTATAAAACCAAAAAAATATATACTGATCTCTGTATATTTGCAGAACAGTAAGACAACAGATATCTAAGCAACAATTTAGCTATATAATACAGAATAATACAGAAACATATACTCAGCTCTATATATTTGCAGATAGTCTTGTAAGGCTGTCTCTCAACACACAGGTTCCACTTTAAGTTCCTGAGCACTCTCATATTCAGCCAGCCTTTTGTTCATTTCAACCTCTGATTTTTGCAGCTTTATCATCTCATCTGAATATCTGTTTAAATCTTCTTCCATTTTCCAGCCTTTTGTTTGTGTTGATGTCCTCCATCAGTGTTTCATTTATTTTAACCAGGTCTGTGTGCAGTTGTCTTATATCTTCCTGTAGGTTACTGGAAGTCATGTCTGGAGGTTGCATTGCTTTATGGTGAACAGCTGCAGAACTTTCCCCAGTCAGTGTTTCGTCATCACTTTTTGTAGCTGATTTTTTTTCCAGTTGCTCTATACTTATCTTTTCCTGCCATCCAAGCAGTACACCTACTAGCCAGTTACTGAAATTTACCCATAAGCACAGAAGTCTGCTGGCCTTCTGTGTTGAGTTTTTGTTTTCACACTAGGAGAGCTAGAGTTAAGCTGTTAGTTTACAGTAATATTGAGTTTACAGTAATATTGAGCTATGCTCTTCATATTAAACATGCTTACCTTGCACAATAATAAATAATTCAGGTTGGTTGATGCTCACAGGCACAGCTTTTGCATTGGGCCAGTTCTCAGTGGAGTGATTTGTGGCAGAACTTCTGTTGTGTGAGTGGAGAGGGACACAATTTGATGTCCATGGGGTACTGCATGATAACAAGCAATCCCAGTAGGCTGCTGCTCACAGTCACAGCTTTTGCATAGGGCTAGTTTTCAGATGATTGATGTGTGGCAGAGCTCCTGTTGTTTGATCGGTAACAGGCACAACACTGACAAATAGTCTCAGTTGGTTGCTGCTCACAAGTACAGTTTGTACCTGTGAGCAGCAGTTTTAAGGTCAGAATTATTCTTAAAACTGACCAGCATAATCCATGTTTTTTTTTATTTTTTTTTTTATTTATTTATTTTTTTTTGCTGGATCAGAAATAGGAGAGAATGAGCCATTTGAAGAGCTAGGAAAGGTTCTACATAAATTGAGTGAATGACTGCAGAACAACAGGATAGCTGTTCGTCTCTGTTGCTGTGGTGAAGGAAGAGCTGATGGTTACCAGTAACATCCTTCCTAGATGTACTGCATACCATTGTATTTGGGTATCAGGGTGATAATTGCTAGTTAAACCCTTTCCAAGTTGGCTGCTAACTGCATTATCTTTTAATATAAAGCAGAAAATTACTTATTAGAATATACTACTGTTGAAGACCAGTGCAGAACATTTGTAAAAGTGTTCAGTGCTTTCTTCAGAAATATTTATATTTTAGCCATTTGTGCCAAGGCCACTTAGTCATCATTTCATACCTTCACCAACCATTATATTCTGGAACATGACTGCAGACTTAGAGCTGCATTTCAAACCTTACTGCTTCAGCTTTAGGCCTTCTGAGCCATTCTTCTCATTTGTCTTACAGTTCCTTCTGTTTGTGAATCCTGATAATTGTAGATTTACAAAAGAAGGTGAGTTCTTACCTTATAGCTTGATCTATGAAAGGATCCACCTTGGTGTCATAAATAGCTTGCCTTCCTCTTTGTGCTCAACAGCCCCTCCATCCAGCAGATGTTGCTGGAGTTCCCTGTAATTCAAGCAAGTATATGTCTGTGTATCCTTGTAAACACTGTTAATGCTGAACCATTTTTTTTCTTTTTGCCATTGTTAATTTGCTTAAAGTGTATTTGCATAATGCTTGTGAGTAAATTGGCAGGCTCATGGATTAGACGCCTTCTCTTGTGATATCAAGGCATACATGCCACTAAATGTAAGGTACTCTGAGAAAACAATGCTGAATTGAAGTGAAAGAGAGACCTAGGACAATCATTTAGCCACTAGAAAGGTCGTCTTGTAAATCAGCTGATATCGTGAGAATGTATTATGTAGATTAGTTGTTAATATAATTGCTCTTTACCAACCAAAATGGCTGTTTTCTAAATTATTTTATTTACAGTGCATATTAGCACTCAGTCTTAGATGTTAACTGTTGTGGTTATCTTTTCACTAGCTTTTGAAGCAAGCAGAAGGAAGGCAAGACAATGTAGACAGGCATTTGAACAAGTGAAACAAAGGAGATACGAATTATTTGGCAAGTGTTTTGAACATGTTTCATTTGCTATAGATCAAATCTACAAAAAGCTCTGCAGGAATTCCAGTGCACAGGTTGGCATCATTTCCACGTTTTCTTGCAGGACGTAATATGTGCAATGTTTCTCGCATGTGGTGTAAGATTAATTCTGTGTTAATATTAAACTGGATAGTATGCGAAAATATATCTTTTAACTGTTTTGCATTGTCCTGTTATAATTCAAGCCTTATAATTCACTGTTTCCCCTTTAATATTTTAGTGCATTTATTTTCACAGGAGCACATTTAGCTAGCAATTCAATTTAAGTGGTACTACTTGTTTTTAAAATATGCCAGATGTGCATTATAATGTTGTAAATAACTTCTGCCAATGCTAGATGAAGATAACTGGCTGAAACATTTGCTATACTGTGGTCCTAATATGGTCATTTGCATAAAGCACCTAATTGTATTCAGTGGCTGGTGTTTAGAAGCATCCACGTCTTAGCAGCACAAGGCTGACACAGTAGGGAGTCAATGCATAATTTGTAGAGCTGTACTTTTGAATGTAGCAGGAAGACATGGTTTCACAGATAACAGTCCTCGACTAAACTGAGTCATGCCATGGAAACATGAAAATACTAAATACGTGCCAGTGCAAATGACTGGTTATTGGGCAAAGCATATACACATTTAACAAAATAATGTATTCTGTGATGTATGTCATTGGTAAATACACTGTGGAGTACAGGTTTCTGATGTGCTTGTCTGTATGGAAGATGCTATGGAATTTAAAAAGAAAAGGAACACAACGTTAACAGGATCATCCTAACATACATACAGAAAGAAATATAGATGGCTTCTTGACAGAAAAGTACTTTGCTACTGAGTGTAAAAAGTTACAAATTAATCACAGTGCAGACATCATCAAAAAACAATTTACCATTAAAACGGCAATAGGGTACAAGCCCTTCTGTTTCTCCATACCCCCACTATGCATATATTCTAACAACAAAAGTAACTAAACCTCTGAATAAGGAGAATTCCCTGAGATCCTTCAATCTTGGACTTCTATAATTCAACAAAATCACACATTTGTATTCACCCTGTACTGTATGATGAACACATGCTGAGCAACTGCCTTGTTCCCTCTATAAATAAGTACTTGTAAAGATAGGCTGTCTTGATGTACTGTGACTATATCAATATTCATAGTTCCACAAGTAAACCTGCTATGCAGACTGAACTGTAGACTATGGAATTGTCCCATATTGCAAATGTAGAGCATGTGAAGAGTAACATGTAGTAGCTGTGCACATGTGACGGGTATATCTTGGTGAAGTCACATGTATGCTTGCCCAGACCACAGTTATAAAGGTCAACAGTGGATGAAATGTATGGCACATGGTGTAGGGGACTTGTGAGGAGAAAAGGTACATTATTAAGAGTAATTACTTGCGGCATATTGACCAGCTGTTTCCTTTAGCTACAGTGTACCACAGTTCCTGTCTGCAAGCAGTTCTACGAGAATACATTGACATGTTTGTTTTATCAAACATATTTTATAAAAAAAAAAATTAACAATACTAAAAATAAATGCAAATAAAAAAGAATAAATTAACCCTCCATCAACGAACAGAAGCATTCACTTATCCTTTTTTTTTTTTTTTTTTTTTGCTACTAAAACGTCATGTTTTACATATGTGGTATACTCCAGGAGGAACTCATTTCACAACAGCCATGCAGCTACTCTGTCTTCCTTACATCCCCTTCTGTTATGCTGGACCGAGTTATCCTCCAGCTTAGGCAGCAGGATGGACATAGACATGAACGGCTATGACTGTGAAGCACTGTGAGATAAGTGGCATTGCACCCTCCTGTGTGGCCTGTCTCCATGTATATGGCAATGAAGCAGCCTCTACACTGGGTAAGGAGAATGGGAAGAGGTTAGAGGATAATGTCTACAAAGCTGTGTGCTGGTAACCATTTGAAATGTCAGGACCCCACTAACGTGACTCCAAAAAGTACAGAAATGGAATGCCAAAAGAATGGACTTACATATACGAAGTCCAAGCTACCATTTCTAAAGGAGAAGAGCAGTTTTCAAAATTCATTCTTTTCCTGTGTTTTCAGTCTCTTTTTTTTTTTTTTTTTTTTGGCTTGTCTACATTCGGCATTTCAAGTGCTGACATTTCAGTAAGAGCCATCTGTGCTTCAGAAGTATGGCCAAACAATCTACTTATACTGTAGTGACAAGCTAAGAAAAAAGAAAAGCACAACATGCCTGCATCTGTTGGGTTTGGCTTTACTGGCCTGAAAACACCAGAAAAGACTTAATAAACTAAAAGTTAATAGTCATTGGCATTTAAAAGGTGTATAGCTGAAACACTTGTATGTTCTTAAGGGGTCATTTGCATTTATCGCATGGGCCTCTACTACAGGAGATTTAAAGTACTACACATTGAAGGTTCAAACTTTGCTGGGTCTTTCTTGTAATTTTTAGCAAATAGTTTGTGTGACCATTTTACACTTTCATTGGGATGTTTGAGGTATGTTGCAGTTACTCTGCAAGAGTGTTTTCCCTTTTATCAACTTTTGTGCTAGCATGGATTGAGTTTATTTAAGTTAACAGGGTGTGGGCTTGCCCCCTTCAGAAAAATATTTTAAAGGTATGTCTGCTGTAATGCAGTCTTCTATAAACTGCATTTGGACTTCAGCAGTGATTCAGTGTGAGGTTTTTTTTTTCCTCTTTTATCCAGAGTTGTGCCACTGCTGAGTTAGTAAATAATGTGAGTGTGTTCAGTCTCACCGTTTGTTCTTACACATGGGTGTCGGAGCCGATCCTCGGCTCCGAGTTGTCCGCTTAGCAAAGCTCTGCATCCAGAAGAAGCTCGAGACCAACCTATCTCCCACAATTCCCTCTGCCTTTACCTCAGATCTAGTTTGCCGCTGCAACTGATCACATCGTTTGAAGAGCTCTGAGCCAACTTCAGATAAGATAAAGCTTTTTTTCTGATAGAATTTTCTTCTAAAAATTCTTAGAATTGTTAGACTTGTTAGTGTGTGTGTGTGTATGGTCTCTGGTTCCCATCGACTAAATTGATAGTGTTTTAAAGCATTTATATTTAGTTAGGATACCTAGGGCCTACCCCACTTGCTAAAACACGGATTCGACTGCTAAATTTACTTGATATTACTTATTACTAATCACTTAATATCATCGCTTCTCGGCCTTTGGCTAAGATTAAGTGTAGTGATTGTCTTTTTTCACTGTATATTGTGACAATTTTTCGACTCTGTTATGTCGGAAAAGGTTAAGTCAGGCTTTAAAAGATGTCATTGCGGACAGAAGATGTCTGTCACCGACAACCATAGCTCCTGTGTTTACTGTCTTGGCCCTCTCCATCTTCAGGAGGACTGCTCCATATGTCATTCCTTTAGTGGAAGGGTCATGACAGATAGGCGCAGGAAGCTTATGGACAGAGGTCTTTTAAAGCCTGCCTTCCAAGAGGCTTTAGACAAGTCAGACCAGACTTCTAAATCCTCGAAGGAGTCGAGGACTTCGGAGCACAGGTCATCGGCTCCAAGTACTTCTGTTAAAGTTCGTTCACCGGTTCCACAGACTTCGGGACCGAGTATCGAACTATTGTCTGTTACCGAACCTCGGGTCTTGGAACCGGTGACAGAGCTTCCACCTCCAGCTCTTTTGAGGTCGGCACCGTCCTCGATTCCTTCGACGCGGTCTTCCAGACCTCTCTCCGACACCAATGTAGATCGTGTGGTGCAGAAGCTGATGGAGAACACGGCCCTGTCCAAACTCATTGCTGTCTCCTCTCAGTTGGTGTCGAGACTCGAAGGCCTTCCCTTGTCTCCATCCGATCCTCCTCCGAGACTTACTCAGCCCTCGGAGCTGGGGGACGCTGATCTGCTGATAGTGGAGCCCTTGGTGCCTGAACCGTCTCCTTCTCGGTCGGCACCGTTGACCTCAACTCCGTCGGAACCACTAACGGAATTGCAGAACCGACGATCTATCCTTGGTTCCGGGACCGAGAGTCGAACCGATGTTTCGGTGCCGACTCTCCCTCTCGGCGCCTCGGCACGGATCACCTCGGCTCCGTCCTCGGGGTCGGTGCCCTTGGCTTCCGCGTCGGAGATACCTCCGCGTTCTTCGGAACCGGGGGATTCCTCGGCTCGGGGTCCGGGGGCCTTTGACCTTATGAGGAAGGTTTTGTCTTCCCAGACAACTACATCAGCAGAAGCAACATCTCCCTCCCATAAAGGCCCGTTGTCCTCTTCTGCACCTACGGCTACTCAAAAGCGTCGAGCACCAGTGTCTCAGCCGCTCCCAGAGGGCACCCCCTCTTCCTCGGAGGCTTTATCGGATGCCCCCCCCCGATGACGTCCCGAGGAAAAGATTGTGCAAGAGGAGGCTCTTGGATTCTCCACAAGAGTCCTTAACATCAGACACTGACTTAGATGAGTCAGAAGGGTCCCCAAAATCACCCTTGGAGGATGTCTCCTTCTCTGACATCCTGGAGATCCTAAAACAGAGAGGTGATTGGCAAGCCCTACCCCCTTCTGAGGATGAGTCAGTCTTGCTGAAGGCATTCGGTGCTCGCCCTTCTTCCTCCTGGGTCACTCCGCCCTTCGACGAGTTAATGGATTTAATTGCTCGAAGGGCGTGGGAGACACCTGACACTGTGGAGCCAGTTCCCAGAAAGCCTAATAAATATATTACGGCCCCTCAGGATAAGGCATACCTCACAAAGGGAGTTCCAGTGGACGCTATGGTGGTGGCAGCTGCCACGAAAAAGGAGATGTCCGAATCTTCCTCGTCTGTCCATCCGCCTAACAGAGATTCTAGGACCATGGACAGATATGGGAAGCGCATTTTCAGTTCAGCGACTTTTTCCATGCGATCGCTGAACTATTTGACACATTTCACACGTTTACAGCGGGATCTAGTCAAAGAGTTGGGAGATACCCTCCAGGGTACTACAGATGCTGCTGTCTCGGATAAGGTTACAGCACAGCTCAATACCCTTACATCTATTATAAACTCGTCCATGAGGCTCATCTCGTATGCAGCCGAAGGATCGAGTAGGGCTGCGGCTTCAGCGATTGCTCTTCGTAGACAATCCTGGATACGCCTATGCTCCTTTGTGGAAGCCTTCAAGTCTTCCTTTACTAACGCCCCCTTTGATGGTGCCACTCTCTTTGGTCCCAAAGTAAAGGAGACCCTTACCTGGTGTGAGCAAGAGGGAAAGACTCTGTCTGCTGTCGGAGTCCGTTTTTCCACCCCATCCAGACCGTACCCCAAAGGACAACGGGGTGGGAAAATGTGGTTTCGTAAACCCCAGGGTTCTTTCCCAAGCACACAGGGTGATGCCCCCTCCAGAGGCAGAGGGGGGGGCAGAGGTGGAAGACGTCGTCCTGGCGGCAGAGGGGGTCCGCAGAACCAAGGCGACAGGGATACTATCCCTGGGAAGCCTTTCCAGCACTCCTGAATGGAGGCCCGACTGTCCTGCTCTGGAGGCAGTCGGGGGTCGCTTAGCTTTATACCCTCAGGCCTGGCAAAATCTTACCTCAGACAGATGGGTAAAAAGCATTATTACCAGAGGTTACAAAATTCCATTTCTACTTCCCCCGTTACCACAGAAAAGATTCCCAGATGTACCGCCCCATCTGCGAGAACCTGCAGCTATAGAAATTTCAAAGCTGCTAGAAAAAAAGAGTCATCCAACCAGTCCCGGTGGACCAAAGATGATTCAGAACTTACTCAAGGTTCTTTTTAGTTCCAAAAAAGACAGGGGACTGGAGGCAAATTCTGGACCTAAGCAATCTCAATACCTTTGTGAAGAAAAAAAAGTTCCGGATGGTCACGCTTCAATCGATCCTTCCGTTCTTACAGAAGGATGACTGGATGCGCTCAATAGATCTCAAGGACGCATACTACCACATCAAAATGGCCAGAGCGTCCAGAGATCACCTGCGCTTCCGGCTGGGAGCCAGCCACTTTCAGTTTCGGGCCCTGCCCTTTTGTCTAACCTCAGCCCCCAGGGTTTTCACCAAATGCATGGCAGTGGTAGCGTCCCACTTGAGACGCCTAGGATTCCGGGTGTTTCCGTATCTGGACGACTGGCTCCTTACTGCCACCACCGAGCGTCGACTGATACAGGCCAGGGACTACACACTCAACCTTTGTGTTCAGTTAGGGATTTCGATAAATTTCGAAAAATCTGCCTTACAGCCATCACAGCATATTTCATTTATAGGGGCAGATTTGTACACCCGTTCCTTGCTTCTAAGACTCCCCCCCCCCCCCGCAAGAATAGCTTCCCTACAAAAACACATATCTCTACTTCTGTTGTCCAAGAAATCCCTAGCCAAACTAGTTCTGAAAGTCTTGGGACTCATGTCAGCTTCCCTCATTGCAATTCCCTTGGGAAGACTACACATGAGAGTTCTTCAATGGCTGCTGTTCGCACAATGGTCGTTCCAACAGTTACCACTGACACACGAAATTCACATTACAAACACCTGCAAAGCACACCTGTCTTGGTGGTTACAGAATTGCAGTCTCATCAGCGGCTGACCGTTTGTGTTAGCCACACCAACAGCCACAGTGACCACTGACGCGTCCCTGATAGGGTGGGGGGGCATCTTTCAGGGACAGACAGTCCAAGGCGAATGGACCAATCTAGAGTACAACCTGCACATCAGTGTCCTGGAGATGAGGGCAGTGTTTCTAGCATTGCAACACTTTTCCTCCCTTCTACCTCTAGGGACCATTGCAGTTCAAATGGACAACATGTCCGTAGTTTGGTACATAAACAAACAAGGGGGAACCAAGTCTTACCAGTTATGCAGAGAGGCCATGAGAATTTGGCAATGGGCAGAGTCCACGGGTCGCTTTCTGATAGCAACGCACATCCCGGGGTTATCCAACGTTATAGCGGACAAATTGAGCAGAGCCATCCTGTTACCTCACGAGTGGTCCCTCAATCAGACAATTGCGGAAATGATTTTCCGCAAGTGGCGCCAGCCTTGCTGCGATCTGTTTGCGTCTCCAATGAAAGCCAAATGCAGAAGCTACTTTGCCCTGTTACCCCCTCCAGGGGATGTCCCCAGGGACACTCTGATTAACGATTGGCCCCCGGGTCTCCTGTACGCTTTTCCCCCTATACCTCTGATACCGAGATTTCTCCAGAAAGCCAAGGATCTAGAAAGGACTGTAATTCTCATTGCCCCATTCTGGCCTCGTCAAATTTGGTTTCCCTTTCTTCAAGCACACCAAATACGGGAGCCCTGGATCCTGGACCCGGTGCCGGACCTACTGACTCATTCATCAGGAGCTCTCCACCCGTCGCTCCTGTCCCTCAGGTTAGCAGCTTGGCTGCTCCGCTTCCCTTCTTAGCCAGGTCTGATCTTCTCTCTCTGGCGGTTCAAGACATTCAAGTAGCCTCTCATAAGGCTTCCACTACAAAAATTTACACTAGTAAGTGGAAACGTTTTGTATACTGGGCTACTGCACAACATTTAGATCCCTTAATAGCCCCACTAAACAAAGTTTTAGAGTTCCTATCCATGCTGTTTCACCAAGGAGCTTCTACTGCCACCTTGAGGGTTCAGTTAGCTGCTATTTCTAACTTTCATGTAGGAGAGAATGGAGCTCCTATTATGGCTCATAGGCTTTGTAAAGCCTTTTTGAAAGGATCCTTTCATCTTAGACCACCAGTCAGGTTTCCTATAGCTCCGTGGAATCTAAACCTCCTCTTATCTCAGCTAATGTTACCACCTTTTGAACCAGCCTCTTCCTGTTCCTTAAAGTTCTTGTCCTGGAAAACTCTCTTTCTAGTAGCTATCACTTCAGCCAAACGAGTGTCGGAACTTCAAGCTCTTTCCATTAAACAGCCATATTTAATTTTTCACCCGGACAGGGTCACTTTACGCACCAACCCCTCTTTCCTCCCTAAGGTTTGTTCAGTCAACAACATTAATCAATCCATCGAACTTCCCACATTTTTCAAAAATCATTCCAATAAGCTTGAATATATGTTGCACAAGTTGGATGTTCATAGACAACTCAGATTCTATCTAGATAGAATGAACGATCATAGAAAAGCAGACCAGCTCTTTATAGCCTTTGCGGACAACAAAAAGGGCATGGCAGTGACGAAGCGTACTCTCTCCAAATGGCTATCTGATTGTGTTACCTTTGTTTATGCTGCTGCTAATCAAAGTTTGCCCACCAAACCAAAAGGACATTCTACTAGATCAGTTTCCACATCTTTGGCTCATGCGGCCCGCCTTCCTTTGGACACTATTTGTGCGGCCGCTACTTGGTCTAAACCACATACGTTCATCACTCATTATAAAGTGGATAGAATTTCCAGGGACAGAGCAACCTTTGGTTCCACTGTGCTCAGGAACGTTCTTCCGTGAGTCTCTCAGGGTCACGGAGCTAGGGACGCTACCCATGTGTAAGAACAAACGGCGAGATTGAACACTCTCACATAAAGAAGTTATGTTCTTACCATAACTTTCCATGTGGAGTGTTCATCTCGCCTTTGTTCTTACATTCCCACCCTCCCACCCTCAGGTCAGGAAGAACGTCCAGTTTAGATGTCTGGTCTGTTTATCTCCCGCTACTGGTCTCTCTCTCTCTCTCTCTTGTGCTACTAGTTTGAGCTACGCTCCTTGTGTATATGTATATATGTATATAGTCTAGGATGTTACCTTATTGTGCTGGATCTGGTGTTGTTTTGCAAACTAGATCTGAGGTAAAGGCAGAGGGAATTGTGGGAGATAGGTTGGTCTCGAGCTTCTTCTGGATGCAGAGCTTTGCTAAGCGGCCGACTCGGAGCCGAGGATCGGTTCCGACACCCATGTGTAAGAACAAAGGCGAGATGAACACTCCACATGGAACGTTATGGTAAGAACATAACTTCTTTTTTTTGTTCCTTGTAATCTCCTTTGTCCTTTTCCAATTATTTGCACTTACTGTCCCGGTTCTGTTGAATCAAATTATCTGTTTTAGTAAAAAGTACCTTTATAATTTTCTTTAAAAGAAGTAAACAATAAATCATTAGCTATGGATTTATAGCAAAAGATAAAAGTAGGGTAGGCAAACCAAATACTGACGCTGAGTATGGAAGACAGTCCAACATATATTCAGTGTAGAATACACACCAAGCAAAGGCTCCGCTAATCCAAACGAAAAGACTTTATTTCAACAATGATAACTGCAGGTAAGCGCTTTCACCGTTCTGGCTTCTTCAGACCTCTATGGATTTATGTTCTGATTCAATGCAACTAACTTCCTTTGATTAACATTAATCAACAGCTCCATAGGTTTACAACCTGTGCAGTCGAACACCTCCAATAACTCCATGTGTAAGGGACAAAAGACATTGCGAGGAAGGACTTCCAAGATGGCTGCACATTGAGTAAAAGCGTAATTCTAGCTGTTCCAGTGTCAAAACAGAAATGTAGCAGAGAAGGCCAGTGGACCTAAAGAAAAATCAGCTACAAAACGTGAGAAAAAAACACTGACTGGGAAAAGTACTGCAGCTGTTCATCAAAAAGCAGTGCAAGCTCTAGATGTGACTTCCAGTAACCTAGAGGAAAGCTGAAGACAACTACACACAGAGCTGGTTAAAATAAATGAAACACTAATGGAGTATATCAACTCAAACAACAAAAGGCTAGAAAAAATGGAAGAAGCTTTAAACACATATTCAGATGAGGTGATAAAACTGCAAAAATCAGAGGTCGAAATGAAGAAAAGGTTGGGTGAATATGAGACTGGTCAAGAACAGATGTTTCGAATAATAATAGAATTAGAGGACAGAAAACCTGATATTTTCAGCTATACGAGAGAAGCTAGAAGGAACAGCCTGTATTAACTGTCTTTCGGCTTTTCCTGGTTAGGGGTTGCCACAGCAGAACTCCGGTCCGCTAATGATTGGCAGTTGATTTTTATGTGCTGGCTTGCCGGGCCTAACGCACAACGTTCAATGAAGGAACGCCCATTCACGCATGTCGACACACAGAAGACGCTCTAACTGAGAATCGAACGTGCAACGTCTGTGAGGCGACAACGCTACCGCAGCACCACCAACAGCCTGTATTAATTTTATAAAAGCGCAAATAAGCAACTATACTGGTATTCCACAGCAGAAGCTGTTAATTGAAAGGGCACATCATTTGTGTGCTCCAAACCTGGCTATGAGAAAGCAACCTAGACCCTTAATAGTAAAGATGCAGTCCTACTAGCAGAAGTAGTTGATTCTGACAAAACTGTGACAGAAAGACAAAGTTCTAAGAATGGGAGACAGAGTGTTTGTGGAAAATGATTACTCATTGTACACCAGGCAGGAAATGAATAAATTTATTCCACTATTCAGGGAATGTCACAAAGCGGGTGTGAGACTCAAACTGCTATAACCATCTGTCTACAAAATATTCTTCCCTGGACAGCAAAATCATTTTTTGATGAAGTACATAATGTGAAGATAGGTGAAGGCTGCCAGCCTAGCTAGATAGAATTTTGTAGATAATTCTGTCAGAACTATTCAAAATTTGCACTTAAATAGTTTCCTTGTCACATGACACCAGTCTATGCAAAGCAAGTGTATATCTAAAGCAACAGTTGTCAAGACAAGTGCACGTATTTAAAACAGTGTGTTTAAGATATAGAACTGAGAATAACTGTTTTTCATCACCGAAGGGCCTGCCTTCCAGGCTATGGGAGAGAGCATTGGCCAATACAGGCTCTCAGGTGGCTTCTGCTCTACCAGAGTTTCATCCCCTGACCCCTTCTTACTGGCAGCTTCCACCAACCTTCACACCCAGGCAGTGAGCACCAAGGTTGCAAGAGATCCCAGCTGAGGACCACCCTTCTTCCGAGTCCTCCTCAGATATTCCCACTGAGGAGCCGCCTCAAAATAAAATGTGTAAGATGAAACACCTGGACTCCCCTGAAGAGTCCGTCACTAAGAACACTGATTTTGATGATGGGGAGGGTTCCCCCGGTCACCCCCGGAAGATGTCTCCTTTGGAGACATTCTTGAGATCCTTAAACAGAGTTGTAACTGGAAGCCCAAAGACCCTACCTTTGAGGAGTCTGTGTACTTGCATACCTTTGGTTCTCCCCCATCTACTTCCTGGGCGACCCCTCCCGCTGACAGTCTCATTAAACTGATCGCACAGTGGGCTTGGAAATCTCCTGACTCCATAGAACTGATTCCTCGGAGACCAGATAAGATTCTGTGTGCACCTGAAGACCACCAACACTGGGCAAAAGGGTTAGCAGTAGATGCCATGGTGGTAGAGGCGGCCATCAAAAAAGAACTGGTGGAAGAAAGTTCCTCTGTTTATCCCCCTAACTGAAAGCCTAGGGTGCTGGACAGGTTTAGAAAGCAGGTTTATGCATCATTGACCTTCGCCTTAAGGTCCTTGAATTTTCTGGCAGCAGAGGAATCTGATCAAGAAACTATTGGACATCCTAGCAGGAGCTGTATCTGATAAGGTCCAATAAAACTTAGCCACCCTGGAATCTATTTCCAACTCATTGATGAGGCTCATTTCACATGCAGCTGAACAGATGACCAGGTCAGCTGGTTCAGGCACTACTATCAGACGACACGCCTGGATGCACCTGTATGAGTTTGCGAAGCCATTCAAGTCTTCCTTCATCAGTGCTCCCTTTGATGGATCTTCTTGTTCAGTCCCAAAGTTAAAGAAACCCTAGCCAGCTGTACGGAGGATGGGAAGACCCTGTCTGCAGTGGGCATATGTATTTTTGCTCCCCAACAATCTTATTGTAGGAATCAGCAGAGTGGGAAGATGTAGTTCTAAAAGTCCCAAGGGCCTTTCCAGGACACACGTGGTGGATGCCTCCCTTGGGGCAGAGGGAAAGAGCTGCAGAGATGACCTGCAGAATGAGGATTCCAGAGACTCTCTCTCTGGCCAGCTCTACCAGTGATCCTGAAAGAGGGCCTGCTTACTTACCTCTGGAAGCAGTTGGGGAAGATTTTCTCCGCATTCAAAAGCCTGGTGGCAAATAACTACAGATGCTTTGATGCAGAGAATTATTACCAGAGGTAATTCTGTCCCCTTCATTCTTTATCCAAGATCACTAATAAGGCGTCCCAATGTTCCACCCAATCAGAAAGACCAAGCAGCCTTAGAAATCTAAAAGCTGCTAGAAAAGAGAGTCATCCAAGAAGTCCTACCAGACTAGATAGGATCCGGATTTTACTCAAGGTTTTTTTTAGTGCCAAAAAAGACAGAGGACTGGAGACCTATTCTGCATCTCAGCTTTCTAAAGAAATTTGTTCAGCAGTCCAAATTCCAGATGGTCATGGTTTAGTCTATACTTCCCTTCTTAGAGGAAAATGATTAAATGTGCTCTGTAGACCTTCAAGACACATATTACCACATAAAGATGGACAAACGCTCCAGAAGGTTTCTCCACTTTCAGCTAGGAGCCAGTCACTTTCAATTCAGAGTGCTGCCTTTTGATCTCATCACAGCCCCAGGGTATTCACCAATTGTATGGCAGCAGTAACAGCTCACTTGAGACTGCATGGATTCCAGGTGTTTCCATATCCAGACAACTGGCTCATCACTGCTTCCACCAGGCAACTACTGCTTCAAGCACCAGAGTTCATTCTGCATTTGTCCATGAGGCTGGGCATCACAGTCAATCAAACAAAATCTAAGCTAAGCCCCTCTCAAGATCTAGAATTAATAGGAGTTCATCTGAATACCAACTCTTGTGTAGCCTCCCTTCCTCAGCACAGATTACAGAAGATAAATCCCAAGTACATCCTATTCTATGCAGAAACAAAGTTCCAGTGCTACTAGTCCTTCAAGCGGTGGGTTCCATGGCAGCGACCATCACTCTGGTCCCGCTAGCGAGATTCCACATGTGGCTACTACAATGGTTTCTAGCATCACAGTGGTCTATTCTAACCCGTCCAATGAAATACCCCATACTAATTACCAGTCACTGCAAAAAAGACCTGACCTAGTGGATGGAATCCAAAGAAATCGTATCAAGCCATTTGTTTGTCCCAAATCAATCCAATGCAGTACTGACCACGGATGCCTCCCTGTTGGGGTCGGGTGCATTATCTGGGAAAAACAGTCCAAGGTACTTGGTCCCTGATAGAGGCCAATCTGCATAACAGTGTCTTGGAGTTGAGGTCAGTGCTGTTAACGTTGCAGGCCTTTCAATTTGCCCTCTCTCTAATAATTCCAATTCAATCAGACAACATGTCAGTAATCTGGGTACATGAGCAAACAGAGGGGGATCCAAATCCTGCCCCCTGTGTTAAGAAGCCCTCAGAGTGTGGCAATGGGCTATTTCCTCCAACTGCTTTCTGATAGCAACGCACATTCCGGGGAGTTCAAACTTGATTGCTGACAAACTGATTTGTTTGATGTGTGATACAGTCTACTGCCTCATGACTGGTCTTTCAATCCCGAAATAGTAAGGAGGATCTTAAGTCGCTAGAGCCAGCCTTGCTGTGCGACCTTTTGCATCACCCCAAAACAAGTGCAGAAGCAACTTTGCCCTAATCCCCCCTCAGGAGGAGTCACTGAGAGACGCTCTTCTCCTTGATTGGTCCCCAGGTCTACTCTTTGCCTTCCCCCTTCCCTCTAATTACTCTCTTTCTCAAGAAACAGCCAGGTTGAGAAGCAAAGTGATCTTCATTGCACCCTACTGGCCTCGACAGATTTGGTTCCTCTTCTTATGGCCTCATCTAATTCACCATCCTTGGATTTTGGACCCAGTTCCAGACCTGCTGTTTCACCCTCACAGACTGGTGCACCCCAACCTTCAAAATCTCAAGCTGATAACTTGGTTCCTCCAATTCCGCTAGTCGCCGGGCATAATGATATACCTTCCACAGTGTGGAAAATTCTGCTAGCTTCCCATAAACTATCCACCAGGAAACTCTACCTTAGTAAGTGAAACAGATTTTCAACATGAGCTTACAATAACAATTTCAACCCTTTCTTTGCTCCTGTAGAAAAAGTTCTACAATTTCTAGCCATTCTTTTTAATCAAGGGGCTTCCACCTCCACTATTAAAGTCCAATTAGCTGCCATCTCTAACTTCTGTAATGGTTTTGGGGACCTTCCTCTAATGTCACATAGATTATGTAAAGTGCTCCTGAGTTTAAAGCCTCCATTTAAAGACCCTCTACCCCCATGGGATCTGTTCATTGTTCTTCAGTCAGTGGTGCTTACTCCCTTTGAACTAGCAGCGACACGAGACTTAAAGTTTCTTTCATGGAAAATGCTTTTCCTCATAGCTATAACCTTTGCAAGGCAAGTTTCTGAATTGCAGGCCTTATGCTCAAAATCCCTTTACTTAGTGTTCCATAAGGATAGGGTTTCACTCAGAACCAATCAATCCTTTCTTCCGAAGGTGGTCTGAGAGTCCAACATTTATCAAATCATAGACTTGCCTGTTTTCTTTCCCAATTTTTCCAACAAAGGTGAATATTGCCTACAGTTGCTGGATGTTTACAGGCAATTACATTTCTATCTCAGCAGAACTAAAGAATTTCGAAAATCAGGACAGTTTGTATCCTTTTTCGGCACAACTTTAGAGAAATCAGTTTCCAAAGTTACCTTGTCAAAATGGCTAAGAGATTGCATTACTTACATATATAATAAAAAAAAAATCTCAAGTTACCAGCACCTGTGAGAACACATTCCACCAGATCAATGGCCATTTCAACTATTTTCCATTCTAAAGTTTCCATGAATAAAATATGTGCAGCAGCAATGTGGAGTACTCCACATGCATTTATTACTCATTACAAATTAGATCTGTTTTCCAGGGGAAGAGTTCTATGTTCTATAAAGTTTCTTTGGTTCTTAGGAATATCCTTCCATAGGGCCACCCAGGGTCTAAAGTAGTTGGGGACTCTGTCCCAAGACTCAGGAAGAGAAGAAGATTGACAACACCAGATAAAGAAGTTATGTTCTTACCATAACGTTCCATCTGTGTTGCCAGTCTTCATCTATACTTGGCATCCCACCCTCCTTCCCCCTTCCTGTGATTCGTGGAGAAGTGAACTTTTGTCCTGGGTGCCTTGTTAGGGTTAACCTTGGACATGGCTTCTTCATATTTGGTTATAATTCTTCCAGCTGTCTTAAGTGTGCAAACATAATTTGAGATTAACTGGAGAGGGGCATTGTGGGTAGAGTCTTAGCTCGAGAGATTTTTGGCTGGCACAAGCTGTATAACGGCCGAACCGGTTCCGAGGATCAGAACCAGCTACCCAAGAGTCAAGAATAAATGAAGATCTGCAACACAGATGAAACGTTATGGTAAGAACATAACTTCTTTTTATAGCTTAATAGGTACTAGCTAAGTGTAGTATATAAAAAGTTTGAATTTGAAAAATGCTATGAATCAGGTGCCATCCACCCATGTTGTGCTTGTGTGCCTCCTCCATTCGCAAGCAACAATCTCCTTTAAAAAAAGTTTACTTTTCTGAAATCCTACTTACGGATGCTTTTTATTGTAAATATATGTGCAGTTTTAGTGAAAGAAAACATCTGCAGCAATTAAAAGCTTGTTGGCGACATTCTGTGTGAGGAGCCATTACTCTTGTTTCCTTTCCAGCTTCAGTTAAGTGATGCACATCTCAGTAGCCAGTCATACATTTGCTTCTCAACTCTTTATGTAAATCCACTGTGGAGATAAGCAGTGATGTGATTTTCAGTGTCCACAGGATCCATCTCCCTTGTGTAAAACAGCCAGAATCTGACTCAAAATCAGTTTCTAGGAAAAAGCGATGGAAGGTGCAGCAGTGACATGGAACTAACCTGCTGTATATAAACAGGGGTAAAGGCATGAAGTGCTAGAAGATCTACTGGGATCAGACAGAGGTCACGTAGGTCCCTCTTGATTGTCTTACCATGTTTCTGTCTCTCCACTAAGTTTCTCCATGAAAAAAATCTGATCTGCACAAAGAAGATGAAAGAATATAGTTTATTGTAATCGGGTAAGTGCTTTCATTCAAGCTTTACCCTGATTATAGTAAAACAATTTATTTTATCTTGCTTGGAGGGATGTTTATGTATTTACAGGCAACCATCTGTATTCACTTCTTTTGAGGAACTTTTAGAAAGAAATTCCTCAGAAGAATGGAATTTTTTTTAACCCATAATTCATTAATTTATATTTATTGCTTGTAGTAGGTTTCATAGCTACATAGCTATCTTCCGTATTGCCTACAGGTGTGTGTGTGTGTGTGTGTGTGCGCGCATGTGTATGTATGTGTTTGTGTATATATATATATATATATATATATATATATATATATATATATATATATATATATATGTATATGTATGTGTGTGTATGGGTGAGCACTCACACATATGCATATGAGGAAATTGTAATGAGCTGTGTTGTATGTGGCTGAAATCAACTAACTGAAGATATTAATGTGGGTCAGTATGCACAGCCAATAAAGTGGATGCAGTTGGTAAACACATAACTATGTGTAAAGGGTTGTGATATGATGTACTGTAAATGTGTATCACAACAATGAACTGAAGATATTACTGTGGAGGTTATGTATTTATTAATTTATTTGTTTGAAATGCAACATCTGTGGTATTCCCAGTGAATGCATTTGAACATCAAATCTGTGTGTGTGTGTTCACAGATATCAAAGGTGTGCTCAGTCAAAGTTGTTAACATTAGTGGGCACGTCTGTGTGTACCTGTTGTGTGTGGATATGTTTTGCTTGTGTGTGAGGGGGCAGTAATGAGTTGCATTGTATAGATCTGACAGCAAAGAGTTGAAAATAGTGCTGTGTATATCACGTATTTGTTCATTCATGTGATCACAGTTAAGAATTCTGAGGTATCCATAGCCAATAAAATGAATGCAACTGGTGAGCACATCTGTGTGTTGTGCACATACCTCTAGGATGCGGTTAGCATATGTTTATGTGGATGGGTGTTGATGTAGTTGTATACATGTATCCATGGATGCAATGGATTGCACTGTATATGTTTGACAGCAGAGAGTTGAAAATATTACATTGGTCATTGCCTATGCATTTTCTTCATTTATTTGATCACAGTTAGACTTTTGAGTTGTGCACATCCAATAAAATGGCTGTAACTGGCGGGCACATCTGTGTGTGTGTGTGTGTGTGTGTGTGTGTGTGTGTGTGTGTGTGTAGGGGGTTGTGATAGGTTGCATTGTTTCTGTTCACGTTTAATGTGCTGAAATACATTGCTGTGGGTGTGTATGTATTTATTCATTCACTTAACCAAAAACATTTGCGATCCAATATTTCTGGATTGAACACTTTGTCACCAGTCCATAAATCCAGCTGTCTCTTATAGGATTCTACGTTCTTACTGTCTCTGATATGAAGTTAATTTATTCCATTATATCACCAATCTGAGAGTTAATTAAGAGTGATATAATTGTGTCCTCATAATACCTAAATCAAACTTCATAGCAGGTTATAATATACTCAGACCAAATAGAACAAACAAAAAATAGGTGAATTTGCTGTTTTCTATAGGAATGTTTTAGATCTCTCCACTTAACATGATACTATACCCACTTTCAGCAATGTTGAACTTCTCATCTCACTCCTCAGCCTGAATACTCACAAACCTCTATCAATCATAGGTCTATGCATACCACCTGGTAACAACTTTCCCATCTTGGAAGAGATCCTGTCTTGGATTTCAGACAGACTAAGACTGAAACCATCTTATAGGGGGCATTAACATAGGCTGGACAAAGATAGCCCTAGAAAACCCAACAAATTTGATTCAGCTATATGCCATCTATCAGTTAATCAAGACCCATTTAGAATTAAGAAGACTGCATCTAAAACTCCACCCTAGACTGGATTCTAACCTCAAACAATGTTGCCACATGCGACACCCTACCCCAATAGTTAAGTGATCAACAGCTAAGCTACATTATCAGACACCTCAAACAGCCCTAAAAAGTCCATCACTACAACACATTCAGAAACCTTATTAACTTCAGTAAAGTAACTTATACTTCTAGCCTGCAATAGATCCACTGGGCTCCACTTAAATCTCTTCACTTTGATGAAGGAGTAGACATATTTTATACAATAACTATAAATATCCTGGTAGAGCAAGCAGCATTAAGAACCAAACAAGTTAAAAACAAACCAGCCCTTTCATTAACTAAAAAAAAAAAAACAAAGCAAGTCGTGCAACTCAGGGAAAAAGCCTGGAAGACATGGCTAGAAACCAAGTCTCAAATGTTCCTGCAACAGTATAGGCAATTAAGGAACTAAAGCAAACAACGCATAAAACAGAACAAAAAAATCATATTATATCAACACCCAAAATCCTTCATCAAACAATCCAAAAAAAAATTGGAAATCCATAAATACATTGCTCAATCCTGGAAGAAGCCACTGCCCTTATAGGGCAAACAGATATAACAAAATCACAATAGACACTGAGGTCTTCCACTCTCAGCCATATTTCTGGATCTGTCTAAGGCATAAAACAGTCAGTCATCAAATTCTCCAAGATGAACTCTCTCTATATATGGGCCCAACCCAGTCCATCCCAACCAATAACTCCCAAAGCATTGTTAAACAGTTTAACTCACATTTTATAAATACAATAACCCCCCTACAAAACAAAACTATTACAAATCCAGCCATCCCACTACAATCATTGAAGCCACTACAGAGCTTCACACTCATTCCTGTGCCACCTTCTACTATTAAAAAAATACTTATGCACTCTTTTAAGATAACAACCACCTCCCATCTGAATACCTTTTCTTGAGTCTAATAAACCACTCTGTCTAAGAAAAAACAAATATCCCCACCTTATGAAAAAAATCCCACATAATACCCCCTCCATAAAGTTTCATCAACCAAGCTCACAAAATATAGTCCAATTGGACTCTCTCACCCTTTTCTAAAATCTTGGAAAGATGTATTCACTCCCAACTTACTACATATATTACTTCTCATATCCTCCTTTCTTCCTCACAGCATGGCTTCAGACACAATCACTGCCCTTCTAAAGTTCACAGATATAATAAATCACAATAGAAATCCAGGTCTTCTAACCTCAGCCCTATTTCTGGATACACAGTCAGTCATAAAAATTCTCCTAGCTAAACTCTCTCCATATGGGATTATTATTCTCTGCTGAACTGTGTCGAGTAAAAGTTATTTGGTACCTTAACAGTTTAGTGTTGTGACCCAGATTTTTGACCATAACTATCATTTACCAATAGGTTGATATGATTAGAAAAACTCATAGATGAATCCACCCATATACCCAGCTCCTTAAATAAGTCTACAGTTTCAATCACTGTGTGCTGTATTAAATATTCACCTTTCAGTTTATTCTCCCAAATCTCATATGCTTAGTTTTTGTTGTATTTATCAGCATAATATTCTCTTGTGCCCAAATAAGTTATTTTGCAGACATTCCTTATCTGTAACACATGCAGTCAGTTTACCCAATTTCAGGTCGTCTGCATATAGGCTGTAGAACACCTCGGATGAAAATGTTTGGTCTGAAAGATACAATCTAAACAAGTAATGGCCTAGGACAGAGCCCTGTGGGACACCCTGATTGTAACCAGGGATTTCACCTGTCCAACTGCTGTGTGATACTTGCCATGTCCTATTTGTAAGCCATGCAGCTATCCATCTTATCAAACGTACTTCAATACCTAGTTGTACGTGTTTATTGATCAGTGTTTTGTGTATGACCCTGTCAAATGCTGAAGTTAAATCTATATAAATTACATTGCAACATGATTTTTCATTCATAGCTGTTATTATATTGTTATAGAACATCAAGTTACAGATGGTAATAGATCAATTTTCAACATATGCATGCTGATATATAGTTTCAAGTCCCAACCTTTCCAGTTCTGACAATAACTTATCCAGTATTACCTTCTCTATTATTTTACCACAACATGAAAGTGCATATAAGGGTTTATATGACTCTGGGTTTGTCCTACTCCCCTTTCCCTTGAAGACAGGTTTAATAAGTGCATGTCTCCAGTCTTGAGCAATTTCCCTTTCAAAACTTTCCACATTCCATCTGCAGTTTTTCCACTGAATACCTCACTCCAGTTAGTTTTACATAGTGACCGTTTTGCTTCCATATAATCTGTAATTAACCTTCTGTGCATTGGTTTAGATTTCAGTTTGGCAGAATTATCTAGCAACAAATTAACCTTAAGGAAGAAGGAGCAAAATAAAACGTTAGTTGGACTTCAGCTCCAATAGTCTGATACTGTCTCATGAGGACAGGGAAAGGGAAGAAGAAATTGTGGGGGAAGAGGTAGATTCAGATTTTTCCAAACACAACCCCGGGACGATATTAGCAAAATTATTATCCCCTTACACCTATGAGGTCACTGCCAGGTGCACCACATGTAAGTGCTTGTATTAATTTTGGCCAGTCTGGACATTAGGGAATTGAGTGCCCAATGTCTATACAGCAGATGAAGTTGACAAATGTTCAAGCTCTACCATAAGTGAAAGAAATCCTCCTGTATACAATAATACTTGGCTGCCACTAGTATAGCAACAAAATCATTAGGACAGCCATGATCAGGAACCACAGTTATTTCCCTTGGTAACGTTTGACAAGGATGATTCTTTTCACAATATTAAAGTGCATAATTCATCTAACCTATTTCTCGTTGATACAAGAGCTACTAGACCTATGATTACTTTAGCAAATGCTGAACCAATCCACTTTCCGAGCAAACAATTCAGGGTGTGGAAGTGTCTGGAGTTCCTTTAGACTATCCAGAAACAAAACTGGTTCCCATTTAAATTAGGTTGAAGCCCATAAGACTGGCAAAGATCAGCCAGCGACAGTTGTAACAGACTCACGTTATGCTTATAGACTAGTTTATGATTTTGGGACACTTTGGAAAGAAAGAATTTATTTGACTTCAGCAGGAACTGTTATTAAAAAAGCTCTTTTTGTTAATGATGTATTAGCTACCTTACTATTGCCAAGGAAAGTTGTTGAAGTTAAATATGCCTCACATAGAAATGTTGATTCTTTATAAAAGGGAAATAGTTGTGCAGATATGGCAGCAAAACAAGCTGCATTGTCTTATACTGTTCAGGCTTTATTTTTGCAGTAGTTAAATGAAACTAAATGCAGTATTTCTTTGCTGGAGATGTTATCTATCCACAATGAGACATAGCACTCTGAAAGAATGAGGTTGATGAATAATGGCTGCATTCGGTCTCCGGACTTTTTGTGGCACCATGAAGACAGATGGCTAGTAGTCCCACAAAATTTCTTAACTCATTTGGTCAAAGCCTACTATTTACCTTTTCATTTGAGCAAAAATGCTTTAATAAAACAGATTCCAATGATTCCCCTAATATTTAAGAAGTTGCTCATGGATTTCGTAAATACTTCTGTAATTTGCTTAGAACACAATGTGCCTAAATCTATACCTGCACCTATTCAAATACTGAAAAAGCCTTGGGGACCATTTTGCTCCATACAGTGGGACTTTATTGAACTTCCTCAAGTACAGAAATTGAAATATACATTAGTAATTGTTGACACTTTTTTCTGGTTGGGAGTAGGCATATCCCTGTGTGAAAAATGACGCAAGGACAGTTGCTAAGAAATTAATAGAATTGATCACAAGATTTGGGGTTCCTTGATACAGTCTATCAGATCAGGATGTGACGTCCCCATGCTGGGCCAGTAATCAAGGAGCCTGAATCCTCACCATTGAGACTGGAAAGGGACGTGCACTTGGAATACAAATGGATACACTTAGTACTTCCAGATGCATCAAGGACCCTTTCCCTTAAGACCACACAGGGAACACACTTAGCCCAGGGCCTGGATGTCTCCATATCTGTCTCCCTCAAGTTCCCTAATAAGACTCCCCACTGGTACAGCTGTAGGGTTACGTCCTCAGCCAAGTCCTCCAGCACCCTCTCTGAGAACCCCATGCTTCATGTCCCTGCCCCAAGTAGCTGACACACACACACACACACACACACACACACACACACACACACACACACACACTGTAAGATTTAATTTTCACACACACACACACACACACACACACTCCACTCTGTAAGATTTAATTTTCACACACACACACACACACACACACACACACACACACACACACACACACACACACACACACACACACACCCCTGAGAAAGGCTGGAATAGATTACCCACTTTACCAATTTTTCCCAGACTGCAAGGTAGATTCACTGCCACCAGTCAGTTATTATAAGGCTCTTAAAATGGTATCCAATTATGCTGAGTGAAACTAATATTAACACAAATTATAGTAGTTGACAAAGACAGCTAGGCCTTCTGGAGTGGCCCACACAGTGTCACCAAATATATATAAGTATTCTCAAAGGTTAGATACTTTCTACAATGACCAGCCACAATAAAAGATTTAAATATATTTATAATAAATAAAATAACATGAAAATATTGAATATATATTTACAGTAAATCACAGAAAATATTGAAATTAACATTGATGGACAGATTCATACAAATAAAGAAAAACACTCCCTAAACTAAGCTTTGGTGTATACCTGACTGAATCTAAGAGAATTTACTGTTCCTTAATAACTTACTTGGGCAAGGCAAGATGAAATACGTGAGCAGTCTTTCTAGTCAGGCTTCCAAACAGAATACTCAATACTCTGAGACTTATTTTTGTAATATATAAAATATAATTTCCAAGAGGGCTGGCAGAATGATCTCATCTGCTCACCTGACTCTTAAGTTCTTGCAGTGTTCCCCTTTGAAGCTGAGACAGGAAATTAGCATAGATGGCTATAATATGCATCTAAATGTTTATGGCAGTGCCTAGGGCTTCCCCTCTTTTTACTGAGCTAATGAACAAAGGCTTCTCCCCCAGACCTAGTGCCGCCAGCCTATTCAGCACTGTTGAGTGCTGTTTTAATGGTTAAACAGCTCATTTATATTTCCCTTATTTTTCTTAAAGTAAGCTACCTGGTACATTTAATTCAGTTGCAATAATACATGTACATATCTTTTCATTCCAGCAGGTTGCACTATTGATATATGTTAACACAATTAACACAAAAAAACTCACAAACACATTTTCAGCACAAGCATCTGTACACATCAGTTTGATGCACAAATGACATGCAGTTCTAATACATTTGTAACACAAGCATTTTGTAGAAATCAGCTTGATATTCAAGGGACATATCATTCTTTACAAAACTATTGCTGGCTATGCTGGCATTTGTCCATATCATCACACAGGGTACTAACTTTACTAGTTAAGTAATACAGCAGATTTGCAAAATTCTTAATGTCAAATTGCAGTTTTGTTGCTATAAACCACATGCTGCAGGAACTGTGGAATGGGCTAATCAGACAATCAAAACCCGGTTAGCTAAAATCTATGAGGAGACTGGTTTTAAGTGGCCAGGGGCTTTACACTTAAATTTGATGTTATCCTTTTCATTCATTCCTCAACTGATGGGTTTTAGATCTGACGTGGCCGGTTCTACAGATCCTTGGATCCAAGAACTCTCAAGCTCCTCCCTTTACCAACAGTGCCCCGCCAACCTTACATACCTCCGATCTCATCTGCTGCCTTTCAGCTTCAGATGCAGATCCTTTCGCTGTCAAGCTTTTGGGAGTTTTTCTTGTGAAATAGTGTGTTTAACTTAAAAGTTTCATTACCTAAAGTTTCATTACCTACTTAAAATTCCATTCTCTCACCTACCTCCCTTATTTGTTTGTTATTTTTTCCTCATATTTCTTCTATACGCCTGTTACCGAATTCTTGGTACATCTCAGTAGTACCATTGCTGGTACTTTGCTATTTAAAAATGTCTATATTTTAAATCTTTCTCTCTACTAATTAGAATAATTCTTGCACTGCCATTGTTGATAGCTGTATTTCCTTCTCTTTTTTCTCTTTAAAGAATTTTTTCTTAAATTATTATTTTTTTTTGTAATTTACTTATTGATTAGCTTTGTTAGGCCATTATGGCTAAAACGACTACCGTTTTTAAAAAATGTATCACCTGTGGACATAATATCCCAAATTCGGATGTCCACAGGGAATGTGTGTATATTGTTTGGAAGCCGCACATTTGGATGCCATTTCTGTATTTGCTGTGGATTCAATTTCAGGGCTCTCACTGACAGAAAGAACATGCTGGTATAGAAGGGCCTCCTCCCTTCTACTCCTCCTCCTTCTTCGATAGCTGGGGCTCAACCCCCTTCTAAGAAATTGGATAAGGGGAAGCCTGACTCAGCTACCAAGGATAAAGAATCTCGCAAATGGTCACTGGATCACACATCCTCTTCGGCTCTTTCTTTGGAGCCATATGCTAAAATATCAAAGAAATCTGATCCAACCACCTCAGATATAACTACTTCAAAATCAGAATCACCGTAGATCTGTTTACCTCCCTTCCTACCAGATCCGATCACTTTTTGGTTCCCTTCACCCTTCTTGGAAGGATCACTCTGCAGACAATCAAGACCTTTGTCCTCCACATCTTCTCTCAGTCTTCCAGAAGTTTATCAGAGGCTGACTTGGATAGAATGATACGAAAATTACAGCTCTGACTCCCATCGGCTCTGTGAGCCAACCCTTGTCTACTTCTCCCTTGGTCTGTTCTTCTCCACTCTGACCATCTGTTTTGGAACCCTCAGATCCCAGACCCCTGGGGGTGTCCTCACTTGATCCAAAGACAGTCTGTTCTTCAACTCTGGTAACTTTCCTGAGCCGCCTGGCCCAAACCTTTCAGAGATGGATGACTCTTGGAGCCAAAGCATCCACTGGAGTTGGATCCAGATCCTGGGGGGTCTAGAGTTGACTCCGAAGTTATCGGAACAGTCTCTGCCCTTTGGGGCTTCGGCACTGGACAGCACAGGTCTGACTCCTTCCTTGGGTGTAGTGCTTGTGGAATTGCAGGAGCTGACAGTTTGGGAAATATCAGCTCCTTTGCTGGCAACTTTGGTTTCTCTCAAGTGCTCTGCTTTTGAGGTAGTGGAAAGGGCCCTCTCTTTATCTAGAGAAATGACATCCCTGCTCCCCTTGGATTAGACAGCTATACTTCCTCTGGTTCTTTGCTCTGAGCATCATTCATTCATTCCACTGGGACAGCCAGCCCAAGTATCCATTTAGTCCCAGGACATCCTCATGTCTTCCAATACTTCCCCGGACCATCCCACTAAGGAGGTCCCTCGGAAGAGAACATGTAAAAGGAAACATCTAGATTCCCCTCAGGAATTTCTCCCCCGAATCCATTTCATTTGGAGGCATTCTAGAATCTTTAAAAGAGAAAGGTGTTTGGTCTCCCAATACCCCTTTCCAGGAGGAATCAGTGTTCCCGGAAGCATTTGGGTCTGGTGCAGCTACTTCTTGGGTGATTCCTCCAGCTGATGAACTCATAGATCTTGTTTATCGCTGGATGTTGAAGGAACTGGATACTGTGAAGCCAATCCCTAAATGTCCAGACAAAATTTAGTTCTTCCCAAGGACAGGGCATACTGGAGCAATGGGGTCCTGGCTGATGCCATGTTGTCGCAGTAGCCGCCAAAAATGAGCTTGGAGAAAAGTGCTCTTCTGTTCATCTCCCTAACAAGGAGTCTGGGGCCTTGAACAGGTTTGATAAGCACATGTACACTTCATTGAACTTTGTTTTGTGGTCACTGAATTACCTGGCACATTTTACAAGATTACAGAGAGATTTAACTAAAGAACTTTGCGAATCTCTTTCTGGGTCCATGTTTGCAGAGGACCAAAAGAGAGTCTCCTTGCAGCTGGCCATCCTCCAGTTGATTTCTAATGCATCCATGAGGCTGATCTCCCATACAGTGGAAGGTACCTTATGGGCAGCGGGTTCAGGCATATCCATTAGGAGACATGACTGGATGCAGCTATGTGATTTTGCAGAGCCCTTTAAGTCTTCATTCATCAGTGCTCCCTTTGATGGAGCTTTCTTATTTGGCCCCGAAGTAAAGGACATGCTCTCCAGATGTGAGCAAGAGGGAACAACCCTGTCTGCCATAGGCATCCATTTTTCTACCCC
This sequence comes from Protopterus annectens, assembly GCF_019279795.1. NCBI lineage: Eukaryota > Metazoa > Chordata > Ceratodontiformes > Protopteridae > Protopterus > Protopterus annectens. The sequence continues at coordinate 633,395,982 of NC_056745.1, read as the reverse complement.
ATATAGACCTTTCTCCAGGAATCAATGGGGAGGTAGAAAAATGTGGTTCTGTAAATCCTAGGTCCTTTTCAAGACTTTTATGGAGATACTTCTCCCAGGGTCAGCGGAGGAAACCTCAAATGGAAAACACTGCCCCCATGGCAGAGGTGGTCCACAGAACCAGAGCTTCTGGGACTCCTTCTTAGATAAGTTCTACCAGAGTTCCTGAAAGAGTGCCCGACAGCTACCCTTTGGAGGTAGTCAAGGAGCATTTGTCTCTGTGCCAAAGAGCCTGGTTATCCATAACAAAAGATTCTTGGGTACAGAGAATTATATTCAGAAGTTATATCATACCATTTTTTCCAAATTCCCCCTACAGGAATGAAAATAATCCCTGAGGTTCCACCCAATCAGAGGGAAGCACCAGCATTAGAAATAGAAAAGTTGCTAGAAAAAGAGAGTCATCCAGAAGGTTCCCTCAGACCAGAGAGGATCCAGGACCTATTCAGGATTCTTCTTAGTGCCAAAGAAGACAGGGGACTGGAGATCCATCCTGGATCTCAGCAAACTAATCCAGTTTTTGCAATATTCAAGATTCCGGATGATCACGGTTCAGTCCATTCTGCCTCTACTGCAAAAGGATGATTGGTTGTGCTCGACAGAGCTTCAAGATGCATCACATCAAAATGAACGGGCTGTCTAGAAAATATTTGTGCTTCTGGCTGGGAGCCAGTTATTACCAGTTTAGAGCAGTACCCTTTGGACTCACCACAGCCCCCAGGGTGTTTACCAAATGCATGGCAGTGATAGCAGCTCACTTGAGACTGTTAGGATTCTGAGTGTTTGCATACCTAGACCATTGGCTCCTAACTGTCTCAACCAGGCATCTACTCCTGCAGGCAAGGGACTACTTGCTGCATTTGTGCCTCCATCTAGGCATCATAGTTATTCACAAAAAATCACAACTCACACCTACACAGAATCTGGAGTTCATACGTGTTTGTCTTGACACAGTCAATCAGATAAAATCTCTTCCTCATGTTTGAATCCAAATACCCAGATCCCAGGTCAGGAAAGTAATACAACATTCTTCTCTTCCAGCAGAACTAATTTTACAAGCCTCAGGATCTGTGGCAGCTGCTATCACACTTGTTTCTTTAGCCAGGATTCACATACGAATCTTCAGTGAACACTGTCCATTCTTCAATATCGTTGAACCACCCCAGTCAAGATCACAGAAGCATGCAAAAGGTATCTTCTTTGATGGAATCATTTGAATGAACTCTGTGAAGGCCGTCCATTTGTTCTTCCCCTGCTCACTGTCATGATGACTACAGACGCCTACCAACTGATACGATGACCCCTAAAGAGGCCAAGATGCACATCAATGTCCTGGAAATGAAAGCAGTCCTCCTAGTGTTACAGGCCTTTCAACACGTTCTCCTCTCCGGGACAGTTGCTATAAAGATGGACAGTAATCTGAAGTTGTTTTCATTTGGTCTTCAACTTATGGGACTCGGATCCAAGATCGGATCTGACTCAGCTGTATACCCAGCAACAGAGCTGAAATTCAAGATCCTCCCCTACCCACAATGCCCTGCTGTCCCTCCTCCCCTCAGATTTTCTTTACTGCTCATTCAAACAGCACAGGACTGTATTTTTTTCTGAACTCCTCCAGGGGGGGTTTCTAGAGTTTCTGTCAAAGTTGGTGTTTTTTCCTTGACTCCTGCTATTTTCTGCCTACCTTTCTTGTTTAGTCCGTGTTGGTGCACTTTCCAGGTCTTTAAAAAAAACATTTCTGTCTTCCTCTTTCTGTTTTCTCTCTTTTGTGTGTGTGTGTGTATGTGTGTGCCTACACTATGGCTGACCTTCCTAAGCCATCTTGGTTTAAAAAGTGTACAGGGTGTGGGCATAAGATTCCTCCATCTGATGCTTACACTCGCTGTTTTGCTTGGGGGCGGCCCACCTGGATTCCGCCTGTTCAATATTTGCGGGTTTTAATCAATGAGTATTTAACAGGAGGAATAAGTTGATATCGAAGGGCCTTTTGCCCTTCACTTCTGAGCCTTCTTCGGGTCCCTCCTCCACTTATGGGGCTTAACCCCCACCCACCAAGAAGCCTGGGGAAGGGGACCGGGCCAGACATAAAGAGCAGGAGTGGTATAGGAAGCAGTCTCCTTACCAGGCTTTCTCTGCCAAGCCACCCGCTAAGTCTTGGCCAGTGATGGTTCAGGGCTCTCCTCAGCTCCATTTGCCCCATTTCTTCCCGGAGTCAGAGAGTTCCCATGCCAAGTCTCCTCTCTCTGCCTCCCCTCGGCACCATTCCAGGCTGGAGTCAGTGGCGTCTTCTGTCTGGTCCACTCAGAGCCTGTCTGAAGCTGCGATGGACAGTAAGATTAAGTTTCTCTGTGCTCAGATACTGCTTGGGGTTTTGCCTGCTCCGTCCTCCTCTGGAGCTGTGAACATGCAGCCTGGATTTTTTCAAGATCTCTTGTTCTCCTAACTGACATTTGGCTTTGATGTTCTTGGGCTTGAGGTTTCCAGGTGCTGAAGTAATGGTATCGATGGTCACTTGTACCTTAATGCCAATGGTTACCTTGAACGGTTCGGCTCCTATGTCATCAGACCTTACAGGCTGTCAGAGTCATAGCTTTGTCATTGGCTCCTAGGGGGTTGGCATTGGCTGAGAAGTTTCGGAGCTGCCCCTTCCCCTCGGGGCTTTGGTGCTGGGAAGCTCGGCTCTGACTTCCACTTCGGTGCCAGGGGTGACAGTCCAGGAGGCTCCAACGCTAACGGCTTCGGTCCTGGTGACAATGTCTTCTGGGGTCCACTCACCTTTGGTCTTTGAGGTGGTTGAGAGGGTCATCTCGGCTCCCTCGAGGATCTTCACACTTCCCTGCTCAGAGCCCACCCTTGCTCTTTCTGGGCCGGAGTCATCCAGCCTGCCGCCAGACCTTCCCAGGGTGTTCCTTTGCAGGAACTCCTTGATGCTTCCGTGTCCTCTCTGGAGTATCCCACCTTGGAAGCACACTTGCAACAGGAGGCACTTAGATCCCACCCCACCCCTTGTAAACTCTCACAGAAGATATGGACTTGGATGAGGGGGCGGGGTCCCCGAAATCATGTCCTGAACATGTCTCATTCAGAGTCATCATGGAAATCCTGCATCAGAAAGGTGGATGTTCTTCACATAAACCCAACCCTGATGAGTCTGTATTCTTGGAGACATTTGCCACAGTGTCCTCTACATCTTGGTGTCCCCGCCTGCGGATCCGTTGATAGATTTCATCTCCCACAGGGCATGGAAGGAACTCGACACAGTTGAGCCCATTTCCAAGCACCTGGACAAGTAGTTGCTCAGTGCCCACTTGACATGCCTCATTAGTCCAAGGGTTCCCCAGTCAATGTCATGGTGGTTGCAGTGGCCACCAGGAAGGAGCTGGCTCAGGAGAGCTGCTTGGTCCATCCTCCAGACAGGGAGTCTAGGGCAATGGACAGCTTTGGTTGCTTCAGCCAGCTTTGCTCTGTGTGCACTGAACTACTTGGCACACGTCACCAGACTGCAGAGAGATCTGCTTAAGGAACTATCTGCATCTGCCCCGGGGTCCATGTCAGAGGAGGAGAAGAAGGTTTTCTCCTGCCAACTGGCCACTTTGACAGCCATTTTGAACACGTCCATGAGACTATTTTCTCCCACAACTGGGGGGACCTTGAGGGCAGCTGGGACGAGCGTTACCATTAGGAAACACGCCTGGCTCTGACTTAGTGCTTTTTCGAAACCCTTCAAAGCATTTTTCACAAAATCCTCTTTTGACGGGTCAACCTTGTTTGGTCCTACTGTTCACGATACTCTTACCCAGAGCGAGAGGGACAGGAAGACATTGTCTGCCTTCGGGATCCCCTTCTCTACCCTGCAACAGACCTACTCCAGGAACCAATGTGAGGGTAAGAAGTTGTCTTTTCGAAAGTCTCAGGGCTCTTCCCAGGATGTTCAGAGTGAACCTTCCCCCAGGGCCAGATCAGGAAATGACAGACGCTGTCCACATGGCAGATGGGGTCTGAGTAACCAAGGGTCCTGAGATTTGTTCGTGGACAGGCCCTTTGAGCAATCCTGAGGGATTGCCCGACTGCTCTACTCTGGAGGCAGTCGGGGGTAGCCTCTCTCTGCACCCAACAGCCTTGGGAGTCCATTACAAGTGATTGTTGGGTGCTTCAAGTTACATCCAGAGGTTATTCCATTCCATTTCTTCATCCCCCCACTCTAATGAGAAACCTCCTGGATATTCCACCTGATCAGTGGGAGGCAGCAGCTATAGAGATCGCCAGGCTTCTCAAAAAATGAGTCATCCAGTCCGTCCCCCCAGACCAGTCCAGATCAGGCATTTATTCTGGATTCTTTTTGGTGCCAAAGAAAATGGTGGAATTCAGAATCATTCTGGATTTCACTGTCCTGAACCTGTTTGTTGCCAAATCGAAGTTTTGGATGGTCACCTTGCAGTCCATTTTGCCCTTTCTGCAGAACAACTGGATGTGCTCTGTAGACCTCAAGATGCATATTAGCACATAAAAAGGAACAGGTGCTCCAGAAAGTTCCTTTGCTTCTGACTAGGAGCCAGTCACTTCCAATTCCGAGTACCCACCTTTGGACTCACCACACCCCCATGAGTGTTTACCAAAGTGATGGCTGTAGTGGCAGCTCACTTGAGACTGCAGAGATTCCATGTGTTTCCTTACCTGGACAATTCGCTCCTCTCTGCTCCCACTAGGCATTGGCTTTTTGCCAGGGATTACCTCCTTCTCCTAGCCTCCTCTCTGGGCATTTTGATCAATCTGGCCAAATCGAACTTGGAACCGATTCAGGTGATAGATTTTATAGGCGCCCAGTTGGACACAGTACAGAGTGGGGTATTTCTGACAACTGACAGGATACTTTCACTCCAGCAGTGTTTGAGGTTTATACAACAAATTCCTTGCCCCACAGCATGTATGGTTCTTCAAGTGTTGGGGTCCATGGCAACCATAGTAACTCTATGCCAACTGCGCTCCTACACATGAGGATACTGGAATGGACCTTGGTGGTAGAGTGGTCCCTACTCGATCTTGATCTTTCATACCCGATTCAGCTTTCCTGGGTTTGTCGGGAGTCTCTTCAGTGGTAGCTCCAGTCCCCGGACCTCCTCCTGGGACAACCATTTGTTCTTCCTTTCTCCTTGATCATAGTGACCATGGACGCCTCCCAGCTCAGGTGGCAGGGTATTGCATGGGATAGATGGTCCAAAGCCTATGGACCCCCTTGGGACCAGTCTGCATATCAGTGTCCTGGAGATGAGATCGGTGCTTCTGGCATTGCAAGCTTTTCTTCCCCCAGGGCTAATTGCCATCCAGAGGGACAACATGTCCATTGTTTGGTACATCAACAAGCAGGAGTGGACCAGATCTTCTGCCCTAAACTGCGAGGCCATGAGATTGTGGGAGTGGATGATCTCTTCCAACAGTTTTCTGGTGGCAACACACATTCTGGGGAAGTCCAACATTCTAGCGGACAGGCTCAGCAGAACCATTCTGATGCCTTACGGGTGGTCTCTGAATCCTTCAGTGGCGGGCCTGATTTTCCGGGAATGGCATCATCCTTGCTGCAGTATTTTCCCTTTTTCCTTCCAATATCAAGTGCAGTGAGATTTTCTCCCTTATTCCCCCTCCAGGGGAATCACACAGGGATGCTCTGTTCCATGCTTGGCCCTCCGGTGTACTTTATGCTTACCTCTTCTTCCTCTGATTCCCAAGTTTCTTCAGAAAGCACAGCGGTTGAAGAGCAAGGTTATCCTCCTTGTCCCCTTCTGGCCTCACCAAGTTTGGTTCCCCACTCTTTGGTCTCATCTGGTGTATCTGCCATGGACTCTGGATCCAGTTGTGGATCTCCTCTCACACCCATCAGGGGTTCCACACCCGAACTTAGTCTGCCTGAAGCTCACTGTATGGCTGCTCCAGTTCTTTGATGGTGAGAACTCTTGGGCTCTCTCCAACAGTTAAAAAGATTTTGGTTGCAGCTCATAAGGCCTCCAGTAGAAACATTTACTTCAGTAAATGAAAACACTTTTCCATCTGGGCATCTCAGCATAAGTTGATCCGGATCTGCGAGCCCATAACTTTCACAACAGAGCTGTTTTTTTCTGCGATTAAAGTTCAGTTTTTCAGCCATCTCATATTTCCATGTGGGTGAGGATTCTGCCTCCATGGCTTCTTCTAAACTCTGCAAGGCTTTTTTTGAAGGGTACTTTCTTCCTTAGGCCACCAGTCAAGGACCCAACTCCTCCTTGGGATCTTACTTTGGTTTTACAGGCTCTGGTTTGTCCTCCTTTCGAATCAGCTGCTACTGTGGATTTGCAGTTTCTTTCTTGGAAGGTGATGATCTTGGTGGCTATCACTTCTGCCAAGCAGGTATCTGAATAGCAGACATTGTCAATTAAGCCTCCTTATCTTGTCTTCCATAAGGAGAGAGTGGCTCTTTGTACCAACCCCTATTTCATGCCAAAGGTGGCATCTGAAACTAACATTAACCAGGTGACTAATTTGCCAGTCTTCTTTCCAAATTATCAGAACAAAGGAGAATACAGATTGCATTTGCTTGATGTCCCCAAGCAGTGTTTTTTTATTTGGATAGAGCCAAAAATTTACAAAAGTCTGATCAACTTTTTTATCATTTTCAAAACCCAGCTTGAGAAAGTCTATTTCTAAAGTCATCCTTGTTCATTGGATTTCCAGTTGCATCTCTATGGCTTATTGTGGTAAAGGTATAATAAAGGTATGTCTTTACCTGGCCCAGTCCAGGTACTTTCCACCAGTTCAGTGTCTACTACTACAACGTTTTGGTCCAGGGTTCCTATTGATGATATTTGCTGAACTGCCACTTGGTCCTCCTCGCATACCTTTATTTCCCATTACAAATTGGACATTCTCTCCAGGAGCAGGGCTTCCTTTGGCTTAGCCATGCTCCGAAATATCCTTCCATTAGGGCCTCCCAAGGTTACTTTAGCTAGAGACTCTGTCCTGTTGGTTGAAGACCAAATGAAAACAACAACTTCAGATAAAGAAGTTATGTACTTACCATAATGTTCCATCTGAGTGGTTGCTTTTCATTTGTCTTCAACTGTACCTCCCTCCTTCCCCCTGCCTATGGGCATGTGTTGTGGACTGGACAGATGCAGTCACAGTTTTATATTTTTCTTGGTCCTGGGTTTGAGTCTACTGTATGTGTGTAACCCTTCAGTGGTTAGGGTTAGGGTATTCTGCTGTGAGTTGGATGATGCTGTCCCGCAGCAAACTCGATCTGAGGGGAGGAGGGAGAGTGGGTCATTATGGTTAGAAGAGGTGCTCTGATTTCAGCTCCGATGCTGGTGTATATGGCCTAATCGGATCTGATCTTGGATCTGAGTCCCATAGGTTGAAGACAAATGAAAAGCAACAACTCAGCTGAAACATTATGGTAAGTATATAACTCCTCTTTTTTCAGTGGTCTGGTACATCAACAAACATGGGGGAAGCAAGTCTTAGTCGCTTTGTCGAGAAGCAGTGAGAGTGTGGCAGTGGGAATCTCTTCTAGTCCCTTTCTAATAGCTATGCACATTTTGGGGAAATGCCAGTGTGATTGTGGATGGACTAAGCAGGTCAGTTCTGTTGCCTCATGAGTGATCTGTCAATGCCAAAGTAGCAGAGAGAATTTTCCATTGATGAGGCCCTCCATGCTATGACCTGTTTGCTTCTCCCCTCAACAACAGGTGGAGCAGATTCTTTACCCTGATCCCTTCAAAAGGAAAGTCACAGAGAGATGCTTTAGTCCATGATTGGCCCTCCGGTCTTCTTTATGTTTACCCACCATTACCTCTTATCCCTAAATTTCTACAAAAAGCACTGGTTGAAGTGCACAGTTATCGTCATTGCTTCCTTTTGGCCTTGTCAGATTTGGTTCCCCTTCCTCTGTTCTCACCTTCTGCATCTGCCCTGGATACTTAATCCCACTGCTGACCTCCTTTCACACCAGGCAGGTATGACTCATCCAGACATAACAGGCCTCAAACTGACTGCATGATTTCTCCAATACTGTTGATTGCTAGATAGCCCAGACTGTCCTTCTCGGTCAGTCATATTGTGTTATCTTTTCAAAAATCTTCTACTAGAAAGATTTACAAAAGTAAATGGAAGACATTTGTATTCTGGGCCCTTGACAGGAATCTGGACACCCTTTATTTCCATGTACCAGCTATTTTTAGCTTCAGTTTTCAATGAAGGGGCTAGCTTTTCGTTAGTTAAGGTCCAGTTCACTGCCATTTCAAACTTCCATGTAGATGATGATAATTCTACCTTAGCTTCTTCTAAATTATGTAAAACCTTTTTTAAAGGGACCTTTTTACTTAGATCTCGGCTAAAGTAACCTATACCTCCTTGGGATTTATTATGCTGCAGGCCCTGACTCAAACTCCCTTTGAACCTTCAGCCAGGTCATATCTAAAATTGTTGTCTTGGAAAACCATTTTTCTAGTAGCTATCTCATCAGAGAGAAAAAATCTGAACTCCAGGCTCTATATTTTAAATCTTCTTACCTGGATTTCCACAAAAACAGAGTGCCTTTCTTGACCATCCCATCTTTTTTGCCTAATGTAGCTTCTAAGTCCAGCATTAGCCAGTTCGTTAACCTCCCAGTTTTCTTTCCAAACTGTTCAAATAAGGAAGGTTACATGCTCCACTTTTTAGATGTCCATAGACAACTCCATTTATATCTCTGTAAATCCAAGGATTTCAGGAAGACTTGACCGGTTGTTTGTCTCCTTCTCTCCTAAGAAACTGGGCAAGCCAGTTTAAAAGTCACACTGGCCAAATGGTTAACTGATTGTATCTCTTTTGTCTATAGTAAGGATTATCCTTGCTTAAGCCTCTTAGAGCTCACTCCATGAGGTCAATGGCAGTCTCTTCAGCTTTTTGGGCAAGGCTTCTATAGATATCTGTGCAGCTGCAACTTGGACTAATGCTAATACCTTTATTTTTCATTATGAACTGGATTTGGTTTCTAGAAACAGAGCTACATTTGGCTGCATAGTACTCCAGAATATTCTTCCATGAGGGCCTCCCAAGGCTCAACTAGCGGGGGACTCTGTCCCATCAGTTGAGGAATTAATGAAAAAGACATCAGATAAAAAAAAAGTTATGTACTCACCATAACATTCCGTCTCTGTGTTCCATTTTTATTCTTCCTTAACTTCCCCCCTACTCCATTCCCTTTGCTCCCAGAAAGACTATATATATATATATATATATATATATATATATATATATATATATATATATTTTTTTTTTTTTTTTTCATTTGGGAACCTTTGTTCCTTGTTTGAGGTCCATCCAGCAACTTTTCTTATTCTGTTTTTTATTTTCTTTAAGGTATTGTCCCTTTATCTTCAAGGCCAGCAAACTTGATCTGAGGTATGTTAGTTTTTGGGGCATTATGGGTAAAGGGAGGAGCTCAACAGTTTTTGGATCTGAGGATCTGGTAGAAGCAGATGAGGAGGATCCAAAACCCATCAAATGGGGAAAAATGAAAATGGACAACACAGATGGAACGTTATAGTGAGTACATAACTTTTTTTTATTGAGTATGAGAATTGAAATACCACTAAAGAGTTGTCCCCAAATGAGATTCTTATGGCCATTCCCATGAGAATGCCAGCTACACCACTTCCCAAGAATCTGGAATTACAAAATGTTGATAAATCAATTTTCTTCCTTTGTAAATCTCTCAGTTTTGTCTGTAAGAATTATCATAAATATATATGCATGCAGTACAACAACCTGCAGAATTGGAAGATCATGAATTGCAGACCGGGTATTTTGTCTACATTAAGATACACTCCCAGAAAGACACACACAGCTCAAGATGGAAAGGGCCCTATTTGGTGTTGCTTACAGCTGCTACTGCCATGCATTGCGAAGGCTTCCCATCTGGATCCATGGGTCTCATGTCAAGAAGACCTTCCATCGTGCCAAGTGTGGCTGAGTCTCCATTGACGTTATTTCGTGTGAACCAGTAGGACCGGATGTAATACCAGGGACACCATTACATCTAGAAGTGACAATTATAATGTTTTGCCATCTAGACTAAATCCTGAACTGAATGTTTACTATTTACAATCCAAGCTGATTCTTGATTCACCATCAAGATCAAAGCCAGAAGTGAATACAGCTGAGTTGCCATTTGTTACTAGACTAGGAAGTGAAATCATGCAACTATGTTACTTTATCCTGGTCTGAAGTAAACTTTAGTGATCCTTCTTCGTCACCATCGACAGTTTTTTTTCAGCTTCTCAATCGGGCATCAAAAATTCATTATACTATTTGGACACTGACATAGACAGTGCATTATTGAAAAAGAATTAATTTGCGAATTTGTCTGCTGTAAACACTTTTGGTCAGAGATTATTTGGTTATTGATTTCTTACTGACTAAAAACAAACAACTTATCACCCATGTTTGCAGTTTCTTCAAAGCCTTGTTCATCCCCATCATGTTTATTTTTCTTATAGACCAAGCATTGGGACAGCTATTATGATTTTCAGCATCATTTTATTTCACTTGTTCTTGCCATTCGGAAAAATTAGTGTATCATCATTTGCAATCATTGAAATTTTAAGTATTGAACATTTCTTAATAGCTATATACATTTTCCTAGCAATAGAGACATGCATTTGGTTATTACTGAATTGAGAATGCTTGAATGGAATCCTAGATTTAAAACTTTTTCTGGCTTGTACACCTATGCACAGGCTCTCAGTATTAATAATTGGTAGGTTTGTGCACATATACGTACTTCACATGATGGAGATATTTCATTGATTCCTATGCCAGTGACTGATACAGAGCTTTGTACTGCATTTGCACTATTTTTTTTCACTAATAATAGGAAGGTTAAACATGTTTTTACCCCCTCCTTTTCAGTAATGCAGCTTTAACTAGCAAGGATTGAAATACTTTTTAATGAGAACAGTGCTTGCAGTTGTATTTGGAGAATTTATGATACGGCTGGAGGGCAGAGTATGGTACCATTGCATGAGTATTTTTATATTTGTGGAAATGAAGATTATTCTAGTTATATACAGTCTGGTTATTGTTATATAGGTTGTGTTATGCCAGCTATATGACATATGACATATAGCTATTTTACCTGAAGGGAAGATTCATAATGCTCATCTCAGAAGAGATACTAAAGAGATTCCAAACCTGGCTGGGAAAATATATGCCTCCAGGGGTTATCATAATACTGTTCAAAAGACTGCTTTTAAAGGACTTGCTCACATATATCTTGGTGACGGGGTCATTCTGGAGCATGAATTATACCAGCTTATGGACAGTAAAATCAATCTGGGAGCTGAGGAAACTGTCTAAACCTTTAGGCCTTTTAATTAACTCCACCTTTGAGTCAGTTATTTTCATTCATGACTGCCATGTGTGGTGTGATGCTACAGAACCGAATAGCACTTGAGTTCACCCTTGTTTCCAAAGGGGATATGTGCGCACTCATCAAAACTGAATTCTGCTTATTTATTCCTGATAATACTGGTGCTATTTGTAGTCACCTAAAAATAATTCAGAAAGTTGAGGAGCTTTCACATGATAAAGTAACTGATAGTTTCCAGTGGGATCAGTCAACTAGTCTTTTCTCCAGAAGAAGTTATTTTGAAGTTCTTTATGCTTTTAGCTATTACAGTGTTATTATTGGGCCTTATTTCATTTGTGTTAAAATCTTGTATTCGAAAGCTACTGGAATTCAGAAGGAGTGCCATTGACCACATTAGATAAAAATCATAGTCAGTTAGAGGTTGAAAATAAAGTAATGCAAGAAGATTTTAGTGGACTATATGATCATATCTATAAAGGGGGATGTGAAAATAAATATGAAAACAGAAAACATAGAATTGAACAATATTTACAGTATTCAGATTGTGTTTTCTATTCCATCAAGATGAAAGTATGTTTTTCTTGAGAGTAAGACCATATATTTTGAAACAACTGTAAACAATTGTTTATGCCACGGACAAAAGGAAATTGCATGTGAAGACTATCTGATAGTAAGTGAAAAAGTGTTCACTGGTCTGAAAACCTGCAATCATTGTCCAGGCATAAAGACATATATAATTGGAGTCATGCTTTACAGGTTCAGATGAAGGAGTGTAGAGAGTAAGGCAGACAGAGAAGGAAAAATGTTAGTGCATGTATTTCAATTTAAATATTCTTTCATTTCAAGATAGATTCCTGTACGTTGCTTATTATTTATTCCCTGAAATATATGAAAATGCTAGTATGGCAAAGTGTAGAAAGTTCCATTCTTTGTAGAAAGTAATTTTTTTATTTTTTGTTATTTTTATGGAATTCAGAACTCATTCCTAATATGGAAAGTTGTAAACATAGAGCCAGCAGACATTAGTTAGCATAATTAATGCTGTAGTGTTAATTTTTAATTGGTCAGTGGTTGTTCTGTGATTGTTGCAATAATGTTGCTTTTAATCAGAAAAGGTATAACGAATGTATGATTTTTACCTTTTGGGCAGACAGGGCATTGATTTCCTAGTCTCCCACATACATGCCTTTCTTTGCAATAAAGGAGATTAGTATTCTCTGCTGAACTATGTCACGTAAAAGTTATTTGGTATGGTAACACTATGCAACTTATTTTCAGTCACAACTTGTAAATGATGCCAAGGATGTCTAAACAGTGTTGTTCATGAATGAAACTGACTGTAAATGATGTAACAATGCCATTATGTCCATGATGTGTGTATAATGAAACTTTTCCCTGGGCCTCTGCTGAAGAAAGGTACTGCTCAGTCAGAGTTTTCCAGTAAACAAATGCCAATAAATAAGTAATTGAATTAGGTTAGCCTTGGTATAGTCTCTGAATACTGAAATACTGGCTTTAGTCTTAAGGTGAATATGACTGATTTGTGTCAGTTTGACCAGGGAGGGAGTTTCGGTTGGTAGGGAGCAGAATTGTTTCATATTGGTGAGGACCAAGTCAAGACTTTTTTTGCCCTGGTTGGGGTAACTAAAGTGGCTAGGAACTGGTAGTGGTGAAGTCCAGAAATGTCTGGGCATATATGTTAGAGGATGTATACATCTCCAAGTTAATGGAAGTGTAGTCAAAGTCCATTAGGAGAATGGTGTTTAGCCTAACACACAGGAACTCAATACTAATTAGGTAGGCGTTATGGACCAAAGGGAAAATAGAGGGGATCCTTTTATTAGTCATGATGTAATAAGGGTCTTGTTAACAGTAAGTTGAATGTGGATGAGTTCCATATTTTTTCTTGTCTAACTAGTGTGAACACAAAATGTTTTTTGACAAATATAGAGACACTGCCACCTTTAATGCCTGCAGTAGTATAAACATATAAGATGAGACAAAGGGATCTTAACAAACAGGATAACCAACAAATAGAAACACGAGCTGGAACAAATTCCACTGGAACATCCAGAGAACTAAATTTATTGGTTTTAGCTCTTTCGTCCAAGTATATGAAGGACTTCTTCAGAAACAAATCAATAGTAACATTCTCCTTGTTTAAATACCCCTCCAAAAGACATTCACATGATCTAGGCAACCAGTTAGCAAATAGTTTACATTAACAATTTCCCTTATCCAACCTTAATAAAAATGTTAATAATAAAAATTGTCCTAACCACAAATTCTAAGTTACAAGTCTCAAAAATGATGTAAAGCGAATCACAATAAATATGAACGTAGTTTTAAAACACTTGAAATGGACACACTGTCATTTAAACCAGGATATAAACATCCATTTAACATGATCTCCCATCTAAGCTCCCTGAGTTCGATGAAATCATTCCAAGGGCCACCTCTCATATTTTTAACATGAAGCCAGAACAAAGGCTTGGATTGTTGAGCACGTGTTTTGCCAAAGCACTTTTAAGATTACCTTTCTTGATATCTAAAACGTGCTCATATGTCCTTTCCTTAAACTTTGTTTGGGTTTTACCTACATAGAAACAAGGACATTGCATACATTGAGCAAAATATATGATTCCCATGTCTTACAGTTACAAATAAATTTTGTACAGACTTGCACATTATTGACTACAATTTCATCTTGTACCATGATGTATTAACATTGTTTGCAAAAACCATATTTATGCTTCCCACTTTTCCTGCTAGTATCTGATGTATATTCATGGTTACCTGATTCCAAAAAATTTTTAAAAGATCTGCCTGATCTGCCAGAAACTATCCTGGGTAGGGATCCAAGTGTGTCCAGGAAACCATCAAAACAGGAAAAAATATTCCAGTTTTTTCTCAAAATCTCAAAAATGTGGGTACAATCAGTTGGGTACAATCAATCGTGTATGTGGTGGCAAATGCATGGGCAAATTCATTTTGATTAGTTCTGTCAGTGGAAGCAAACTCACCCTCTCATCAGTGTCATTGAAAAGTAAAGGTACATATTGAACGTTTTTTCTTTTCTGCTCAACGTCCTTATATATTCCCTGTCCCATATTCAGTGGATAACCTCTTGATATTAACATGTCGATTAATTTTACAGCTTCCCTTTTTAATGTATTATCGTCAGTAACCATTCTCGTGAGCCGTGCTAATTGCCTGTTCACTACCCCCTTCTTCTGGTGCTCAAGGTGGCAGCTATCATAGTGTAGGAGACTGTTTGAAAAGGTAGGGTTACAATAGATTATCCATTGAATATGGTACAGGGAAGATATAAGGAAGTTGAGCAGAAAAGAAAAAATGGTCAATATGTACCTTTACTTTTCAGTGACAATGATGATAGGGGGTGGGGTTTGCTTCCACTGATAAAACTAATCAGAAAGAATTTTCCCATGCATTTGTCACAACATACACAATTGATTGTACCCACATTTTTGAGATTTTGAGAAAAAGCTGGGAATATTTTTTCCTGTTTTCATGGTTTCCTGGACACACTTGGATCCCTACCCAGGATAGTTTATAAAAAAGGCAGATCTTTTAAGAATTTTTTTGAATCAGGTAACCGTGAATATACATCAGATACTAGCAGGAAAAGTGGGAAGCATAAATGTGGTTTTTGCAAACAATGTCAATACATCATTTTTGCAAAGTTTTAATCGAGTTTACTGTTCTGGGCTATACACTCAAGTGCATTAGCCTTTCTGTGCTTATTTACTGTATAACTGCATTGTTTAGCCTGATTTAACTAAAAAAAATAAAAATCTAATGTGAAGTTGTTCAATATCGCCGTTCATTCATCACTGATGGGTTCAGAGCTGATCCTTGGCTCCGACATGGCCGACTAGCAAGCTCAAAGTTCTCCAGTAGCTCGAGACCCCACCCCTTATCCCATAATGCACTGCTGGAATTACCTCAGATCTAGTTTGCCGTGGCATGGATCTCTTGGTTTCAAGTTTGGCTTGAGACTTTATTAGGAGTTTTTCAACTTTCAGCAAGTTATATTTTTTTCTTTTTTTATATACCCTTGTTCTATTCTTACTAGCAGATATACTAGATAGTAGATAATAGTTTTTTCTGTGTTTATACCCCTTTCCTCAGTATTTTATATTTTGCCTTTGGCCTTTTGGCCTTAGGATTAGTGATTAGTGATTAGTCAGTGATCCCCTTTGGGACTATTGTTGGATCTCTTATTACTGTCTGTAGTTATTTAGTTGTTAATGCCCCATTAAGGCTGTGTGTGTGTTTGTGTGAGTTACTTAGTTTAAAGCAGCTCTTAGTTAATCAGTGTGCTTGAGTTGTGTAATGTCTGAAGATAAGGACAAGCATCCACAGTTTGGGTTTAAAAAGTGCCCAGACTGCGGACAGAAAATGTCAGTCACAGATGCCTATGTGCAGTGTGTTTACTGCTTGGGTGAGGTACATCTGCAAGAGTCTTGCAGCATATGTCATTCATTTTCCACAAGAGTGTTAGCTGAAAGGAAGAGGAAATTGATTGATAGGAGTATCATTAAACACCCTTTTTCTGAGGCATTGTCTGACCAGGATGGAGCCAGTAAATCATCTAAATCTTGTAAGTCTTCCACTGATTCTAGATCCAAAAAAGGAAAGAGGTCAGAGAATGTGGTGACTTCGGCTCCACTGCCCTTGGAGTCGACCATCGTCTCTTTTTGGAATCGGGACACGGCTTTGGAACCGGTTTCTGAAAAACCTCCTTCCATATTGCTCCAATCGGCTCCATGTGTCCACTCTTCCAGGTCATCTGTCAGCCTATCTGATCTGGATATGGACCGGCTGGTTCAGAAACTCTTAAAGGCACCAGGCCTAGTTAAATTGCTGTCGGCTCAGACACAACTGTCAGAGCCAAAGACCACTACCTTTGAATTGTCTGCTCCTCCTCCAAGCCATATCGGACCTTCGGAGCCGGAGGAGGCAGACCTGATGATTGTGGATCCCTTGGAGCTGACACCTGCTCCAGTGTCATTGGCTCCATCTGCTCGGACATTCTTGGCACCGACCGGGGACTCTAGGAGCCGACACTCTCCGGTCGGGTCCGGGGAGGATAGCCGAACCAACTTGGTGCCGACTCTTCCTCTCGGGGCCTCGGCTCGTGTGAGCTCGGCTCCTACCTCAGGCTCAGAGCCCACAGCTTCGGTGCGGGAGGAGATCGTGGCTCCATCAACTCCTTCTCATCGGAGCCGAGGTGCATTCGATACCATGAGGCGAGTGTTGTCTCCCAAGACTTCCTCATCTCAAGGTCTGGTCTCTTCTTCCCCTAAAGTGCCTGTGTCTGTTTCTGTTTCCTCTGGTCCTCCCAAGCATAGAGACCCGGAGCCTCAGGTAGCCCCACAGGGCGCTCCCTGCTCTTCTGAGACCTCTCCAGAAGTTCCCCCTGAAGAGATTCCCAGGAAGAGATTATGCAAGAGGAGGCATTTGGACTTCTCCCAGGAGTCTATCACATCGGACAGAAACCTGGATGA
Source organism: Protopterus annectens (assembly GCF_019279795.1). Taxonomy (NCBI): domain Eukaryota; kingdom Metazoa; phylum Chordata; order Ceratodontiformes; family Protopteridae; genus Protopterus; species Protopterus annectens. Next base: position 633,379,032 of record NC_056745.1, on the reverse strand, counting down.
ATCAGAAGGGTCCCCCAGATCCTTCTCTGAGGACATCTCCTTTGCAGAGATTCTTGAAATCCTTAGGCAGAGGGGTGATTGGCAGTCCAAGAGCCCTACTGCGGACGAGTTGGTTCTCCCGAAGGCGTTTGGGTCACAACCTTCCACCTCTTGGGTGTCTCCGCCCTATGATGAGCTTATGGATCTGGTCTCTAATAGGGCGTGGGAGTAATCTGTGGAACCTGTTCCTAGGAGGCCTAATAAGTTTATTTCAGCCCCTGTGGATAAGTCCTTTTTGACCAAGGGAGTCCCTGTTGATGCCATGGTGATGGCTGCAGCCACCAAAAAGGAAATGTCTGAGACTTCTTCATCTATCCATCCTTCTAATAGAAAATCTAGGATCATGGATAGATATGGGAAACGCATGTTCAGTTCAGCGACTTTCTCACTCAGATCACTGAACTACTTGACACATTTTACCAGACTGCAGAGAGATCTCCTTAAAGAGTTGGGAGATACTCTTCAGGGTGCTGTAGCTTTGAGTGTATCCGATAAGATTGCCACTCAGCTCTCTACCCTCAATTCGATAGTAAACTCGTCCATGCGTCTCGTATTGTAAGCAGCTGATGGTTCGAGTAGAGCCGTAGGTACAGGAATTGCTTTCCGTAGGCATGCCTGGATGCGACTCTGTTCCTTTGCGGAACCCTTCAAGTCTTCTTTTACTAATACCCCATTTGATGGCTCATCTTTGTTTGGGCCAGAGGTGAAGGAGACTTTGACCAGGTGTGAGCAAGAAGGAAGGACTCTGCCGTCACAGTCTGTTTTTCCACCACCACTCAACCCTTTCCCAAAAGTCAGAGGGGAGGAAAGATGTGGTTCCGGAAAGCCCAAGGAGCCTTTCAAGAAACACGTGGAGAACCCCCCTCCAATGGCAGAGGAGGGGGTTTCAATGGAAGATGCCGCCATCGCGGCAGAGGGGGTCCACAATATCAGGGTGACAGAGATCACTTCTCTGGTCAATCCTACCAGCGCTCCTAAAGGGAGGCCCAACTGTCCTACTCTGGAGGCAGTCGGGGGTCGCTTATCTTTGTACCCCAAAGCCTGGCTAAATATAACAAATGACAGTTGGGTATGAAGTATCATTTCCAGAGGGTATTTCATACCATTCTCCATCCAGCCTCTTCCTGTCAAAAAAATCCAGGACGTTCCACCCAGTCACATGGGACAAGCAGCAATAGAGGTACGCCGATTGCTAGAAAAAAGAGTCATCCAGCCAGTCCCCACAGACCAGACAGGATTCGGAACTTACTCAAGGTTTTTTTTGGTTCCAAAGAAAACAGGGCACTGGAGACCCATTTTGGATCTCAGCAGACTCAACCAATTTGCGAGAAAAGAGAAGTTCCGAATGGTCATGCTACAGTCCATACTCCCCTGTTGGGGAAGGACAATTGGATGTGCTCGATCGATCTCAAGGATGCTTACTACCAAATAAAAATGGCCAGACCATCTAGAGATCACCTGCGTTTCCGGCTGGGAGCCAATCATTATCAATTCCAAGCTCTGCCCTTTGGTCTCACTACAGCCCCCAGAGTGTTCACCAAGTGCATGGCAGTAGTCACGGCTCACCTGAGGCATCTAGGATTCCAGGTGTTTCAATGTCTAGACGATTGGCTCCTTACCTCCACCACCAGGCATCAACTTCTTCAAGCGAGAGAGGCTACTCTGACACTCTGCGATCAGCTAGGCATTACAGTCAACTTCGAAAAGTCTGCCTTGTTGCCATCACAGCATATCATTTTTATAGGGACAGAACTAGACACGTCAGCCACCACTCTTCGCCTTCCACCAGAAAGAATCTCTATTCTTCGCCAACACATTATGTCCCTAATATCAAGGAACAGACTACCAGCAGCAGAGGTATTGAAAGTTCTAGGATTGATGGCGGCAGCTATTCTAGCAATCCCCTTAGCAAGGATGCATATGAGAATATTTCAATGGCTTCTATTCATGCAATGGTCTTACCAAGAACTTCCAGTGAGTCACATGATTCTAACAGATTCCTGAAAGAAGGATCTTCAGTGGTGGTTGATGTCTCTTCATCTCACAATAGGACGTCCTTTCATGCTTCCCCCTCCAGTTGCCACTGTGACCACGGACGCTTCCCTGATAGGGTGGGGGGGGCTATTTCAGGGAAACACTGCCCAAGGCACATGGACAGATCTAGAATCACATCTGCATATTAATATCCTGGAGATGAGAGCAGTACTTCTAGCGTTGCAATACTTTCAGGACTCTCTTCCTCTGGGGACAATTGCAATACAGACAGACAACATGTCAGTGGTCTGGTATCTGAACAAACAAGGCGGGACCAAGTCGTATCCCCTTTGCCGAGAAGCCCTCAGAGTTTAGCAGTGGGCACTGTCATCCCAGTGCTTTCTGTTGGCAATGCACATCTCGGGCAAATCCAACGTAATAGCGGACAGACTGAGCAGAGCAGTCTTGTTGCCTCACAAATGGTCCCTCAAACAAGAGATTGTGAACAGGATCTTCCGCAAATGGGGCCAGCCTTCCTGCGACCTCTTCACCAGTCACATCAACAACAAATGCAGAAGCTATTTTGCCCTAATTCCCACGCCAGGTCACTCCCCGAGGGATACTCTTGTCCACGGTTGTCCCCCCGGGTCTCCTCTATGCATTTCCACCAATTCCTCTGATATCCAAATTCTTACAGATAGCAAAGTCGCTGGAATGGACAATCATCCTCATAGCCCCTCATTGGTCTCGGAAGATTTGGTTCCCGTTTCTTTACCATCATATTCTGGAAGATCCATGGATCCTGGATCCAGCTCCGGACTTGTTGACACATCCGTCAGGGGATCTTCACCCATCATTGCAGACACTAAAGCTAACCGCTTGGCTGCTCCAATTCCCCGCATAGCCAGGCTCTATAATCTTTCCCATGACACTAGTCAGATTTTGTTGGCTTCCCACAAACCTTCCACTAGAAAATTGTATCGTAGTAAGTGAAGAAATTTACCATTTGGGCTTCTTCTCGCAACATTGACCCTTATCAAGCGCCATTATCTTCTATCTTACAATTCTTGACAGAAATCTTCAATAAAGGAGCAGCGGCAGTTATGGTACGAGTACAGTTAGCTGCTATATCTAATTTCCATCTAGGAATTGATGGTTTGAATATTATGGCTCACCAATTGTCTAACGCTTTTCTAAAAGGTTCCTTTCACATAAGGCCTCCAGTGAAGACACCTTATTCCCCCTGGAATTTGAATTTTATGTTATCTTGTATCATTCTTCCTCCTTTTGAGCGTGCATCATCTTGTGAACTAAAATTCTTGTCATGGAAAACTATCTTCTTTTGAAACAAAAGCAACTATAAAAAATTGAGAGCAGCGGGTAAAGTCCAACAGCACGAACCAACACAAAACCAAAGTTTAGAGTGCAGTTTTACTAATTCCAACTTTTACATAAAAAAACAAAAATAACATGTAAACATTTAGCGCTTTCGTCATTAATCAGACTTCTTCAGAATAACATTATGCTGCCTGCTAGCAACTTAAATACAATAGCCATAAATTAAAAATTACATCATTTCCTTACTAAACAGGAAATACTTCACACACAGTAAACACTCATCCACGCTAAAAAGTTTTTACATATTTGAATAAATATACCTCTGCAATTGTAATTCAAATATAAAATTGACAACAACCAAAAACATATATTTACCTATTCACTTTATAGTAAGGTCAAATATTAAATAACTGTTTTAATTTTAAATAAGGTAATATAGATATTTTCTCATTAAGTCCGGGGGGAGAGTGTGCATTTAGTCTTATCTGCCATTTCAACTCAAGGAATTCTAAATATTCCTCCACAGCCCCCCCCCCCCTCTCCCCCAGGTCCACTTGTTCAAGGATAAAAAAACAGAAGCTGTGATTACTATTACTACTAATGTGCTTGTACAAAGCATTATTAGTATTTCTTTGTTTAATGTCATATAAATGCTGATATACTCTACACCTGAAGGCATTTTTTGTTTTCCCTATATAATACCCTTGACAATTTTTGCATACCGCAATGTAGACCACACCTTTTGTATAACAATACATTTTCTTTCTATTCGTGATGTATCCATAGTTTCTCAACTTAAATCTATCAGTATTCATCATCTAGGGACACTGGGGGCATCTACCACATTTGTAAGTACCCCCCCCCTCTCTGTGTGGTAATCTTCCTTTTTTCCAGGAGTCCTTTAAATTAAATACTTTTCTTATATACTATGGTAGGTTTATACTTATTTTTTCTAAGACACCTGTATCATTTCCAAAAATTTTCCAATACTTATTTACCACATATTTTATGTCCTCAAAATCACTACAATAAGTATTAATCCACATGCAAAATTAATAGTTGTAAATTTGTTATTACTACCCCCATCTTGTTGATGTTCAACCATGTTACGTAATAGGGCTCTAAAGTGCCCATTCTCTCTTTTTACTTTTACCTCTTGTATGATGTCTGTAATAAAAGGTTCAGGATACCCCCTTTTTTGTAGCATGTTACTCAATTTATCATATTCATCAAAAAAATCATTGATGTCTGAAACCATCCTAGCCAATCTATCACACTGACCCTTTACCAGAGCTTTCTTTTGTGTACAGGGTGTGCACTAGCAAAGCGTAAAAGTGTGTTAGAAGGCTTGCTGTACAACATAGATGTAAAACAACTATTTTTATAGTCTTTCTTTATAGTAATGTCCAAATAATAAACATAATCCATATCCTTGACCATGGTAAATTTTAAAAAAACTAGTGGTGTTATTAATATACAAAAAAAACTATTCAGGTCTTCATCAGTACCCCTCAAAAACAAGACGATATCATCAAGGTACCGCCCATACAGTACCCATGAAGTCTTGAATTGGGAATTAAATACATAGGTGTCTTCCCAATATGCCAAAACAATATTGGCAAATATGGGTGCACAACATGCACCCATAGCCACACCTGTCCTGTGCTTGAATAGATGTCCATCAAATGTGATGAAGTTATCTAAAATAATCTCCATACATGTCCGAATAGTCAAAATAGTCTCATGGTTCAAGGAGGACTTACTACAAAGAAATTCATAAAACCAATCTAAACCTGTGTCATGTGGAATAACGGAAAAAAGGTCACATACATCAATGGTCACTAATATCAGTTTACTATCAAACAACCTTTGATCTACTTTACTGAGAAAATCCCATGAATCCTTAATAATGGTTGTCCATTTATCCAGGAGCCCTTTGGTCATACTATCCACATATTTAGCAAAAGTGAATGTCTTAGAAGATTTTGCATCCACACTAGGTCTTAAAGGTGGATTCTGTGTAGACTTATGGATTTTTGGTATTCCAAAGATGGTGGGAATTTTTGGGTCCTTAACATAAAGATAATTGTGTGTGTCAATGTTAAATTGCCCATTCAATAATAGTTGTTCTAATTCCAAGTCAACATTGCGGTATGCAATATTAAGTTCATTACGTGATGTCTCAACATATACTTCACTGTATAGCATATCATACATTCTACTACTATAATCATGTATATCCATGATAACCAGACCCCCGCCTTTGTCTGGTTTCATGATTCTCATGTTAGTTTGGCTGAGAATTTCGTTCAACGTAGCCCTTTCTACATTCTCCAAGTTTTCCTCTATTCTAACATGTTGAACTTTCCCCAATTGTGATCTAATATCAAGTTCACACAAGGTCTCGAATACCAGGGCCAAAGGGTGGTATGGGGGCTGGAAAATACTTGGCCTAGATAAATTTGGATGTTAAGTTGTCTATCTCGCCTTCATTCTTGCTGGATGGGTTCGGAGCCGACCTCGGCTCCGACTCGGCCACTCTAAAAGCTCGAGAGTTGGTTCCACCGGCTCGAGGCTGCCCCTATATCCCACAATGCTAGGTGTGAATTACCTCAGATCTCGTTTGCCGCTACAGCGATCGAGGTTGTTTTCTACCGGCTCCAGGTCAGTTTTAATTAGATTAGTCTAATAACTGTTTAAACTCCCTTTAGTTTAGTTTTTTCTCTTTTACCTTTAGTGTAGTGGATTCTTTTGTCCTTTCTACCCTTATTCAGCCCCTTTCTTCAAGAACTAATAAGTTCTTTCCTTAGGCCTTCGGGCCCTTCCATCCCTTACAGTGTGTGTATGTGTTTTTGGTAAGGGTTTATATCTATATAAGCTAACTTTTTCAATAGCTTTAAATTAATATTCTGACAGTGTAATCGGTGTGTGTGTGTTTTTTGTGTGTGGTTACACTTTCGGTTCCTTGAAAATGTCCAAGGATTCAAAGGTCTCAGGCTTCAAGAAGTGTGACTCGTGCTGTCAGAAAATGTCTTTGACAGACGGTCACACTTCTTGTGTGTACTGCCTGGGACCTTTACACCTGCAGGACTCTTGTGCTGTATGCCATGGCTTCAGCCCTAGAGTCCTGCTGGAAAGGAAAAACAAACTCATACTAAGGGGTTTGCTTAAGCCTGAAGGTTCCCTATCTGCTACCTCGGGAAAATCTTCCAAGAATTCTAAGACCTCGACTCCAGCATCTGAGTCGAGGCCTAAGGCTTCGAAGTCTACTGCTACATCGGCTCCGGCTGGAGCCGATGAGTCTTTGACTACAGCTTCTGTGGTTCCCTCGGCTCCGGCTGGAGCCGAGGTATTGGAGATTCCTGGGTCGGCTCCGATCAGACCATCGGAGCCGACATCTAGAAAGAGGTCGAGGTCACCATCCCTTGGCTCCGTTCATTCGGCTCCAGCGTCTCCCTTGCTGTCTGAACGGAGCCACAGATCTCACTCCTCCAGGTCATCGAGGCTCTCGGATCATGACCTCCAGAGGGTAGTGAGTCGACTTCTAAAGTCCGAGGCACTGGCCCAAATGCTTCAGAGCCCGACTCATCAGTCGATGCCTCAACCTATTCCTCTAAATATTCCTCCTCCGACTCCTTTGAGCTCGGGCCGGGCCTCGGAACCGAGACTGTGGTAGCGTTGGTGCCGATACATTCGTCTTCGGCTCCGTCGGCTCCGATTTCTTCTTTGAAGAATCTCTGCGGACTTCCTCGTCGGCTCCGAGGGGTGAGTGGCATCGGACCCTTGTCCGACCCCTCCCTCTCGGTGCTTCGGCGCTGGTGAGTTCGGCTCCGACATCGGCCTCGGAGCCATCTCTGTCGGTGCCAAGGGAGGTTCTCAGCTTCTCGGAGCGGGGACCTCTGGCTCTGCCTGACAGGGGTGCGTTCGAGGTCACGCGGAGTGTGTTGGAACCTTGTTCAACTCCACAGTCGGCTCCGTCCGTCCCTCCCTCTTCGGTGCCTCAGGTTATGTCTACTCACTCCCTCATTCCAGACTGCAGAGAGCCAGCTCCTCAAGAATCCCCTGTGGGGATCTCATCCTCTTCCGAGACCACCCCTGAATTGGCAGGGGAGCCCCCTAGGAAGAGAAAGTGTAAGAGGAAGCACATAGACTCACCTGAGTCTGTCACCTCTGACACAGATTTAGAGGATTCCGAGGGTTCCCCCCGTTCCTCTTCTGAAGATGTCTCCTTTGTGGACATTCTAGAGATCCTGAAACAGAGGGGAAATTGGCCAGCCCTTAACCCTTCGGAGGATGAATCTGTGTATCTTGAGGCGTTTGGCTCTCGCCCTTCCACCTCCTGGGTGTCCCACCCTTTGATCCCCTCATGCAGGTGGTGGCAAAGAAAGCCTGGACGGCTCCTGACTCAGTGGACCCTACCCCCAGGAGACCTTCTAAATTTATAACAGCACCAACTGACAAACAATTTCTGACCAAAGGTGTTTCTGTGGACGCTATGGTGGAAGCTGCTGCCACCAAGAAGGAACTAGCTGATCCTTCAGTGCCTGTTCATCCCCCTAACAAAGAATCTAGGTCTATGGACAGGTATGGGAAGCGGATGTTTTCGTCAGCGACCTTTGCAATGCGTTCGTTGAACTACCTATGCCATTTCACCCGTCTCCAGAGAGACTTGATCAAGGAAGCGAGTGAGATGTTGAAGGATCCTACAGCTGCAGATTTTCAGGACAAAATGAACACCCAGCTGACTACCCTGAATTTGATAGCTAACTCCTCCATGCACCTCCTTTCATATGTGGCTGATGGAGCGAGTAGAGCCGCAGGAACAGGTGTCGCCTTACGCCGGCATGCCTGGATGCGACTATGCAATTTTGCGGACCCCTTTAAAACGTCTTTCACTAATTCCCCGTTTGATGGATCATCTCTCTTTGGTCCTCAAGTGAAAGAAACCTTAACTAGGTGCGAGACGGATGGCAAAACTCTGTCTGCCGTCGGAGTCCGTTTTTCTACTCCTTCTAGACCTTCTAGACCTTACCCCAAAGGCCAGAAAAGTGGGAAAATGTGGTTCCGCAAACAATCTCAAGGGAATTTGCCTGACGCACAGAGTCGGTTCCCCTCCAGAGGCAGAGGAGGGAACAATAATGGTAGACGTCGCCCCAGAGGCAGAGGGGGTCCGCAGAACCAGGGCAATCGAGAAACCTTTTCCGATAAGCCTTTTCAGCATCCCTGAGGTGTTGCCCGACTGTCCACCTTCGGAGGCAGTCGGGGGAAGATTGTCACTGTACCCAGAAGCCTGGCTATCCCTAACTCAAGACAAGTGGGTACAGTCCATCATTTCCGAAGGCTATTCCATTCCCTTCGTTCGCATTCCAAACCAATCGAAAAAATCCCTTCCAGATGTTCCACCCGCTCAAAGGGATCTTGCAGCTTTGGAAATTTCAAAGCTGCTTACAAAAAGAGCAATTCAGCCAGTTCCAGCAGACCAGCAAGGATCCGGAATCTACTCCAGGTTCTTTTTAGTTCCAAAGAAAACAGGGGACTGGAGACCAATTTTGGATCTCAGTATCTTGAACAAGTCGGTCAAGAAAACAAGATTTCGAGGGGGCGTGGCCAAGGATGAACACAGGATAGCAGCAGATTTCTTCAGCTCCACCAATTTCATTACATTGACAGGAATTAATTACTTAAAAAATTAATTCTTGAAGTAATTTTCTTTCTAAATATGTTTGTTTTATATAGTTCTTGAACTATATCTAAAAAAGAAAGGAAATCTTAATAATATTCCTGTCAGAAATTACTTTGGAAATTTTCCTGTCAGTTTATCAGTCTGAAATGAGTTCCAGTAAGACAAATTCTCAAGACTCCAGCATCAAGAAAGAACTTCAGTCTCTGATAATTATAGTCCAGCAACTTACTGCTAAGATGGATAAAATGGATACTAAAATAGACACTTTCATAGAAAAACTACAAAACAAATAGACTTGTTACATATGGACCTGCAACAACAGAAGATCCAGATGACAGGCATAGAAGAAGCTGTGAATGACATGGAAAATAAAATACAAGAAGAGGAAATCAACATTGAGTTTCTGCTGAAACAAAATACACATTTACAAACAAAGCTGGATGACCTGGAAAATAGATCTAGGCAATAACATTATGATTTTTGGACTGCCAGAAAATATTGAAGGTAACAATATTACTTCTTTTTTTAACAACATGGCTCCCTAAAACTTTAGATTTACCAGAAGCATTCTCTTTTGGTATCGAAAGAGCACATAGATCTATAGCTAATACTAACTCTAACAAAAACTATCCTAGATCAGTTATAGTTAGATTTCTATCATCTTTTGATAAAGAGATGGTTCTTAAATCTGCTTGGGCTAAAGCTCCTGTTAAGTTTAATGAGACAACTGTGCGTTTTGACAATGACTATTCTTCCATGGTAATTGCTAAAAGAAAAGTTTTTCTGCCACTAATAAGGGAGCTTAAAAAAGCACAGTTTAAAACATACCTTCTGTTTCCTGCCAAGCTTAAAATCTTCCTTCCTGATGGTCCTAAGGTCTTCGATGATTTAGACTCTACTTTACTGTTTGTCAAAGAAAAAAGGATTTTGGATAAAATAGAAGAAATGGAATGGGCTAGTTCTTCATTAAAGAGATTGGCAACTGAAGTTCCTGGAAGACTTCAGAGAAGAAGAAGAGACTAAAAAACAAATGATTTGTTATATGTTTTTTCTCTCTTATCATTTTAGTTCATTATTAATCTTTTGAATATAGTTCCTGCATTTCCAGAAAGCCACAAATATTTTGGAAAAGATTTAATCAAAGTTATTCTCTATGTGCAAAGAAATGTTTTGTTTCATAACCAGTCAAAATGCCTGAGGATTTAATGGCAGGCTGTGACTCGATTTGTTTTTCTTTCTGAAAAAAGTAAGGTTAGTAATTTGATACATTTTTTTATCTTTATCTTTTTTTTTTTCCTTCTTCTTTTATTATTTTCTTTGTTTAAACAATGACATTCTATTTAGATTATGTAGTGGGTAAAGGGTGGGGAGGGCAGGAGAGAACAGTAATGAAAATATCATTAATAGAATAATAACATATTTATTTCTTGTAAAAGTTTATAAGTTCTTCAAATGCTATTTCTAATTATACTTTCTTGATTATACTGCTTATGCTTGTTTGTAAATAATCTGTCATGCTTTAACTAATAATAATCAGAACTAAATAAGAGTAAATAATATGTTTTATTTTTAACTCTATTAATATAAACAGTAATAACATTCCATTGTATATACTTCTTACAGCTTTCTCTTACATTTTTTTTATTTCTGCCTCACTCCCTTTTATTTTCTACTCTTTTCTTTTCTTTATTAATATATAGAAATGCTTTTGACTGTGTGGGCACAGTGAATAATAGGATTTGTATGAAAATTGAGTTGGGAGAAGAATGCTGAGTTTTATTGCTTGTTGGTAATTTTGAGTTTAATTTCACTTGCATAGAGGCTGTGATGATCTGTGGAATACATTGTGGAGGTTCTGTCATGTTTAGATGCATTTACACTGCTAAATGAATGTTTGTCACTAGTTTTAATAAGTTTCCGCCAAAATGTTAAGAGAGACAATCTGGGATGTGGGCTGTCTTATGCACAATGTCCTTGAGTTACCTCAGAATCTTCAAATCACAGAATTCTCACAGAGAAACTGAAAGCAGTTAGTATAAACATTGACAAGGTTATCACACTGACACACCACAGATTCAGGAAAAATACTCTGTTCATAAAATATGTCAGTTATAATGAGTTTAAATGATGTAGTTTCTTGTAGTAAGTAAATGTCTTATTTTAGAAGGCATAAAAAATGAAACATTTATTTAAATGTTTTTGAAAATCTGCTTAACAGCAGCATAATAATCTGTGTTAAAAATTTGTGTTCCAAACATATACTTTACTATAACTCATTTAATTCATCTGATTGACAAACATAAATAATCTTATAACTCTGTTCTGGAAGAAATGTCATGTGATATATTTTAAAGCAGTAGGTTAGCATGATTGTAAAATCTGGTTACCAATATGTGTTTGCTGTGCATTGTTTTGTATAAAGCAGACAGATTTATTCTGGGGACAGCAAGTGGGATGGTGCTCTGCAGGGACACAATTTAGTGAGATCAGATATATATATATATATATATATATATATATATATATATATATGTGTGTGTGTGTGTGTGTGTGATGGTTTTTTTCTGAGAGTCTGCATGGCTATCCAATATGATTTGTAATGATTTCTATGAATACAATGTTTTACTCTATTGACAAAATGAATGTTTGCCACAAGTTTTAATAAGTTTCCCGCCAAAATGTTAAGGGAGACAATCTGGGATGTGGGCTGCCTCATGCACAGTGTCCATGAGTTTCCTCAGAAGCTTCACTCACAGAATTTTCACAGAGAAACTGAAAGCAGTTAGTATAAACATTGACAAGGTTATCACACTGACACACCACAGATTCAGGAAAATACTCTATTCATAAAATGTGTCAGTTATGATGAGTTTAGATGATGTAGTTTCTTGTAGCAAGTAAATATCTTATTTTAGAAGGCATAGAAAATGAAACATTTATTTAAATGTTTTTGAAAATCTACTTAACAGTAGCATAATAATCTGTGTTAAAACTTGTGTCCCAAACATATACTTTACTATAACTCATTTAATTCATCTGATTGACAAGCATAAATAATCTTATAACTCTGTTCTGGAAGAAATGTCATGTGATATATTTTAAAGCAGTAGGTTAGCATGATTGTAAAATCTGGTTGCTAGTGTGTGTTTGCTGTGCATTATTTTGTGTGAAGCGGACAGATCTGTTCTTGGGACGGCAAGTGGGATGGTGCTCTGCAGGGGCACGGCTCGGTGAGATCAGATATATGTGTATATATGTGTGTGTGTGTGTGTGTGTGTGTGTGTGTGTGTGTGTGTGTGTGTGTGTGTGTGTGTGTGTGTGTGTGTGTGTATGTATGTATATATGTGTATGTGTATATGTGTGTGTGTGTGTGTGTGTGTGTGTGTGTGTGTGTGTGTGTGTGTGTATGTATGTGTGTGTGTCTGTGTTTATGTGTGTGATGGGGTTTTTTTTAGGTAATAATGCAGGTGTTTCTGAGAATCTGCATAACTATGCAATATGATTTATAATAATTTTTATGAATACAATATTTTACTCTATTGACAATAATGAGTTTAAGTAAATGCTCATATACAAACAATTCAAGATTTTTTGGAAGCTGTTGATAGAATTCACATGACAGAAAATAGATGCATCTTAATGCATGTAATGACTGAATCATATTAGCCAAAGTTTTTGATTTAAATGAATGTTAGAACATAATTTTCTCTCCTCTTGATTTCTAACATTAAGATTATTTGAATGCTATTAGAATACAAGTGTTATATATTACATAGATCTATATAATAGTATGAACAGTTTTTAAAAAAAAAAAAAAAAAAAAAAAAAAAGTTTATTTTAGTTTATATGATGCTGTTTTACCAAATGTGTAGTTTTGTCTTGATAGATAATTGAATTGAAAACTGTTAACCTCAGTTAAATATAACTAGTATTAAATTGATAAGGTGGTAGCTGAGGTACTGCTGCTTAGGGTAGGAGGTTAACTTGAGGAGTAAATACTGCTCTAAGTTGGAGTTTTCAACTCCAGGCGGGATGCAAGGTTTAATCCTTACATTATTTTCACTTGTTCATTGTTATATGTATATAGTTTTGACATCCACAATATATTTTGTACACTCATTGTCACTACAAACAAAATTGAATCCTATACAAAATCCCATAAGAGATTTAATAAATACAGCTATGTTTAAAGGTACACCTAAAAGAGGAGATGTAACATTATTTATCTTGTTATTTGTTATTTCGATCATAAGATTCTTGAGTTTTAAAAATGCCAAATGACATCTTTAAAAGGAATTTCTTTAAACATTAATGGATTGAATAATCCGTGTAAAAGGGCAAGCCTAATAAGATACATTAATCTACACAAGGCCAATCTAGTCTTCCTGCAAGAAACCCATCTCTTGAAAAAGATATTGATAAACTAGCCACTAATAAGTATACAGTATTGGTTAGTTCAGAGCACACTCAGAAAAAAAGAGGAGTGGCTATTTTATGGAATAAAAGTATGCCCATTCCTAAAACCATTAAGTCTTATCAGGATGACAAAGGAATGTTTTGTATGGTTACAATACAAATTAATGGGAAGACTTACACTTTAATTAATGTATATTGGATACCTGGAATTGGTATTAATACAGTGAAACATCATACTGATAAGATCATATCATTCTCTGTAGGGGATATTATTTTAGCTGGTGATTTTAATTGTATACTACATGAAAATGATACTACCACTATAAAGAAAAGAATAATTACATCTAATGCAAAACATTTAAATGATTTTGCTAATTCTTATCATTTGAATGATATTAATAATCAGATAGAGTCAAAATCATTACCATACACCTTTTTTTCTAACAGATACAAAACTTATTCAAAAATAGATAGGGTCTTTATTTCTAACCAGATGGTAACAGATTTAATTAATTCCAAAATCATTTCATGTCCTATATCTGATCATAACTCAATTGTTTTCGAATTCATGATAAAAAATACTCATAATGTTCAGATCAAAAGGATACCAGCATACTTAACTCAGCTAAAAGACTATAAAGAATATATACTTTCAGAAGTACAACATTTTCTAGACATAAATAATACTCCTGAAGTCTCCATTGTCTATGTTTGGGATGCCTTAAAATCATATCTATATGGACAAAGTATCAGATGGTATAATAACAAAAGGAAATCTTGGGATAAGGAATTGTTAGATATTCAAAGTAAACTAGACTCTTATAAACATAATAATAAAGAAAATATTATGGACAAGAAAGTTATTGAAGAAATAAACAAACTAAATGAGAAATACAAAGAAATTTTAACTCATAAAGTTAAAATAACTTTAGAGAAATACAAGTTTTGTCTTATTCAATAAGCCCCAAATACTTACATAGACTTAAAAATAAAACAAAAGATTGAATAAACAAAACCATATCAAAGAAATCTTTTCTCTAAGGAAAAAGAAGAATGTTTCTAGTATACCAGAAATACTGGATGAATTTAGAAATCACTTTCACAAGATTAACCATAACAACATTAACATGGAACCTAAAGATAAAATAAAGGAGTTTATAACCACAAACATGAATAAAAAGCTTAATAAACAACAGATTAAACTATTGGACAAGAGTATTTCATATACAGAAGTTATTACACAAATAAATAAGCTTAAATCAAACAAAGCACCGGGTAATGATGGTATTATACCAGAGATATATAAAATCCTTTCTAAAACTACATATTCATTAATACATAAGGTTTTTATTCTGGCCCAAACTGAGTTAATAACCCCCATCTTGGCAATATACATTTATTTCACCAATTTTAAAACCTAATAAAGATCCAACTAGATGTTCTTCATATCGACCCATCTCATTACTTAATGTTGATTATAAAATGTTTATGAGTATTTTTGCTGATAGATTGAAGACAATTATCCCGGCATTATAGACATAGATCAGACGGGCTTCATTGTAAATAGAAATACTTTTGATAATATAAGAAGAACTTTAACATTAATTGATTTTGCAAATAGGAAAAGAAAGATTTAACACTTATTAGTCTTGATATAGGTTCAGCATTTGATTCAGTAAGTTGGGACTATCTGTTTACCTTACTGAAATGCACAAATTTCTCTGATGCATTTGTAAATTTAATTGAGCATTTATACAAAGGAACGCTAGCTTATATTAAGGTAGGAACATATGTTTCACAAAAAATACCCATTCTTAAAGGTACAAAGCAAGGATGTCCACTTTCTCCACTATTATTCACTTTAGTAATGGAGCCTTGGGCTAATTTGATTAGAAACAGTACTGACATAGAGGGTTTTGAAATAGAAGAAAATACAACATCAAAGATTCAACTTTTTGCAGATGATGTTCTAATTACATCAGCAGGATCTAATTCTTCTATGCAGTCTTTATTTGATAAAATGATGAATTTTAAAAGTATTTCTGGTTTAATATTCAATGAAGAAAAACTAAAATACTACCTATATATACACGAAAAATACTCTCATTAGTGATTTTACTAAATATGTACCAAACTCAGGTCAGATAACTTATTTAGGTATAATACTATCTAAAGATATTAAATCTATTATATATAATAACTATAATACCTGTTTTCTTAATATACAAAATCTTTTTAATACCTGGAATAATATGTTTTTACTATGGAGGAGAGACTTACAATTATTAAAATGATAATATTCCCCAAGATTTTATACTTAATACAATCAATAATACTTTCACCTACAAAAATAACTATCAAGAAACTGAATACACTAATGTTAAATTTCTTATGGGCACCTAATAGACCTAGGATTGCATTAAAGAAACATACTAATAGCTGGTCTCAAGGGGTATTTCTTTTCCAGACTTTAATTTATATATTATCTCTTCTATTATAAAAGTTATTACTTTATTAATAGATCGGTCATATATCAAAATGGAAAGATTATTGGGAGCTAATTAGTATGCACTTCATGAAAATCTCCTTAACACATAAAAATATGATTATAAATAACTCCATGTTGTGGTTGCTAAAGGAATTTTGTACTTCACCTATTACACCTAAACATATGGTCTGTTACCCATTAAATATTATTATTAGTTATCGTAACTTTATATTCATGCACCCTAAGTATAGGGAATGGAATTTTATTGTATTCCTATAATTTATACTCAGGGTATGCTTATGTCATCTACTTCTGAAGGAGCTCATTTAGCTATAGGTAATAATCTAAAGTACTGGTATCAGCTGATATCTGATAATAAAGTTAAAAATCTAGATTTCTTAAAACAAGAATTTGATCTAAGAGAAACTTGCTGGTTAGAGGTTCAGATCTTTAGACAACATCTCATTGATAGAATAGATCTAATGTCTATAACAGTTAAAGAATCTATTCCAAAACTGATTGATTACTTGATAATAAATTTACAGCATAAAGTTTCTGATAAAGGTAAACTTTCATATATACATAAAATTATCAGACAAGAAACTTTTTACAATGTAGATTCATACTGGAATTATTTCACCTCTATTAATGGGGACCCACCAACTCAACAAGATAAACAATATATATTGGAATCTGCTTATAGAACTACATCTTCCATTGTCTGGAGACTTTATACATGGAAATTTTTACATAGATCTTTTATACACCTTTGATGATGAATAAAATTAATAATAAAGATAATCTATGTAAGAGATGTAATGTAGAAATTAATGCTGACTGGGCTCATATGTTTTATGACTGTATGAAGTTGAAAGAATACTGGAAGTCAATTAATGAATTTTTGCAGGCTCTTTTTACAGATAATTTCATTATTTCTAAGTCTCTTATATTATTCAACACACCTGTACCTCAATGTGTTAAAAGATTAAGCTTCCCTTGTTATGGTCTATCCTAGCAGTGGCTAGGAAAATAATAACTAGAAATTGGATTTCAGATACACCTCCTTCGTTCAATGAATTTAAAATGTTATGAATATAATGTGTCATATGGAAATAAGCACAATTAGAATGAGAACAACTAGAAAAACATCACATTTTATTGTATGGGATAATTTACAAAATTTGTTAAAAAATTCTAATTTCAATAGCACAGTATTTTAGTTTAATTAATTGATCTGATTGTAGTGGATGTCTTTGTAAATACTTTAGTTGTTTTGTTGAATATTATAATAATACCTATTTTTAATTATTTGTATAAAATTGTTATGATATTTCTCTTATATGTTAAAACAATAAACTTGTTTTGAAAAAAAAAAAAAGAAAACAAGATTTCGGATGGTCACGCTACAGTCCATCCTTCCCCTATTGGGAAAGGAAAACTGGATGTGCTCTATAGACCTTCAGGATGCGTACTATCACATAAAAATGAACAGACGCTCCAGAAGATTCCTCCGCTTCAGGCTGGGAACCAGTCATTTTCAATTCAGGGCCCTGCCCTTTGGTCTCACCACTGCCCCCCGGGTGTTTACCAAATGCATGGCAGTGGTAGCTTCTCACCTGAGACGTCAAGGATTCCAGGTGTTTCCATATTTGGACGACTGGCTCCTCACAGCTCCCACCAAGCATCTTCTTCTAATGGCCAGGGAATACACCTTTCGCATTTGTCAAAACTTAGGCATTTCAATAAATTGCGAAAAGTCTGTTTTGTCGCCTTGTCGTACTATTACCTTCATAGGCGCAAATCTAGACACACTCAACATGTCTGCGAGGCTAACAGATCAGAGAATAACAGACATACACAAACTGGTCTCGCTTCTCTTCAGCAGCAACAGAGTCAAAGCCAGGTTAGTTCTAAAAGTATTGGGGATTATGGCGGCTGCCATACCTCTACTTCCATTAGCCAGATTCCACATGAGAATCCTTCAATGGATGCTCTTCACACAATGGTCATACCAGCAACTTCCGATGTCCCACACCATTATGATTACGCAAACATGCAAGAATCATCTTCTGTGGTGGATGTCTTCCCCTCAGCTCTTATTGGGAAGACCCTTTGTTCCTTCCCCTCCGGTTGCTACTCTGACAACGGACGCCTCCCTGATCGGGTGGGGGGGGACATTATCAGGGCAGAACTGTCCAGGGCACATGGCAACCAGACGAATGCCACTTGCACATAAATGTTCTAGAGATGAGAGCAGTGCTTTTAGCGTTGCAAGCCCTTCAAGACTCTCTTCCCTTGCGACCGATAGCGATCCAGACGGACAATATGTCTGTAGTGTGGTATATCAACAAACAAGGCGGAACCAGGTCCTATCCCTATGTCGAGAAGCACTCAGACTGTGGCAATGGGCGATTTCTTCTCAGCGGTTTCTGATAGCAACGCACATCCCGGAAGTCCAATCAAATCACGGACAAGTTGAGCAGAGCTATCCTCATGCCTCACGAGTGGTCTCTGAAAGACTCTGTTGTGAGAGAAATTTTTCTCAAGTGGGGTCAGCCTTGCTGCGACCTTTTGCTACTCCCCAAAACAGCAAGTGCAGAGATTATTTCACACTATTCCGTTACCAGACCAGCCCAGCAGAGGCGCTCTAGTCCAAGTTTGGCCCGGGACTTCTGTATGCATTTCCTCCCTTCCCACTAATCTCTCAAGTGATACAGAAAGCTATCGCTCAGAAGGCCTCATTGATCCTCATTGCTCCTTACTGGCCTCGACAGGTTTGGTTCCCCTTTCTACATCAATTTCTGTTGGAGCAACCTTGGCATCTGGACCTAGTTCCAGATCTTTTGATCCATCAGTCGGGTCAGTTACATCGCCTCCCTCTCTGAACCTCACTGCTTGGTTCCTCCAGTTCCAACCTTAGCCAGGCTTCCTCAAATATCTCACTCTGTTCGAGATATTTTGATAGCTTCCCACAAATCTTCCACTCGAAAGATTTATCTGAGTAAGTGGAAACGTTTTGCCTATTGGGCTCAAGGAAGGGACTTAGATCCTTTCACTGCTCCCATCCATATGGTTCTTGATTTTCTAGCTGAACTCTTTCATGCAGGTTCATCTCCTTCTACTCTCAAAGTTCAATTGGCAGCTATATCTAACTTTCATGTGGGCATTTCAGAGTCTAAAGAACAAGGCAGGAAACCACTGGATAAACACTTTATATAAGTAAAGCTTTCAGATACAGTCCTTTCTCAATACAAAACAATGCATTGAGAAAGGATTGTATCCGAAAGCTTTACTTATATAAAGTGTTTATCCAGTTTCTCTTGTTCTTACATTTGGTTCCTGGCGTTTATTTTCGGCATTTCAGAGTCTGCCATAATGTCCCACAAGCTTTGCAAAGCCTTTTTGAAGGGAGTTTTTCTACTCAGACCTCCTATAAGAAATCCTCCTCCTCCTTGGGACCTTAATTTAGTTCTCAGTTCTTTGATTCTCCCCCCTTTCGAACCTGCAGCTTCCTGTTCTTTAAAGTTGCTATCATGGAAGACTCTCTTTCTGGTAGCTATTACTTCAGCTAGAAGAGTTTCAGAACTTCATGCACTCAGCTGTCGACCACCATATCTGTTGTTCCACAAAGACAGGGTATCTTTATGAACTAACCTGTCCTTTTTACCTAAGATAGCCTCTGCTTCTAACCTTAATCAAAGCATTGACCTTCCTGTGTTTTTTCCAGAATATTCTAATAGGTCTGAACAAAAACTGCATTGGCTAGATGTTCATCGTCAGTTAAGGTACTATTTGGATAGGACCAAACAATTCAGAAAAACTGACCAGCTGTTTGTCTCTTATGCGGTAGGCAGAAAGGGACTTTCTGTTTCTAAGGTATCGCTATCTAGGTGGCTAACATCTCTGATTTCTATTGTTTATGAAATTAGACACCAAAAACTGCCTAACAAACCTAAAGCCCACTCCACCAGAGCTTTGGCTACTTCTATAGCTTTCCAAGACAGACTGCCTATTGACACCATTTGTGCAGCGGCTACTTGGGCTACTCCTCACACTTTCATTTCACATTATAAGTTGGATTTAGCTTCTAGGCATAGAGCTAACTTTGGTACCACTGTTCTCAAGAGTCTGTTCCGTTAGGCCACCCGGGACAAGGTGCTAGGGACGCGGTCCCATCCAGCAAGAATGAAGGTGAGATAGACAACTTAACATATAGAAGTTATGTTCTTACCATAACGTTCCATGTTAGTTGTCTTCTTCTCGCCTTCTTTCTTGCGTCCCACCCTCCTTCCCCCTGGCCTGGACAGACCTGGAGGAGTTTGATTATGACCTCTCTTTCTACCACCTCTTTGCTATAGCTATATGCTCTGCGGTGCATATTTTCCTGAATCAGGCTTTAGGTCACCTATCCTCTTTCCCTTGGTTTATAGAGGTGGACTCCCTTTCCAGTATTTCTGGTTGTATTTTTAGCTGGGCCTAGCTCACAAACGAGATCTGAGGTAATTCACGCCTAGCATTGTGGGATATAGGGGCAGCCTCGAGCCGGTGGAACCAACTCTCGAGCTTTTAGAGTGGCAGTGGAGCCGAGGTCGGCTCCGAACCCATCCAGCAAGAAAGAAGGCGAGAAGAAGACAACTAACATGGAACGTTATGGTAAGAACATAACTTCTATTTTTGATGTGGCATTGCTATCTTTAAAAAATAAAGCTAAATTTAATTTTCTAGTGAAGGATTTCAACTGCAAAATAATGTCCACTAGATTCCCTCTATTGGTCGGCACAAAATTAAGCCCCTTAGATAAAAGATCTGCCCATTTCTTAGTGACAATAACACCACTGTAGTTATACATATTGAAATCCCCCTCCTCATTAGTCACAATTATACAACTTTGATTTTCCTCATAAGGCGGGTTATTTATCTCCGTTAGTTGTTCCACCCGCCCCTGCCTCTCCAAGAGGTTGGTCGACCACTGTAATAATTCATCCCCACCTGCCTCTGCTTCATTATCCTCTCCGACCTCCTCAGGGGGACCTGCTCTAAAGGGGCCACTTCTCCTTCATTGTATTCATCCTCATCCATTCTAACTTGATTTTGCGTGTTTATATTGTTGTCATTATAGGTAGAACTAACCTGCCCTCTAGGAGGAACCGGATAGGCTACCCCCTTCTCATATTCTGTTTTATCTCTATGTAGCTTCCGTTCCTTTCTCCCTTTCAAATCACACAAATCATGTTGCACAGTGTCAAAAACAGCATAAAACACATTTTTTTTTACTTTCAAATAACAAATTGTTTTTAATATTAACATCTACCTGGTTAATGTCCCTTAATAATGCTGCCATTTTCCTATTATTGTCCACAATTAAAATCCGTAATAGTTCACAGCCATGATACAGGTGTCTTAGAAAAAATAGGTATAAAACCTACCATAGTATATAAGAAAAGTGTTTCATTTAAAGGACTCCTGGAAAAAAGGAAGATTACCACACAGGGAGGGGGTACATACAAATGTGGTAGATGCCCCCAGTGTCCCTACATGATGAATACTGATAGATTTAAGTTGAGAAACTATGGATACATCACAAATAGAAAGAAAATGTATTGTTATACAAAAGGGGTGGTCTACATTGCGGTATGCAAACATTGTCAATGGTATTATATAGGGAAAACAAAAAATGCCTTCAGGTGTAGAGTATATCAGCATTTATATGACATTAAACAAATACATACTAATAATGCTTTGTACAAGCACATTAGTAGTAATAGTAATCACAGCTTCTGTTTTTTTATCCTTGGACAAGTGGACCTGGGGGAGGGGGGGGGGGTTGTGGAGGAATATTTAGAATTCCTTGAGTTGAAATGGCAGATAAGACTAAATGCACACTCTCCCCCCGGACTTAATGATAAGCTATCTATATTACCTTATTTAAAATTAAAACAGTTATTTAATATTTGACCTTACTATAAAGTAAATAGGTCAATATATGTTTTTGGTTGTTGTCAATTTTATATTTGAATTACAATTGCAGAGGTATATTTATTCAAATATGTAAAAACTTTTTAGCGTGGATGAGTGTTTATTGTATGTGAAGCATTTCCTGTTTAGTAAGGAAATGATGTAATTTTTAATTTATGGCTTTTGTATTTAAGTTGCTAGCAGGCAGCATAATGTTATTCTGAAGAAGTCTGATTAATGACGAAAGCGCTAAATGTTTACATGTTATTTTTGTTTTTTTACGTAAAAGTTGGAATTAGTAAAACTGCACTCTAAACTTTGGTTTTGTGTTGGTTCATGCTGTTGGACTTTACCTGCTGCTCTCAATTTTTTATAGTTGTTTTTGTTTCAAATTTTTCTCGTTTGTCTTCATGGAGTCTAGCGGTGATGTGACCGGCAACCGGACCATTGACTTTGGAAGAATTCTGTTGTCTGTAGCAACACTCACTAAAACCGTGACTGAATTATCAGCTAAAGTGGATAATATTGTGAAGAACAACGTCAATTTGAGGTTTAATAATGTGGCAGCGACACAAAACAGTTTTGATTCCCCTATTCCTCCGGGACAGGGGAATAGTTGCCAAGGAAACTGAGTGGTGAACAGGGAAATGCTTGGTTCTGGTCTTGGTGAAGCGACCAGTCCTAGTAGGGAGGATCTAAACACGCAACACGCATGAGATACTGAATACGCCAGTATGTCGGTTGAGCACTGGCTGAAAACTGAATTTGGGCTAAATAAGGTGAACGCCAATGTCAACTCGGACTTGGGGACATTGGATGAACAGATTTATTCTTTTAAAGAGTTGTTTAAATATAAGAAAAATTCAGCTAGAGAATGAATATCTAGCTGAATGTATTAAAAGGGAACACGTGCCAAAGGGTCTAAGAATGTGGAAATATCCTACGGAGCTAGAGAGAGATTCACATTTACATAAAGAACTTTTGGCTTTCTTCAATCGGCAAGGCTGTGAACTATTACGGATTTTAATTGTGGACAATAATAGGAAAATGGCAGCATTATTAAGGGACATTAACCAGGTAGATGTTAATATTAAAAACAATTTGTTATTTGAAAGTAAAAAAAATGCTGTTTTTGACACTGTGCAACATGATTTGTGTGATTTGAAGGGGAGAAAGGAACGGAAGCTACATAGAGATAAAACAGAATATGAGAAGGGGGTAGCCTATCCGGTTCCTCCTAGAGGGCAGGTTAGTTCTACCTATAATGGCAACAATATAAACACGCGAAATCAAGTTAGAATGGATGAGGATGAATACAATGAAGGAGAAGTGGCCCCTTTAGAGAAGGCCCCCCTGAGGAGGTCGGAGAGGATAATGAAGCAGAGGCAGGTGGGGATGAATTATTACAGTGGTCGACCAACCTCTTGGAGAGGCAGGGACGGGTGGAACAACTATCGGAGATAAATAACCCGCCTTATGAGGAAAATCAAAGCTGTATAATTGTGACTAATGAGCAGGGGGATTTCAATATTTATAACTACAGTGGTGTTATTGTTACTAAGAAATGGGCAGATCTTTTATCTAAGGGGCTTAATTTTGTGCCGACCAATAGAGGGAATTTAGTGGACATTATTTTACAGTTGAAATCCTTCACTAGAAAATTAAATTTAGCTTTATTTTTTAAAGATAGTAATGCCACATCAAAACCAAATTTAACTAGGCCAAGTATTTTCCAGCCCCCATACCACCCTTTGGTCCAGGTATTCGAGACCTTGTGTGAACTTGATATTAGATCACAATTGGGGAAAGTTCAACATGTTAGGATAGAGGAAAACTTGGAGAATATAGAAAGGGCTACGTTGAACGAAATTCTCAGCCAAACTAACATGAGAATCATGAAACCAGACAAAGGCGGGGGTCTGGTTATCATGGATATGGATGATTATAGTAGCAGAATGTATGATATGCTATACAGTGAAGTATATGTTGAGACATCACGTAATGAACTTAATATTGCATACCGCAATGATAACTTGGAATTAGAACAACTATTATTGAATGGGCAAATTAACATTGACACACACAATTATCTTTATGTTAAGGACCCAAAAATTCCCACCATCTTTGGAATACCAAAAATCCATAAGTCTATACAGAATCCATCTTTAAGACCTATTGTGGATGCAAAATCTTCTAAGACATTCACTTTTGCTAAATATGTGGAAAGTATGACCAAAGGGCTCCTGGATAAACAGACGACCATTATTAAGGATTCATGGGATTTTCTCAGTAAAGTAGATCAAAGGTTGTTTGATAGTAAACTGATATTAGTGACCATTGATGTATGTGACCTTTTTTCCGTTATTCCACATGACACAGGTTTAGATTGGTTTTATGAATTTCTTTGTAGTAAGTCCTCCTTGAACCATGAGACTATTTTGACTATTCAGACATGTATGGAGATTATTTTAGATAATAACTTCATCACATTTGATGGACATCTATTCAAGCAAAGGACAGGTGTGGCTATGGGTGCATGTTGTGCACCCATATTTGCCAATATGGTTTTGGCATATTGGGAGGACACCTATGTATTTAATTCCCAATTCAAGACTTCATGGGTACTGTATGGGCGGTACCTTGATGATATCATCTTGTTTTGGAGGGGTACTGATGAAGACCTGAATAGGGTTTTTTTTCGTATATTAATAACACCACTAGTTTTTTAAAATTTACCATGGTCAAGGATATGCATTATGTTCATTATTTGGACATTACTATAAAGAAAGACTATAAAAATAGTTGTTTTACATCTATGTTGTACAGGAGGCCTACCTAATCTAACACACTTTTACACTTTGCTAGTGCACACCCTGTACACCAAAAGAAAGCTCTGGTAAAGGGTTAGTGTATTAGATTGGCTAGGATGGATTCAGACATCAATGATTTTTTTTGATGAATGTGATAAATTGAATAACATGCTACAAAAAAGGGGGTATCCTGAACCTTTTATTACAGACATCATACAAGAGGTAAAAGTAAAAAGAGTGAATGGGCACTTTAGAGCCCTATTAGGTAACATGGTTGAACATCAACAAGATGGGGGTAGTAATAACAAATGTACAACTATTAATTTTGCACGTGGATTAATACTTACTTATTGTACTGATTTTGAGGACATAAAATATGTGGTAAATAAGTATTGGAAAATTTTTGGAAATGATACAGGTGTCTTAGAAAAAATAGGTATAAAACCTACCATAGTATATAAGAAAAGTATTTCATTTAAAGGACTCCTGGAAAAAAGGAAGATTACCACACAGGGAGGGGGTACATACAAATGTGGTAGATGCCCCCAGTGTCCCTAGATGATGAATACTGATAGATTTAAGTTGAGAAACTATGGATACATCACGAATAGAAAGAAAATGTATTGTTATACAAAAGGGGTGGTCTACATTGTGGTATGCAAAAAATTGTCAAGGGTATTATGTAGAGAAAACAAAAAATGCCTTCAGGTGTAGAGTATATCAGCATTTATATGACATTAAACAAAGAAATACTAATAATGCTTTGTACAAGCACATTAGTAGTAATAGTAATCACAGCTTCTGGTTTTTTATCCTTGAACAAGTGGACCTGGGGGAGAGGGGGGGGGCCCTGTGGAGGAATATTTAGAATTCCTTGAGTTGAAATGGCAGATAAGACTAAATGCACACTCTCCCCCCGGACTTAATGAGAAGATATCTATATTACCTTATTTAAAATTAAAACAGTTATTTAATATTTGACCTTATTATAAAGTGAATAGGTCAATATATGTTTTTGGTTGTTGTCAATTTTATATTTGAATTACAATTGCAGAGGTATATTTATTCAAATATGTAAAAACTTTTTAGCATGGATGAGTGTTTATTGTACGTGAAGCATTTCCTGTTTAGTAAGGAAATTATGTACTTTTTAATTTATGGCTGTTGTATTTAAGTTGCTAGCAGGCAGCATAATGTTATTCTAAAGAAGTCTGATTAATGACGAAAGCGCTAAATGTTTACATGTTATTTTTGTTTTTTTATGTAAAAGTTGGAATTAGTAAAACTGCACTCTAAACTTTGGTTTCGTGTTGGTTCGTGCTGTTGGACTTTACCCGCTGCTCTCAATTTTTTTTAAAACTATCTTCTTAGTAGCCATCACTTCAGCTCGTAGAGTGTCAGAGCCCCAAGCCCTTTCCATCAAGCCACCTTACATGGTCTTCCATACTGACAGAGTATCTCTCAGAACTAATCCATCCTTTCTGCCCAAAGTATGTTCTGAGGTTAACATTAATGAAGTCATTGAGTTGCCCGTTTTCTTCCCTACTCATACCAACAAATTGGAATATATGTTGCATAAACTCGATGTTCATAGACAACTTAGATTTTATTTGGACAGAACCAAAGACATTAGGAAATCAGATCAGCTCTTTGTGTCCTTTTCTGAAACCAGGAAAGGTAAACCAGTTACTAAAACAACCCTGTCTAAGTGGCTGTCAGATTGCATCACCTATACATATGCTTGTCATAATATGCCATTGTCTAGTAAGGTAAAGGCTCATTCAACCAGAGCAGTTTCTACCTCGTCAGCCTTTCAAGCCAAATTGCCTTTGGATAACATCTGTGCAGCAGCCACCTGGTCTAAACCTCACACTTTTATAACTCATTACAAAGTGGATAAGGCCTCCAGGGACAGGGCATCATTTGGTTCCACGGTTCTGAAGAGTGTACTTTCGTGAGCCACCCAAGATCAGGGTGCTAGGGACACTACCCATCAGTGATGACTGAACGGCGAGATTGTACAACTTCACATAAAAAATGTATGTACTCACTATAACGTTTCATGTGAGTTCATAGGTTGGTACTAGGCTATCAGCCCTAGGGCCTATACAAGCCTAGCCATAACAATTCCCTGGCTATTTCTTCCCACACTATTTACTTCCCTGGACCCCTGTCTAGTAGGGCAACTGACGTGATCCCCGGGATGAATTTCCTTTCTCCCATCCAGTCGTCAAGGTTCCTTTTGAAGAGGGCCAAAGAGGCACTCTGCTTGACATGTATGGGCAAGTTGTTCCATCTTGCTTTCATTCTCATGAACCTCCCTCCTGGCTGACAGTTAATCTGGAGGCTGTCTTCATCCTGGTTTTTCAATGTGTATTCATTTCTAGGCATAATAATTATTGTACTATTATATGGTATGCAGCAAACAAGATCTGAATTAATTCCAGCAGTGCATTGTGGGATAAGGGGTGGGGTCCCGAGCTACTGGAGGACTTTGAGCTTGCTAGTCGGCCGTGTCGGAGCCGAGGATTGACTCCGAACCCATCAGTGATGAATGAAGGTGAGATGGAACAACTCACATGGAACTTTATGGTGAGTACATAACTCCTTTTTTTGTTTGCTAATTTCCTGCGTTTTCTAACTAGAATAGTCCAGTTTCCAGGCTTTGCTGGTTTCAGGACTTTAGTTTCAGTGTTCAGAGCTATTCAGACCTTGCTGTGATAGAGGGAAGTCCTACTGCTTACCAGTGAGAGTGGGAGCATTGTACTGCCTATCTAACACTAGAGGAGTGGTTTCCAGTTCTGAAATTGCAATTTTATTGGCCATTTTGGGATGTTTACTATCCCTTTCAACTTTCTGGCATAAATACGTGCGCTTGCACGTGTTTGAGCTTGTTTTAGTTAAGCAGATCCTATTTGGGCATCCTGCAGACTACTACAGCACCAGAAGCGAGAAAGTGACACATTTTGTACTAACTGGAAGTACTTTTTGCTGAATTTTCTAATTTTTGCTGATTTTGTTAGTTTTTATTACCTGCTCTTCTCAGAAGACTTAAAAAGTAGACTAACAACTTATTTCACTGTATTTCTGCCTGTAAGTCGTTTTCCAGTTGTGCACTTGCCTTGCTTTATATAAAAGCTTTACATTTTCAAAGTTCTAATTTTGCAAAGTTTTAATTGAGTTTACTGTTCTGGGCTATACACTCAAGTGCATTAGCCTTTCTGTGCTTATTTACTGTATAACTGCATTGTTTAGCCTGATTTAACAAAAAAAAAAAATTCTATTTTTTTTTTTTTTTTTTTAGCTAATTTCCTGCCTTTTCTAACTAGAATAGTCCAGTTTCCAGGCTTTGCTGGTTTCAGGACTTTAGTTTCAGTGTTTAGAGCTATCCAGACCTTGCTGTGGTAATGGGAGGTCCTACTGCTTACCAGTGAGAGTGGGAGCATTGTACTGCCTATCTAACACTAAAGGAGTGGTTTCCAGCTTTGAAATTGTAATTTTATTGGCCATTTTGGGATGATTTCTATCCCTTTCAACTTTCTGGCTGAAATACATGTGTTTGCAAGTGTTTGGGCTTGTTTTAGATCAGCAGATCCTGTCTGGGCATCCTGCAGACTACTATAGCACCGGATATGAGAAAAAGAGACTTTTTCATTTACATTTTGCTGAATTTTCTAATTTTTGCTGATTTTGGTCATTTTCTTTACCTGTACTTCTCAGAAAGCTTAAAAAGTAGACTAGCTACTTATTTCACTGTATTTCTGCCTGTAACTCGTTTTCCAGTTGTGCACTTGCCTTGCTTAATTTTAAAAATTTAAATTTTCAAATATCTAAGTTTACAAAGTTTTAATTGAGTTTACTGTTCTGGGCTATACACTCAAGTGCGTTAGTCTTTCTGTGCTTATTTACTGAATAACTGCGTTGTTTAGCCTAATTTAACCAAAAAAAAAACTATCTTGTTTGCTAATTTCCCATATTTTCTAACTAGAACAGTCCAGTTTCCAGGCTTTGCTTGTTTCAGGACTTTAGTTTCAGTGTTCAGAGCTATCCAAACCTTGCTGTGGTAGAGGGAGTTCCTACTGCTTGCCAGTGAGAGTGGAAGCATTGTACTGCCTAACACTAGAGGAGTGTTTCCAGCTCTGAAATTGCAATTTTATTGGTATTTTGGGCTGATTTCTACCCCTTTCAACTTTCTTGCATAAATACAGACGTTTGTGTACCGCGGGGCTAGGGTTAAACTATTCCTGTTGCCAGAAAGTCTGCTCTTCGAATTTTCCCTTAGAACTAGCTAGTTTATCAGCAGTAGCACTAAAATCTGTATACCTGTGACTAGCACTTGCTCTAAATCTCGGTAAAAAGCACTAGGAAGCCTTAATTTGTTACAAACACTCACCTCTCCTTGGTAATAAGGAGAAAATAGTCGTAGGCACTAGACAGCCTACAATTGCAAGTACCTTGCCAAAAAGTAAGGGAAAACAGCACTTGCACTACACAAAGAAAGGCATGTCCAAGGGTCAGCTTCCGGTGATTTCTCCTGTCCACCTGGTGAATCTGGGCATACTGGGGCAATGCAGCAGTTGCCTCATGTATACAGACAACCATCTCTTCCTACCACCAAACACTGCAACCTGCGAGAGATCCACTTACATAGCCAAACTGGAAGCAAAGCTGTCTCCTGCCAAGATTGTGCTAGACAGTCAAGAGGAGAAGGTTAACACCCACACAACACCACAAACAACACATAGTCCTTCAAAACCCACACCACCAAAACCCACACATAGCAACATAAAACGCACATATGCAGAGGTTCTTAACATTAACCTGCCCAAGCAACAAGGACCTCCGAAGCTGAAACGCAAACAAAACGCACCCCCAAACACAACCAAAGCATCCACCCAACAGCAGCCCCTAAGGCAAGACAATGTACCCAACACTTTAGTCATAGGTGACTCTGTAGTCAGGCACACTGATATCCCACTCACCAGGCTGAAAAAGGAGAAAATTACAGTTAGTTGCCTATCGGGTGCCAGGATCCGCCACATAACGCATGCACTGAAGTCACTCCACAACAGGTACAAATATGACTCTGTCATTGTCCATGTTGGAGTTAATGACTTCAGACGTATTTCCCTGGACTACATGAAAAGAGACATGGAAAAGCTCACGGATCATGTAGTCCAGGCAGATGCGACCCTAGCCCTGAGTAGCATCCTGTTATTGCCCAGAATGATACCACAGTATAAGGCAAAATGATTGACTTCAATAATTCGCTAAGCTTCTGGTGTCATTCAAAGGGGATCCAGTATCTATCTGCTTGGGATGACATTGACAAACCATGATGCTTTGCAA
The DNA here is from genome assembly GCF_019279795.1 of Protopterus annectens. Taxonomy (NCBI): domain Eukaryota; kingdom Metazoa; phylum Chordata; order Ceratodontiformes; family Protopteridae; genus Protopterus; species Protopterus annectens. The sequence goes on along the minus strand of NC_056745.1, from coordinate 633,348,980 downwards.
GAGATGGTTTGCATCTGTCACCCCTGGGATCCAGGTTACTGGCTAAGGCTCTTGCCACCCCTATAGTGCCTTTTTTAGGCAAGGTTCAAAGGACAAAACTACCACCGTAACAGGTACAAGTAAGCAAAATCTGAAGTTAATGCTACTCAATGCTAGAAGTTTAAACCTGAAGATGCACTCTGTCGAGGCTTTCCTAAAAATGGAGAACATTGATATCTGTGCAGTAACTGAGACCTGGTTCAAAGCTCCAGAGAGCACCCCTGCAATACCAGGCTACAACTCATACCACACTTGTCAGCCACCAAACCATGACCGAAACACTAAAGCTGGAGGAGTCTCCATATTCATAGGTTCATAGGTTGGTACTAGGCTATTGGCCCTAAGGCCTATGCAAGGCTAGCCATAACAATTCCCTGGATATTTCTTCCCACAATATTTACTTCTCTGGACCCCTATCTAGCAGGGTGACTGACATGATCCCGGGGTGAATTTCCTATCTCCCATCCAATCATCAAGGTTCCTTTTGAAGAGGGCTGAGGAGGCGCTCTGCTTGACATGTATGGGCAGTCTATTCCAGAGTATGGGGAGTCTCTGGGTCAGGAACCTATCCCTCCAGCATGTTTTGTTCATTGTGATGACAAGGTTTAGATCCCTCGAGCGTGTGGCTCTGAGGGATTGGGATTTCTTTAAGTGGAGCATGTCCAACAGCTCAGGGTTTGACATGGCTTTGTATGTTAAGAAGAGATCGCCTCTGAGTAGATGATATGCCACAGAGTATAGCTGGAGTTTTTTAGACGGTCAGCATATGGCATCTGCTTTAGGCCTGTGATTCCTTTAGTGAGGTATTTCTGTGGCCTTTCCAGCTGTTGCAGATGTCTTGTGAGGTACATATCAAACGGGGCATTATACTCTATAATGGGTCTAATGAGGGATGAGTACAGTGGGGCAATGACCTCCTTTTTTCTGGATGAAAAGCCCTTAGTTATGAGATGTGCCACATAGAAGGATTTCCTGACTGTTGTGGCGATGTGGTTATCGAAAGTGAGACCACAGTCCACCTGTGTCCCTAAGTCTTTCATCACACTTTCGATGTTTAGTGTCCTGCCACCTATGTGGTAATTCATGGGTACATGTTATTTTCCAAAGGGGATAACTATACGTTTCTTGGCATTAAGCTTGAGCCCATGGCTCTGGCACCAGGCATCTGTTTCTGTAAGGCCCTTTTGTAGATTATGCACATCATTTGGGGATTCAATAATGGCTCCCAGTTTGCAGTCATCTGCGAACTTTGTTAGCCAGAGTCCCTTAGTGTTGGCCTGTACTTCAGAGAAGTAGATGCCAAACAAGAGTGGTCCCAGGACTGAACCCTGAGGTACTCCACTTGTCACTTGTCTGGAGCTGGATTTGGAGTCGGCTACTTTTACAGTCTGGGTTCTGTCAGTAAGCCAGATGGTAACCCATCGAGTGACATAAGGATTTATACCCAGCTTAGTCAGTTAAGTTTATCTATGATTCCAGAGTGGGGGATGGTGTCGAAGGCCTTGGCGAGGTCCAGATAGGCTGTGTGGACCATCTTACCCTCGTCCACAGCTCTGGAGACTGATTCGAAGAAGTCAATCAGATTCAGGAGACAAGATCGGCCCTTCACAAACCCAAACTGGGTGGGGTCCAGTGTTTGAAGGTTGCCAATGTCTTTGTTTATAAGTTCCATGATAATGCGATGTTAAGTTGTCAATCTCGCCTTCATTCTTGCTGGATGGGTTCGGAGCCGATCCTCGGCTCCGACTTGGCACTTGCTAAGCTTGTGAGCTAATTTTACCAGCTCGAGGCAACCCTATATCCCATGATGCAAGGCGGAGATTACTCAGATCTCGTTTGCCGCTTCACTAACGCGGTGCCTTCTTTTACCAGCTCTAGGTAAGTGAACTTTTCAGAGACTTTTGTCTACCCCCTTTAACATATAAATATTATTTTTTGTTAATTACCGACTCACGTTAACCCTATTCCTGTCAGTGTTCCCTTCTTTTAAGTAAATATTCCCTTACCCCTAGTTAAGCCTTAGGCCTTCCCCTCCCTAAATTTTTTCCTGTCAGGGAATTTTTTGTGTGTGACTGTGTTATCCCTGTTAGTTTAATTTAATTTAATTAAATTGTTGGAGTGTGTGAGTGTGTTTCCAGTGTTTCATCGACACAGTTATGTCGAGGGACACTAAGGTCTCAGGCTTCAAGAAGTGTGACTCGTGCTGTCAGAAGATCTCTCTGACAGACGGTCACACTTCTTGTGTTTATTGCCTGGGACCTTCACACCTGCAGGACTCTTGTGCTATCTGTCATGCTTTCAGCCCAAGAGTCCTGCAGGAACGAAAAAATAAGCTCATTTTAAGGGGCTTATTAAAACCCGAGAGCTCCCCGACTAAGTTGGCGCCGGGGAAGCCCTCGAAACCTGTTAAGCCTTCGGCTCAGGCTTCCAAGCCGGCGGCTTCAGGTTCTTCCTCACCAGGTTCGAGATCAGCTCCGGCTGGAGCCGATCTTTCTATACCAGTATCAGTCAAGTCTAGACACTCAGTGTCGGCTCCAATCGGAGCCATCCAGGCTATCTGATCACGACCTTGAGAGAGTGGTGAGTAGACTATTAAAGTCTCAGGCATTGGCCCAAATACTCCATAGCCCATCTCAACAGACGGTAGCGACATATCTTCGGCTCCGATGGCTCCATTGATCTCAAAAAGAGATCTCAATCCCCTTCTGTGGAATCTGTTCATTCGGTTCCGAGATCACCCTTGCTCTCGGAGCGGAGCCATCGGAGCCGATCTTCTCGGTCATCCAGGCTATCTGATCACGACCTTGAGAGAGTGGTGAGTAGACTATTAAAGTCTCAGGCATTGGCCCAAATACTCCATAGCCCATCTCAACAGACGGTAGCTATATCACATCCACCGAACATTCCTCCTTCGACTCTCTTACAGAGCTTGGAGCCGGAGCTCCTCGGAACCGGTACCGTTGTGACTTCGGAGCCGATACCACCCCTTTCAGCTCCTTCGTCCTTGGCTCCGATTTCCTCCTTGAGACCTTCATTGGAGGGATCCGGGCGTCTAGTCTCTCTCGTCGTCTCCGAGGGGGCGAGTGGCATCGGACCCTTGTCCGACCCCGTTCTCCCTCTCGGAGCTTCGGCGTTGGTGAGCTCGGCCCCGACATCTGCCTCAGAGCCTTCCCTCTCGGTGAGGCCTGGTGTTCCTATCTCTTCGGAGCGGGAACCTTCTGGTCTCTCTGATGGGGGAGCCTTCAAGATGATGAAGAGTGTACTAGCCCCTGGGCTTAGTCAACGGACAGTTCCATCAGCTCCTCCCACTACAGTGCCTGTTGACGTCTCTTCCCACTCTCTTGCTCCCGGACCCAGAGATCCAACGCCTCAGGTTTCCCCATTGGGAATATCTTCCTCTTCCGAGGCTTCTCCTGATCCGTCAGGAGAACCCCCCCGTAAGAGGACATGTAAGAGGAAACATTTAGACTCCCCTGAGTCTACTACATCAGATACTGACTTGGATGAGTCGGAGGGGTCCCCAAGGTCCTCCTCTGAGGATGTCTCATTTTCAGACATCCTTGAAATCCTTAAACAGAGGGGGAACTGGCCCTCCCTTAATCCCTCCGAGGACGAGTCAGTATACCTGGAGGCGTTCGGATCTCGACCCTCCACCTCCTGGGTGTCTCCGCCTTTCGACCCTCTCATGGAAGTAGTGGCTCGGAAGGCGTGGATGGCTCCGGATTCAGTGGAACCTACCCCCAAGAGACCTTCAAAATTTATTACAGCCCCACAAGATAGACAATACTTAACAAAAGGTGTCCCAGTTGATGCCATGGTGGTGGCTGCTGCCACCAAGAAGGAATTAGCTGATCCTTCAGTACCTGGTCATCCTCCTAATAGGGATTCTAGGACTATGGACAGGTACGGTAAGCAGATTTTTTCTTCAGCGACTTTTGCCATGAGATCGCTGAACTACTTATGCCACTTCACCCGCCTTCAAAGAGATGTTCTTAAAGAGTTGGGAGAAGTTTTACAGGGCCCGTCAGCTGCTGGGTCTCAGGATAAGATTAGCTCACAGCTAGGAATCCTTAACTCCATTGCTAACTCCTCCATGCGGCTCATTTCTTATGCAGCCGATGGAGCGAGTAGGGCCGCAGGCACAGGAGTGGCTTTAAGGCGTCAGTCCTGGATGCGGCTTTGCAATTTTGCAGACCCCTTCAAGGCGTCTTTCACAAACTCCCCTTTTGATGGCTCAACCTTGTTCGGTCCTCAAGTGAAAGACACTTTGACTAGATGCGAACAAGATGGCAAGACTCTTTCTGCCGTAGGAGTCCGTTTCTCCACCCCTTCTAGACCTTACCCCAAAGGACAGAAGGGAGGGAAAATGTGGTTCCGCAAATCTCAAGGAGTCATGCCTGACGCACAAAGTCAGTTTACTCCCAGGGGCAGAGGGGGTAACAATAATAGACGCCGCCCTAGGGGCAGAGGGGGTCCGCAGAATCAGGGTAGCAGAGAGCCTCTTTCTGACAAACCCTTCCAGCATCCCTGAGATGTTGCCCGATTGTCCGCCTTCGGAGGCAGTCGGGGGAAAATTATCGCTGTACCCAATAGCCTGGCTTTCCCTTTCTCAAGACAAATGGGTACAGTCAATTATATCCGAGGGTTACAAAATTCCCTTTATTCAAACCCCAATTCAACAAAAGGGAACCCTTCCAGATGTTTCACCCGGTCTAAGGGAACTAGCAGTACTAGAAATATCAAAACTGCTAGTAAAAAGAGCCATCCAGCCAGTCCCAGCGGATCAAATAGGATCCGGAATCTACTCAAGGTTCTTTTTAGTTCCAAAAAAGACAGGGGACTGGAGACCAATATTAGATCTGAGCAAACTCAACAAGTTTGTAAAGAAATCAAGATTCCGGATGGTCACGCTTCAGTCCATTCTGCCCTTTCTGGGCAAGAACAATTGGATGTGCTCGATAGATCTTCAGGATGCGTACTATCACATATAAATTCACAGACGCTCCAGAAGATTTCTCCGTTTTTGGCTGGGGACCAGTCACTTCCAATTCAGAACCCTGCCCTTTGGACTCACTACAGCCCCCAGAGTGTTCACTAAATGCATGGCAGTGGTTACGGCTCACCTGAGACGTCAAGGATTCCAGGTGTTTCCATATCTAGACGACTGGCTCCTCACTGCCACCACCAGGCATCAGCTTCTCCAAGCCAGAAATTACACCATTCACACTTGCAGAGGGCTAGGAATTTCTATAAATTTCAAAAAATCTGCCTTGTCAATATATTACTTTTATAGGCGCAATTTTGGACATCGTACAACTTTCTGCAAGGTTGACAGACCAAAGAATCTTGGACATTCAAAGACACGTCCAAGTGATTCTATTCAGCAACAAAATTCAGGCCAGATTTGCTCTGAAAGTACTGGGTCTTATGGCGGCCGCCATAACACTTCTTCCCCTCGCCCGCTTTTACATGCGGCTGCTACAATGGATGCTATTCACCCAATGGTCCTTTCAACAACTTCCCATGTGTCACGAGATCATAGTAACTCCAACTTGCAAAAGACATCTGACTTGGTGGATATCGTCCCCTCAAATCCATCAAGGCAGACCATTTGTTCCTCTTGCCCCGGTTGCCACGGTTACATCGGACACCTCCCTGATCGGGTGGGGGGGGCATTATCAGGGCAGAATGGTCCATGGCACTTGGCAACCTTTCGAGTACCATCTGCACATAAATGTTCTGGAGATGAGAGCAGTGCTTTAAACGTTGCAAGCCCTCAACAACTCTCTTCCCCTGGGAACTATTGCAGTCCAAACGGACAATATGTCCATAGTGTGGTACATAAACAAACAGGGCGGAACCAAGTCCTATCCACTGTGTCGAGAGGCTCTCAGACTTTGGCAATGGGCAATCTCCTCTCACCGGTTTCTGATAGCAACGCACATCCCCGGGAAATCCAACATCATAGCGGACAGATTGAGCAGAGCTATTCTCATGCCTCACGAGTGGTCTCTCAAACAGTCAGTGACGGAAGAGATTTTTCAGAAGTGGGGCCTTCCTTGCTGCGACCTTTTCGCTACACCTCAAAACAGCAAATGCCCAGACTTCTTCTCTCTCTTCCCCCTTCCAGGCCATCTCCCCAGAGACGCTCTAACCGAAGATTGGCCCCGGGGACTTCTTTATGCCTTCCCTCCCTTTCCACTGATACCTCAGCTAATTCAGAAAGCAACCGCCTTGAGAGCCAAGTTGATTCTCATTGCCCCTTATTGGCCTCGACAGATATGTTTTCCGTTCCTACATCATTACCTCTTGGTACAGCCATGGCATCTGGACCCGGTTCCAGATCTTCTGACCCACCAGTGGGGTCAACTGCACCAATCCATACCTTCTCTCAACCTCACTGCTTGGTTGCTCCACTTCCATCCTTAGCCAGGCTTCCTATGATTTCTAATCCTGTACGGGATATCATAGTAGCTTCCCTAAAATCTTCTGCCAGAAAGATCTACACTAGTAAATGGCGACATTTCTCTTTCTGGGCAAAAGCTAGGAACATAGACCCCTATACTGCTCCAATTCATTCGGTGTTGGACTTCCTAGCTGACATTTTTAATTCAGGATCCTCTTCTTCCACAGTGAAAGTTCAACTGGCAGCCATTTCAAATTTTCATATAGGCTTTTTGGACCACAACATTATGTCACATAAACTTTGCAAGGCATTCCTTCGAGGTATCTTTTTATTGAAACCTCCTATTAGAGACCCCCCCACCACAGTGGGATCTAAATTTAGTTTTAACATCCTTGATTCTTCCCCCGTTCGAACCTGCAGCTGCCTGTTCCTTGAAATTGCTTTCTTGGAAGACACTTTTTCTAGTTGCCATTACATCTGCCAGGAGAGTATCTGAGCTTCATGCTCTCTGTGTTCGCCCTCCCTGAGTAATATTCCACAAAGATAGGGTATTCCTAAGAACTAATCCGTCTTTCTTACCAAAGGTGGCATCTCAGACTAACCTAAATCAGTCCATTGATCTTCCAGTATTTTTCCCGAATTATTCTGATAGAGCTGAACAAAAGTTACATTATCTCGATGTTCACCGTCAGCTGAGATATTATCTGGATAAGACAAAAATTTTTAGGAAATCTGATCAACTTTTTCTATCCTATGCAGAGAACAGGAAAGGCCTTCCAGTTTCTAAGGTAACTTTATCTAGGTGGCTGTCTTCCGTGATCACTTACATTTATCAGCTCAGAGGCACAGAGTTGGTTTCTAACCCAAAAGCCCATTCTACCAGAGCTCTAGCTACATCTACAGCTTTTCAAGCTAGACTTCCAATAGACAGTATTTGTGCAGCAGCCACATGGGCCTCTCCTCATACCTTTGTCTCACATTACAAATTAGATTTGGTCTCCAGAGACAGAGCAAATTTTGGTTCCACCGTTCTCAAGAGTGTTCCATTGAGCCACCCAGGATAGAGGTGCTAGGGACACGGTCCCATCCAGCAAGAATGAAGGCGAGATTGACAACTTAACATTTAGAAGTTATGTACCTACCATAACATTCCATGTTAGTTGTCTTCTCTCGCCTTCTTTCTTGCGTCCCGCCCTCCTTCCCCCTAGCCTGGTCAGACCGAGAAGATTATACATCTTCTATTAAGAGGTTATTACCTTTTTCTAGCTGTTCAACTCCTAGTGTCACTAGATTATGTTGATCCTTTCTAGAGGGTTATGATGTTATTTAGTATATATTTTTTTTATTTCTTCCTCCTAAGTTGGAAGAAAATACTGCTATTTCTTTAGCTACCAAACGAGATCTGAGTAATCTCCGCCTTGCATCATGGGATATAGGGTTGCCTCGAGCTGGTAAAATTAGCTCTCGAGCTTAGCAAGTGCCAAGTCGGAGCCAAGGATCAGCTCCGAACCCATCCAGCAAGAAAGAAGGCGAGAGAAGACAACTAACATGGAACGTTATGGTAGGTACCTAACTTTTAATTCTATGTCCTTGCAGATTAGGCTTGTCAGACTGATGGGACGGTAGTTCCCGGGATCCAAGGCGGAGCCTCCCTTGTGGAGCGGGATAACTGTAGCTGTGCACCACTCAGTGGGCACGAAGCCTGAGGTGAGGCTATGATTAAACATGACACTTAGGTGAGGCGCCAGTTCATTTTGTAGTTCATGTAGTACACAGCCTGGGATGTCATCTGGTCCCATGGATGCTGTATTCTTAGCTTTGGAGAGTGCGGTTTCTACCTATGTGGCCGTGATTATCAGAATTATCAGAATTTGGCAATCTTTTGGTATTGAGATGGGCCTTTTAGGGGGTGAGAGGGGGGTGAAGCTGGCACTAAATCGATCTGCTAGGATATTGGCAATATCCTTGGGATCAGTATATTTAATGCCATTCTATTGTAGCTCAGAGCAGATCTGAGCATTGCCATTTAGATTCTTGACATAACTATAGAATGCCTGTGGTTGTCTTTGGAATCTTTGGCAATTTTATTTTCGTAACTAGCTTTTTGGGATTTTATGAGGAATTTCAGCTTCTTACTGAGGCTGGTGAGGGAGTTTTTTGCATCCTGAGATTTTCCTCTTTTCTGCAACAGTTTCTTCCTTCTGTTGTATAGTTTGTTTATAGCAGGGGACCACCAGATTGGCTTCCTTTTTTTGGAGAATAGCATCTTGGTTCTATTTGGGATGGCACGATTCATGCACGAGTGGATGTGCTCGTATAGTGCCTTAGCGTAGGATTCTGCAGTTGAACTTCCAGATCCCGTTTGTGTGGGTGTTGTGAAGTTTGTCACTTCTGACTTCAGTAGCATGCAATTGGCTTTGGAGAAGTTTTTTAAGGAGGTTTCCCTACTGGGGGGTGGGATGTGGATGTCAAAGGTGATTTGCTTATGGTCATACCTGGCCAATGAGGGGGTTACCACTGGTGTGGAGCATCTATCTCCCATGTTGGTAATGACCAGGTCTAGGATATTGGAGCTCCTGGTGGGACAATGGATTAGTTGATCCAGGGCGTTGGAATTTATGAATTCCAAGAACCATTGGGAAAAGGAGTTGATGCCTGAGTAGTTTTCCCAATTAATGGCAGGGTAGTTGAAATCACCCAGTATTAGGGTGTTTGGTTGTATCTTAATATTTTCCAGTATGTTTAGAAAGGTGAAGTGAGAATCTTGTGGCATGGTGGGGGATCTGTAGCAAGCTACAGTTTGGATTGTAGTCTTACCTAGTGTTAGTTGCACCTGGAGAATTTCAGATGCATTGTGTTGTGCAACTAGCCTGGAGGTGTGAATATCCTTGGTGAATATGGCCACTCCTCCACCTTTAGTGTTTCGGTCTTGGTTTTGTGGCCGAAAAGTGTGGTAAGAATTGTAGCCTGGTATTGCAGGGGTGCTCTCTGGAGCCTTGAACTTCACCAAGGATATTCACACCTCCAGGCTGGTTGCCCAGTAGAATGCATCTGAAATTCTCCAGGTGCAACTAACACTAGGTAAGACTGCAATACAAATTGTAGCTTGGTAAAAATCCCCCACCATGCCCCTCGATTCTCACTACACCTTTCTAAACATACTGGAAAATATTAAGATACAACCAAGCACCCTAATACTGGGTGATTTCAACTACCTTGCCATTAACTGGGAAAACTACTCCTGTGCCAACACCTTTGCTCAACGGTTCTTGGAATTCATAAATTCCAATGCCCTAGAGCAACTAATTCATAGTCCCACCAGGGGTACCAATATTCTAGACCTGGTGATTACCAGCATGGGAGAGTAGTGCTCCACACCAGTGGTCACCCCCTCGTTGGTCAGATCAGACCATAAGATAATCACCCTTGACATCCACATCCCACCCCCCTTTAAGGAAACCTTCATAAAATACTTCTCCAAAGCCAACTTCATGCTTCTCAAGTCAGAAGTAACAAACTTCATGACACTCATGCAGATGGGAACTGGAAGTCCAACTGCTGAATCCTACACTAAGGTGGTGTATGAGCACATTCACTCGTGCATGGACCGAGCCATCCCAAATAGAAACAAGATGCTGTCCTCTATAAAAAGGAAGCCAATCTGGTGGTCCCCTTCCATAAACAAGCTGTACAACAGAAGGAAGAAACTGTTGCAGAAAAGTGGAAGAACCCAGGATTCAGAAAACTCCCTCACCAGCCTCAGTAGAAAGCTGATATCCCTCATAAAATCTTCCAAAGCTAGTTACAAAAACAAAATTGCCAAAGATTCCAAAGACAACCACAAGGCATTCTATAGCTTTGTCAAGAATCTAAATGGCAATACTCAGATCTGCTCTGAGCTACAGCAGAATGGCATTAGATGTACTGATCCCAAGAATATTGCCAATATCCTGGCAGATAGATTCAGTGCCAACTTATCGCCCCTCTCACCCCTAAAGGGCCCATCTCAGTACCGAAAGAATGCCAAATTCCAGTAATCACGGCCACTCAGGTAAAAAACACACACTGCCCACAGAGTGGCGTACAGCTACAGTCATCACACTCCACAAGGGGGGATCCACTTTGGATCTTGAGAACTGCCGTCCCATCAGTCTGATGAGCCTGATCTGCAAGGCCATGGAACGTATTATTATGGAACTTATAAACAAAGACATTGGCAGCGTTCAAACATTGTACCCCACCCAGTTTGGGTTTGTGAAGGGCCATTTACCTCCTTAACCTGATCGACTTCTTCGAATCAGTCTCCAGAGCTGTGGACGAGGGTAAGGTGGTTCACACAACCTACTTGGACCTCACCAAGGCTTTCGACACTATCCCTCACTCTGGAATCATAGATAAACTTACTAAGCTGGGCATTAATCCCTATGTCACTTGATGGGTTGCAAACTGGCTTACTGACAGAAAACACACTGTAAAAGTAGCCAACTCCAAATCCAGCTCCAGACAAGTGACAAGTGGTGTACCGCAGGGTTCTGTCCTGGGGCCACTTTTGTTTGGCATATACTTCTCTGAAGTACAGGCCAACACTAAGGGACTCTGGCTTACAAAGTTCGCAGGTGACTGCAAGCTACGAGCCATTATTTAATCCCCAAATGATGTGGATATACTACAAAAGGGCTTTACCGAAACAGATGCCTGGTGCCAGAGCCATGGGCTAAAGCTAAATGCCAAATAGTTGTCCCCTTTGGGAAAAAACACGTACCTGTGAACTTCCACATAGGTGGCAGTACACTAAACACCGAAAGTGTGATAAGAGACCTAGGGACACAGTTTGACAGTGGTCTCATCTTTGATAACCACATAGCCACAACAGTTAGAAAATCCTTCTACGTGGCACACATCATCACTAAGGGCTTTTCATCCATGAAAAAGGAGGTCATTGTCCCTCTGTACTCATCCCTCATTAGACCCATTATAGAATACAATGCCCCGTTTGGTATGTCCCTCACAAGACATCTGCAGCAACTAGAAAGGCCGCAGAAATACCTCACAAAAAGAATCACAGGCCTGAAGCAGATGCCTTATGCTGACCGTCTAAAGAAACTCCAGCTATACTCTTTTGCATATCGCCTACTCAGAGGTGATCTCTGCCTAACATGCAAGGCCATGTCAAAGCCAGAGTTGTTGGACATGCTAGACTTAAAGAAATCCCAATCCCTCCGAGGCACACCCTCCAGGGATCTTAACCTTTTCATCACGATGAATAGAACATGCTGAAGAGATAGGTTCCTGACCCAGAGACTCCCCATACTCTGGAATAGGCTGCAAATACATGTCAGGCAGAGCACCTCAATGGCCGTCTTCAAGAGGAACCTTGACGATTGGACGGGAGATAGGAAATTCACCCCGGGGATCACATCAGTAGCCCTGTTAGACTGGGTTCCAGGAAAGTAAATATTTGTGGGAAGCAATAGCCAGGGAATTGTTATGGCTAGGCTTGTATAGGCCCTAGGGCCGATAGCCTAGTACCTACCTATGAACCTAATCATGGTACAAGGTGAAATTGTAGTCCATAATGTGCAGGTTTGTACAAATTTTTTTTGTAACTGTAACACTATGGGAATCATATATCTTGCTCAATATATGCAATGTCCTTGTTTCTATGTAGGTAAAACCCAAAGAAAGTTTAAGGAAAGGATATATGAGCACATTTTAGATATTAAGAAAAGTAATCCTAAAAGTGCTTTGGCAAAGCACGTGCTCAACAATCCAAGCCATTGCTTTGGCTTCATGGAGTTGGACATTGTAGTTAAAAATATGAGAGGTGGCCCTTGGAATGATTTCTTCGAGCTCAGGGAGCTTAGATGGCAGATCAGGTTGAATGCATGTTTATATCCTGGTTTAAATGACAGTGTGTTCATTTCAAGTGTTTAAAAACTGCATTCTTATTTATTGTGATTTTCTTCATTTTATATAATTTTGGAGATTTGTAACTTAGAATTTGTGGTTAGGACAATATTTATTATTGACATTTTTATTAAGGTTGGATAAGGGAAATTGTTAATGTAAACTATTTGCTGATTGATTGTCTAGATCATGTGAATTTGTTTTTGGAGGGGTATTTAAACGGGGAATGCTATTATTGATTTGTTTCTGAAGAGGTCCTTGATATACTTTGACAAAAGCGGTAAAACCAACAAATTTAGTTCTCTGCATGTTGCAGTGGAATTTGTTCCAGCTCGTGTTTCTACATATAAGATGAGTCTTCAAACTTACAATAAGGATGGACAGCAAAATCCAAGCAGTCACCCACCAGCTGTACTCTCACAGCACTTGCATTTAAATAAGAATGCATCTTAAATCAGAAATTCTAACTCTTAGCTCCTGTCTTGAATTAGCTAGACTTAATTCCTTTTTAGTTAAAAGGAGAAATCCAGTCAAAAATCCAGTATAGTCACATACCTGCAATTGTCTCACAGGACTTGCATTTGATCATGGATCTATGAGGTGTATACAGCCTATAAAGTGGATGCAGTTGGTGGGCATATTTGTTCATTTGTTAGAAGTTAGAGCTGCAGTGGGCTGCACTGTATTTTTCTGACAGCAACAAAATGAAAAAAAAAATATTAACATTTTTATGTATGTATTCATTCTTTTAGGGAGAGCTAAGCATTTGAGATATAGGCAGTTAATGAAGTGGCTATAATTGATGGGTGAAAGAAGCCGAAGTACATTACTGTGGTCACTGTTCTTTGTTTTTCTTCTTCTTCACATTGTTGTTGTTTGATCACAGTTGGCATTTTTAATGTACACAGCAAAAAGTGGCAATAATGATTGGGTACTGAAGCAGTCTGAAAAAAATAGTGATTGATTGTAGCTGTTGTTGAGTATAATATTTAACAGTCACTGGCCTGCCATAATATAGACCCACAACATTCCATTTAGCGTACCCCTCCCCCTTTGCTTTGAAGTCAGCAGCTGCCACTGATACTACTTCAGGCTGATTGGAACAAAAACAGCCCAAATTTTTCTCTGAGAAGTTAATTTAATATTTCATAGGTTCATAGGTGTGTACTAGGCCAACGGCCCTGGAGCCTTTACAAGCCTAGCCCATAGAAGTGCCCTGGCATCATGACACCATTAGTTCATGGTGCCTCTACACTGGAGTGATCCCTGGTGTGAACTTTCTATTTCCCTTCCACTCATCAAGATTTCTCTTCAGAAGGGCCAGTGAGGTGCTCTGCTTGACATATATAGGAAGTCTATTCCAGAACATGGGCAGTCTCTAGATTATGAACCTGTCCCTCCAGCATGTTCTGTTGATTGTGGTAATGAGGTTGAAGTTCCTGGAGCATGTGGTGCAGAGGGATTGGGATTTCTTTAGGTGTAACATTTCCAACAAGGCTGGGTCAGACATGGCTTTGTAAGTCAAGCAGAGATTGCCTCTTAATAGACGATATGAGACAGAGAAAAACTGGAATTTTTTGAGTCTGTCCATATAGAGCAGGCCTAGGATCCTCTTTGTAAGGTACTTTTGTGGCCTTTCCAGCTGTTGCAGATGTTTAGTGAGGTACATGCCAAATAGGGCATTATACTCGATGATTGGTCTAATGAGGGAAGAGTAGAGAGAGATGATGACCTCTTTCTTCCTGGATGCAAAACCCTTGGTAATGATATGTGCCACATAGAGGAACTTTCTGACCACAATGGCAATGTGGTGGTCGAAGGAGTGGTTGCTGTCAACCTGTGTCCCCAGATCTCTTACAACACCTTCAGTGTTCAGTGGGCTACCATCAATGTGGTAATTAGTGGGAACTGAGTTTCTCCCAAAGGGAAGGACGATGAATTTTTTGGCATTAAGCTTAAGGGCATGGTCTTAACACCAGTCGTTGGTCTCACCGCTGGTGACTGACTCAAAGAATCAACCAGGCTGAGCAGGCATGAACTACCCTTCACAAAACCCAGTCTTGGGACTTCACCTTTTTCTGCAACAGTTTCTTCCTTCTGTTGCAGAGTTTGTTAATGGCAGCGGCACCACCAGACTGGCTTCCTTTTTTCGTCGGAGAGCATCTTGGTTCTGTTGGGTATGGCTAGTTCCATGCATTTATGTACATGTTCGTACAGTGCATTGGTGTATGATTCTGCGGTCATGCACCTATTTTCCATTTGCATGGGTGCCATGACGTTAGCCATCTCTGTTTTTAGGAGCCCAAAGTCAGCTCTGGAGAAGTTTTTCATGGTGGTTACCTTTGCTGGTGGTGTGGGTGAGATGTGGCTTTCCATGCTAATTACTTTGTGGTCAGATCTAACCATTGGCTATTGGTGTTGAGCAATGGTTGCCCATGTTCATAATGACTAGGTCAAGGATGTTGCTTCCTCTAGTGGGGATAAGAATGAGCTGGTCCAGCGCATTGGAATTAATGAATTCCAGGAAGCGTTGGCAAGTGCATTGATGCATGAGTAGTTTTCCCAGTTGATGGAGGGGTATTTGAAGTCACCCAGTATGAGACTGTTGGGTTGAACCCTAATAGTTTCCAGGGTGCTTGGGAATGTGGAGTGAGAGTCTTGGGACATGGTTGGGGACCTATAGCAGGCTACGACCTGAATTGTCGTCTTACCCACTGTTAGTTGTACCTGAAGTATCTCTGATGCATTATGCTGGGCTACTAGTCTGGAGGTGTGCATATCCTTTATGAATAATGGAGACGTCACTGTCTTTGGCGTTTCGATCCGTGTTCTGGGACTGAAAGGTGTGGAATGGGTTATAGCCTGTAGCGCAGGGGTGATTTCTGCTGCTTTAAACCAGGTCTCCATTGCAGCACAAATGTCGATCTTCTCCATTTTGAGGAGTGCCTCGAGCGAGTGCATCTTGAGATTTAGACTTCTAGAGTTGAGCAGCATGACCCTCAGATTGCATTTATTTATAGCTATTATGTGGTAATTTGGTCTTTGGAACACTGCCTAAAAAAGGCACTGTAGGGGTGGCAAGAGCCTTAGCCAGTATCCGGAAACCTAGGGGTGACAGATACAGGCCATCTCTGGCAAAGCATCGGGGTCTGTCAGTCATGTCATCCCAAGCAGACATATACTGGATCCTCGTAGAATGACACCAGAAACTTAGCCAATTGTTGAAAGTAATCATTTTCTGCTTGTACTGCGGTATCATTCTGGGCAATGGTAGGATGCTGCTCATGGCTAGGGTCATACCTGCCTGGGCCACATAATCCGAGAGCTCCTCCATTTTTTCACGTAGTCCAGGGAGGTGCGTCTCAGGTCATTCACACCCACATGGACAATGACAGAGTCATACTTGCAATTGTTGTGGAGTGACCTGAGTGCGTGTGTTATGTGTCAGATCCTGGCAGCCAACAGACAGCTGACTGATACCTTCTCCTTATTCAACCTAGTGAGTGGGACATCACTGTGCCTCACTATCTAGTCCCCTATGATTAGTGTATTGGGCAAAGCTGTTTTGCCTTAGAGGCTTAGGTTGAGGGCTACACTGTGTAGGTGAGCTATGTGTCTTGTGATTTGTGCTGTGTTGTGGTGATCAAATGCATTTCTTATTTGGAGGTCTCTGCTGTTTGGGTAGATTTCTATTGAGCCTGTCCATGAAGGTGGGTGTGTGGTTTGTGTTTTTATGTGAGAGCTGTGATGGTGGGTGTTCTGGAGGGCTGTGTGTTCCATGTGGTGTGGTGCAGGTGTTGACCTTCTCCTCTTGACCAGCTATCCTGGTCTTAGCTGGAGAGTGCATGTCTTCCAGTTTGGATATATAAGTGCATCTCTCACAAGTCTGAATATTGGGAGGTAAGAGGAAATGGTTGAGAAAGCACAGGGAACTGACCTTTAGACATGCCAGGAGGGATGGTCATTATTAATAAGTACTGGAGCTGTTTCCTTATAGGACATTTAGTGCTGTTAGCACTTATGTGTGCTACAAGAAGCCAGATGAAGTGCTAGGCGAATAAGCTAGTTAAATGCAAGAGAGAGGAGAACTAGCAAGATCTAAGGGAAAAATTGAAGAGCAGACTTTCTGGCACTGGTGATAGTTTATCCTAGTAAGTGGCATTGCATGGCGCGCAAACCCATGCAAAGATGGGCTTTTAAAGCAGAAAGTTGAAAGGGAGCTAGAACCACTCCTCTTTTGGTAGCTAGGCTACCTAGTGCTTACCACTCCCATTGATAAGCTGAGTGGCTACCGTCTAACACAGAAAGGTCTGGGGAACTCAGAAACTACACTACACTACAGTCCTGAATACAGCAAATCTGTATCTGGACTACTCTAGTAAAATGAAAGGTGGGAAAACAAGCTAGAACTTTTATTTATTTATTTATTTTTTTTAATATAACTGTAGCAAACAAGCAAACTGATTTAAACAAATTAACCAGTAAAAAAGCTCAAAACTGAGCCCTGTTCCAACAGTCTTCAATTAGACAAGTTCTAGCTGCACACTCCTGCCACTAGGGTGCAGGGGAACCTTCTCCAAAATAGATGGCCTGGATTAGTGCTCAAGTTATACAAACAAAGCTAGATTCAGCAGGTCTGAATCTAGTCTATGCTACAGCAAACAAGGCGCACCAAATTCAGAAAGAAACCGTTCAAATAAGCAGGCACAATAAACCTTTAACCAGAAATTCCCAGCTCAGAAGGGCAGAATCTATCCTCTCCTCCCACAAGAGTGCAGACCACAACCCTTCTTAATGTAAAATAACTGGCCTGAAGCCCAAGTGCTTAAACCAGAACTAAGACACTTTTAGAGTAACAGACAGTAAGCCTTCAATCAACATACAATGACAGGGATAATGGTACCTTCATTGCTACATACCATCAATCATCTTATATTGCCACTGGGGTGTTCTCTTGTTTAGCATTCTATTCAGAACAAACAGTACAGTTTTTTAGACCATTAAATGCTCTGTGTGTCTGATTTACATTAGTTGTGTGTTCTTATCTAATATCAACAAGAAATAACCCTTCTTTCCGTGATTATTAAGGGGAAAAACAGTAGTGAACACAACTTAGGTAAGATAAACGCAGCAAGAAAGAGAACTGTATTAATAGTGGCATTATTCTAATAGTAAAGTAATGTCTTTCGGCTTTTCCTGGTTAGGGGTTGCCACAGCAGATTTCGGTCCGCTCATGATTGGCAGTGGATTTTTACGGAGCCAAGGTGCCAGCCCGACACCCAGCCTTCAAGGAAGACTCACCCATTTACGCACGCACCTACCTGCAAGTCTTTAAACATCACTCGACCGTGGCGTGGACATGCAGACTCCACACAAAAGGCGCTCCAGCCGAGAATCGAACGAGAGAACCTCTTGCTGTGAGGCGACAATGCTAACTGCTGCACCACTGCGGCACCTTATTCTAATAGTGACACTAATATCTCATTAAAAAGTACATTGTGAGTTGGTAAGCAATATACCTTTTACAAGCCAATTGGATATGATAAGCAGCCACTGTGAAAACATCACTGTGTGATATAAAAGGCTCAAGTTACTAAAGATTTCAAGCAATTATGACAAATATGAAACATTTTCCATATTTGCATTAACAAATGAAAAACTGAGCATGGTATTGTGGGGTGGAAGATGTACGAGCAGAGGATGTTAGGAAAAATACAGTATAAAACACATGAGTAAGACTAACATGGCAAAAAATAGAACCATGTGAAAGTGCATTATATTGTCAGCATTATTCTGATATTGAGACTAATATCTCATGAGCAGTAGATTTTGTGGTCAGAACCCAGATGACATCTATGCAGGCTGAAGGATATGGTAGGTATCCACTGTGAAAAATATCATAATATGATATACAGGGCATCAATGAACAGTGTTTTCAGAAAGTTATACAAATTATGAAATATTTCCCAGATTTATATTAATAAGTCAAAATTAGAGTGTGATACTGTAATATTTGGGATATTATGGAAGTAGTGGGTGTTAGAAAACAAATGATCCTAAATACACTTGGGTAGTAGAAACAGCAAGAATGTTTACCCTTTATTTGAGATATGCTGTATTAACATTGTTTTAATATGGACATTAATATCTCATGAAAAGTAATAAAAAATAATAAAATTGTCATATCTACACCTTGTACTAACTATGAAGAAGTCAGTCTAGTTTCAATAATCTTGACTTAGTACAAGGTGCAGTTGAGACTGTTTTATTAATCTTTGATTATTAGTTGTTGGCCACTGAGTCAAGCAGAGTTTGCTGTTGATTTATGTCAGATGATCGAGTTTTTGGAAACAGTATGTTTGATTTTACAAAAACTCGATGGATTTGTATGGAGATCGCAGTACAGTTGGAACTGATGAATTTACCCTTTTACCCACTGAAGTGCTATCTCAGAGTTGGTGTATATAATTTGCAGGGGGTGTGGAGAGGGTACAGGGGCTTGTCCCCCTGCAAAAATGTAGATTTTGGTTGTTTTGTTTCGTTTAAAATTTCAGAAAGTCGAACATATGGTCTTAACCATATGAAGTTTGAATTTCTGAAAACTCAGTAATTTGACATAAACCCTTGCTACCTTAGTGTGTTGGCTGTTCATGAAAAACCTGTCATTAGTTTTAAGGAAAGGTAGCTTCTACATGCTGAGAGGATAGAGTGGATGCCATCATTGAAAACTTACTGGGACATACAGGGCTTAAGTTGATTAAGATTGATATAAGTTATGAAAAATATGAATACTTTTATATGCTTACATTAATAAAGCTAAAATTAATTGTGATACTTTCATACCAGCCAATCCTGGATGGTATTAGAAAAAGATACTGATAGACACACTTGGGTGAGGCAAACATCAACACAGAAATAAGTATTTGTTTGGGGAACACAGTATTACTCTTTCTTTTTCCAAAAAAAAATCCTTTTATCTTCTTTTGTTGCAGAATAGATATTGCTGAAAAACCCTCCATTGTTAAAAAATGTACGGCCTGTGGTCATAAAATTATGCTACCTGATGCATACGATATCTGTCTTTATTGTTTAGGCCTGGCCCACTTGGACTCTGCCTGTGATATTTTTAAGGCCTTTAACCCTAGGGCCCTTATTGAGAGGAGAAATTAATTTTGAGAGGATTTCTCCCTTGAAAATCTTTCAGTATAGCTTCTGGGGCACAAACCCCTAAAAACATGACCAAAAAGAGGCAAAAAGTGATCCTAGACCCTAAAAATTCCTCTACTCTGGGTTTGAAATGCCTATAAAAATTATAAAATCTTTGGATCAGACTTGTTGGGATCCAAAGACAAAACATTCTGGTCCAACTACTTCAGATCGAAAAACAAAGGCTTCGAATCTTACCATCTCGGATCTGAACAAATATACAGGTATGTCACCTCAGATCTCCTCCAAGTCTAGATCTGGTGTCCTCTTGTCTTCCATCTCCCTTTCATTCAAGTGCTTCATCATCTCTTCCCTCAAGAAGTCTGACTGAAACAGATGTGGACAGGATGATGAGGAAATTCTTCACAATACAAATTCAAATGGGGGGTTCTCCCAGCTCCTACACCATCGAGCCCGGGACCTTTGTGAGCACTACCCGACCTGTTTTGTCTCCTACTCTGATCCTACCTTTGGTTTAAGAGCAGTTGGAGCTGAGAATCCCAGATTTGTCTCTATCAGATCCGAAGGTCGTTGTGTCTTCTGTGCCAGTGCCATCTCTGAGTGGACTGGCTCTGAGCACATTGGAGCTGGATGACTCTCGGAGCTGCAGCATCAGCACTAGATCTGGGGTGTTGGAGTAAAGTCCAAGGTTGTCAGAGCCGTCTCTGCCCTTTGGAGCCTTGACACTGGACAGTTCGGCTCCGACACCTTCCTCGAGTGGTTTGCCTTCAGGTCAGAAGGAGCTGATGGTTTGGATGCATGTCTTCATGGGGCTGTCAATCTCTTTTTCTCCAAGGCTTTCTTCTTTCAAATTAGTGAAGAGAGTTTTCTCTGCTCAAGTGAAAGGACATATCCAACCTCCTCAGCTCCAAAGAATGTATCCAGCCTCCTCAGCTCTACTTCCCAGACCCAGTTGTCTTTTCATCTTGAGCCTCAACTTCCTGCACCACAGGGACAGCCAACCCAAAGTCTCTAGGTTACCCAGCAGGGTATACTGATATCTTCTGATAATTCTCCAGAACATCCCACTGAAGAAGTCTCTAGGAAGAGAAAGTGCAAAAGGAGGCACTTAAAATCTTCTCAAGAGTCTGTCACAGAGGATACTGATTTTAAAAGAGAGCCTCAGGCAAAGGAGTGGCTGGTCTACTGACAACCCCACCCAAGAGAATCAGTATTCCTGGAAGCCTTTGGATCTGGCCTGTCTACCTCCCAGATGACTCCACCCACCAATGACCTGATTGATTTGATCGCTCAAACAGCGTGGAAGGAACCTGATTCTATTGATCTGATCCCCAGGAGACCAGACAAGATCCTGGCACCACCCAAGGAGAGGGAAATTTTGGAGCAAGGGAGTATCAGTTGATGCCATGGTCATATTGACGGCCACAAAAAAGGAACTTGCAGAAAGTTCATCCGTTCATCCCCCTGTAGGGGAGTCTAGGGCGCTGGACAAATTCGGGAAGCATGTATATGCTTCAATGATCTTTGCACTTCGGTCGCTGAATTATTTGGCACATTTGATTAAAGAGCTTACCAAATCCCTCTCTGGGGCCATAACTTCTGAGGCAGAGAGCTCTGTTGCCTCACAATTGGCTTTCCTACAATCTATTTCAAAGTCGTCCATGAGGATTATCTCCCATGCAGCTGAAGGTACCTCAACCATTAGGAGGCATGGCTGGATGTGTCTGTGTGATTTTGCAGACCCCTTCGAGTCTTCAGTCGTCATTGCTCACTTTGATAGAACCTCTTTGTTTGCCCCAAGGTTAAAGACACATCATCCAGGTGTGAGGAGAAAGGTAAAACCCTGTCTTCTGTGGGCGTATATTTTTCGACTCCTCAAAGGACCATTTCTTGGAATCAACGAGGTGACCGAAAAATGTGGTTCAGAAAGTCCCAGGATCCCTTCCAACATCCATATGGAGATAGTTACCCCAGGGTTAGAGAGGGGAACTCTAATGGAAGACTCCACCTACACCACAGAGGAGATCCACAATACCAAGGATCTAGACAAACCTTCTCTGACCGATCCTACCAGTGCTCCTGAAAGGAGGCCCGACTGTTTACCTTTGTAGGCAGTCAGGGTTATTTATCCCTCCACCAGAGAGCCTGCCTAGAGATTACAAAAGATTAATGAGTGCAGAAGATTATTTCCAGAGGTTACATAATACCCTTTTCCCTACCCCCGTTAACATTAAACAAAATTCCTGATGTTCCACCCGGTCAGGGGAAAGCAGCAGCACTAGAAATGTAAAGGCTGCTAGAAAAAGAGTCATCCAAGATGTCCTTCCAGACCAGAAAAAGTCCAGAACTTACTCAAGATTTTTTTTAGTGCCAAGGAAAACAGGGGACTGGAGAGCAGATTTGGATCTCAGTATTCTGAACAAGTCAGTTCCATACACCAAATCCCGGATGGTTACAGTTCTGTCCATTCTGCCCTTTCTGCACAAGGACGACTAGATGTGCTCTGTAGATCTTCAGGATGCATGCTACCATATCAAAATAAATGATCCAGAAGATATCTACACTTCATTGCCAGTTCAGAGCTCTGCCCTTTGGTCTCACCACAGCCACCAGAGTGTTCACTAAATGCATGGCACTTCACTTGAGGCTGCAAGGATTCCGGGTGTTTCCTTACTTGGATGATTGGTTCATAATGGCCCTAACCAGGCATGATCTGATCAAAGCACGAAATTATGCACAGCAGTTATCCTCTTACCTGGGAATTTTATCATCTTCAACAAAGCTCAACTAAAACCAGTTCATATGTTGGAGTTTATTGGAGCTTTGTTTGACACAGTATCCTTGGCAGCCTCCCTTCCTTTACCAATGATGCAAACCGTATGATTCCAAGTCAAAGGATCATTCAAAATTCTTCTCTCTCAGCTTAGTTGATCCTTTAAGCATTGGGGTCAATGTCTGATGTGATAGTTTTGGTTCTGTTAGCAAGATACCACATGAGAATTCTTCATTGGACCCTAGTGATACACTGGTCAATTCTTCACTGACCCTTATCCACCCAAATCAAGATAACTCGGGCATGCAGAAATGATCTCCTTTGGTGGATTTTCTTCGATCAGATATTGCAAGGTTGCCCCTTCATTCTCCCTCAGCCCAAGGCCATAGTTACCATAGACACATCCAAGATTGTGTGGGGGGGCACTTCTTGTGAAAGGCAGTCCAAGGCACATGGTCCCATGAAGAGATCAATATGCATATCAGTGTCCTAGAAATGAGAGCTGTCCTTCTAGTGTTGCAGACCATTCAAGACACTCTCCCCTCTGGGACCATTGCAATTCAGACGGACTGTATGTCAGTGGTCTGGTCCCTCACCAAACAAGAAGGGACTAGATCTCATTCCTTGTGTCAAGAAGCTTTGAGAGTGTGGCAATGGACAATTTCATCCAGTCAATTTCTGATAGCAACACACATTCCAGTGAAATCCACCATGATAGCAGACAAGTTAAGCAGGACCATTCTAATGCCTCTTGAGTGGTCACTCAACATGAAAGTGGTGGAAAAGATATTCCTTCGATTTAGCCAACCTTGTTGTAATCCCTTTACGTCTCCCCTCACCAAGTGCAGCAGGTTTTTTGCCCTGTTCCCCCCCACCATAGGGATCACTGAGAGACACTTTTATCCATGATTGACCCCCTCTAGTCTCTTTCACACCTTTCCCCAGAACCTCTAGTCCTCAAATTCCTTCAGAAAGTATCTCAATTGAAGAGCACAGTCATCCCCATTGCTTCTTACTGGCCTTGTCATTTTTGGTTCCCCATTGTTTGACCTTATTTTCTTCACCCACCATAGATTCTGGATCCAGTTTCAGACTTGCTGTCTCATCCGACAGACATGATACACCCGGACATCTTAGGCCTAAATTTGATCGCATGGTTTCTCCACTTCAGCTGATAACCAAACAGCCCAGCTACCCCCACCCCACCCACCATCTACCTCACTGTTTTATCCTCCTACAAAGCTTCAACTAGAAAAATTTACAAATGTAAATGGAAAAG
Source organism: Protopterus annectens (assembly GCF_019279795.1). NCBI lineage: Eukaryota > Metazoa > Chordata > Ceratodontiformes > Protopteridae > Protopterus > Protopterus annectens. The sequence continues at coordinate 633,325,409 of NC_056745.1, read as the reverse complement.
GTTTGTTGTTTGGACACAGCAAAATGACATCAACCCTATTGTACCTGTTGGATGTTCACAGATAGTAACATTTTATTTACATAGGACAGACATTTTCAGGAAATTAGATCAATTATTTGTCTCCTTTTCAGATTCAAAATTGGGGAAATCATTTACTAAAGTGACTTTGGCCAAATGGTTAAGTGATTGTGTTTCCTTTGTTTACAAAAATATTGGGTTCACCTTTGCCAAAATCGACTCATTCCACCAGGTCTCTGGCAACTTCTTCTGGATTTTTTCCAGGTCTTCCTTGGGCAACTCTGCAACTTGGGCTAATCCTCATACCTTTATTACTTATTACAAATTAGATCTGGTCTCTAGGGGAAGCGCGGCCCTCGGCTTAACTGTGCTCAGGAATATCCTCCCATGATTTTTGTAGCTGAGGACTGTGTCCCATTTGTTGAGGAATGAATGAAAATAACAATATCAGGTAAAAAAAGTTATGTACTCACCATAACATTCCATCTGTGTTGTCCATTTTCATTCTTCCTGAATTCCCCTCCCTCTAACCCCCTACCAGTTTGATTTCTGAAAGGATTAGAAGATGGTAAACTAACCAATTTTCCCTTATTTGAGCTCGAGATACGGTTATCTTATCTCCTTGTTATTTGTTAACTGCTGTATAAAAAGTCAGAAAACAAGATCTGAGGTATAGTAGAGGCTAGTACATTATGGGTAAGGGAGCAGCTTGAGAGTTTCAGAGTTCCACGAGCTAGAAAAAGCAGCCAAGTCAGATCCGAGGGTCTAATCCATACCCATTTGTTGAGGCAGAATGAAAATGGACAACGCAGATGGAACCTTATGGTGAGTATATAACTGTTTTATACCCGGCATTATGGTACTCAATTTTATGTGTGCATCTTCCGTGGAAGGTTGGGTGCCGGACTGGCAACTCAACACCATAAAAAACTCTACTGCCAGTCATGAGCGGACAGGTGATCCGCTGTGGCGACCCCTAACTGGGAAAAGCTGAAAGAAGAAGATGATGATTATGGTGCTCAAGTTTGCCAGTAATATTTGCTGTCTAACATCCACAATTTGGTATACTGATATTGCTGTATTGAACTATTGTGAAAATGAAATATGCATAATTTGCATTAATTCCACAGTATCGTAAAACAGCAGTGTGCTTCCCAGTCTTGTAGTACATTTCTCGAACTCTCTTGAACAAATAATTCAGTCACGGATATGCTTATTGTGCCTTGCACTTTGCTTAGTAATATTTGGCAAGTAGAATACCACTTTAACTTCATATATTTGCAGTATAAATTCAGTTCCACCAACTATACTTTTGATACCAACACCAGTGCATGAGCCTTCATCTAACAAACAGTTTTGATATTTTTCTATTTTCTTGTAATTCACACTGTTATCTTGATATTGTAGATCATGCAAGGTATGCTCTTAATTGCGGGTATGGCAAAAAATCACTGAGGAAGCATGTAATTTCCTAGCTTAAAAGACTTCAAAATGCAAGTAGATTAATTAGTCTGCTGCTGCTCTGGAATAAATAAGATAAACAGGTATCCTGTGTTCAGAGGCCATGTGGGTATGGGAGTGGACTATGTCTATAGATCACTTTCTGAAAGCCAATCATATCGCTGAACAAATCAGTTCACTGGCAGACAAGCTAAGCCATTTGGTGACCCTCAGTTTTTTAGTGAAATGAAAGCTGTTGCATGATTTGAGGAAAGTTTGCTACAACTTATTTGCACCCCAGCTAAGTGCAGTAAATTCTACTCCCACATACACCCTCCCAGGTGAGTAGCACATAATTCAGTGGGCTAGAATTGACCTCAGGATTCCTCTGTGCTTTTTCACCATTTGTCATTATTCCCAAATTCGTTCAGAAAGCAAAACAGAATAAGTCCACAGTTTATTCTCATAATCCAAGTTTTGGTCTAATGGAGAAGCCTCTACATCTGACACTCTTCAGAACTCTGATGGTGCATTTGTCTGACTAGCTTCATCTGGACCTTTACTCCCTTTGACTAACTGCATGGTTTCTCTGCCTTCTTTAATGGGCAGAAATATAGCTTACCCACGTCAGGTCACCCTAATCCTTACCTTTGCCCAAAGACCCAGTACTTGAAAAATATGTGTAAAAATAAGTGAACACATTTTGTTGTTTAATCTACTTCCAGTGGATTAAAACCCTTTTAATACTCTTTGCCTGCCTTTCTGGACCACTTGTCCCAAATTTTTGACTCAGGACTCAGTTATTCCAGTGTTATGGCTCACCTTTATGATTTCCAAATCTCATCAGGAATTCCTCAATCCCAAATGGCCTCCCTTGAAATATGTAAAGCATTTTTAGGGGGGGATTTTTTCTGATGAGTCTTGTGGTTTGAATTTCATGTTTGAGAAATTAACATCCCTCCTTCCTCCATTTCATCTTGCATCTAGAGCAGATGTGAAATACTTATGTTGGGCAACTGTCTTTCCTGGTAGCTTATAACTTCTGTGTGGTGAAATTACCTATCTATTCTTTTTAAGTATAGAATGCTCTTACAGATAAATCCTGCTTTTATGCTCAAGGTAGCAATGGAGTTAAATTTAAGACTGACTAAATAACCTTTGTGTCTGCTTTCCAGATTACTCCAACAGAGGGGAGTATGTTTTATGTTGCTGGATGTTCATAGATTATTAAGGCTTTATCTTAATAATCAAAGTCCATCAGAAGATATTACAGTTGTTTGTCTCATATTTTGCTAACAATTTGGGTTTGAATGTGTCTAAAATATGTCGGTCCATGTGGCATTCAGTATCAACTTTTATTACACAAAATGCAAGATGAGGGTTTGAAGAAAATGAACTGGATCATTCTGTGCATGAAAGTTATGTAACTGCTAGAATAATAGCTTTAGATTATCCAAGTCCGTCCTCTTCAGGATACCAGGTCCTCCTCCTCCTGGCCTACAGAAGACAAGATCTAGGAGAGGTCTTCTGCAGGTTATGGTTATATGTCCTTTCATATTGCTTTACTTGTGCTTTTCACTTGAGCAACATGTTTCAGACTTAAAGCTTCAGATATGAAGAGCAGTTGAGATAGTGTTGCATTATGGTTAAAGGAATGAGCTGAAGCCTGGGAAAGTTTCAAGTGCCAGCCACCTGCACTCAAAGTCCTAAGGAATTGAAAACTATGGACTTTTATTAGCTAGATCTAGTATTATGGTAGACGCATAGCTTTCATTTATCATAGATGGAACTGGACAACTTCTCCCTTTGTATTCTCATCCACCACCTAATCTCTACCTTGGTGACAACCCAGCTCCATAAAACCCTGGAGTGAAGGGGCATTTCTTTGGGCATATGTTATGACATGATCAATCAGAGCTAACTCTTCTTATCAATATAGAGGAAATGAGACCAGTATGTCTGCCCAAGCCTTCCATGACTCCCAGTGGGAGATGTCACTATGAATTTTGCACAGTATAGCAGTTGTATAGTACATCAGCAAACAGGAAGGAGCTTGAACTTTCCATTATTTTGGCTGGAAAGGCATGAGCCTAGGAATGGATGAAGGCCAGTTATCATTTCTTTCTTTTCTTTTTTTTTCTTTTTTCTTTTTTTTTTTTTTTGGTTCCTCACTGCCTGTTTGACCATCAGCTCTCTGCCATCTATGCAGTCTATGTATTATCCTGTTTGCCCTTCTCAGGGTGAGAGATATTACTGTCCCATTCGCTTCCTGAGAGATTAGAGCCATCATTCTCATTATTCATCATTAATGCCTAGCACTAAAAATGTCCTGCAACCCAATTCTCCTAGTAGGGTTCTACATTCAAGTGAAAAAAGTTAAACAACTCAGACAGTGATTCAGTGTAGTCTCACAGCATCTCTAAACTCTGGAACGCCATACCAATGAGTCTAAAAAGGTTTAAATACGGTTTTAAGCCTTTGCTTAAACAACATCTCAACCAGTCCTGGTTATGCTTATGGTCATCCCCTGCATGAGATGAGACTTTCCTTCATCTCTATTTCTTACTACTTGATATATATCCTTCATGATGTTATGTGATCCTATCTCGCCTACATTCTGACTGATGGGTTCGGAGCCGATCCCTCGGCTCCGACTCGGCACGCTTATGCCAAAGAGCGAAGTCTCTTATTGGCTGAGCTTACTATATCCCAGGATGCACCACTACCAGTCCCCCAGATCTCGTTTGCCGCTAACTAGCAAAGACGTGGTCTCGAGCTGGCTGAGCTAAGTAGTGTTTTTCACTAACTTTTTCTGTCAGGAATTTTCTATTTCTATAACAAAAAGCTGTTTTAACAGCTATACCGTATTTTTTGTGTGTGACTGGTATTTTTTGTGAAAATTTTGTGTGTGATTGTGTGTTTGTTCTGACTAGAGGCCCCCTTGAATTGAAGGGCCTTTCCCTGTCAGTCAATTTCTTTTCAAATCCTTAGGGGTTCTAGGATCCCCTTTAGTTATTTTTTCTGTAGTTTTCGGACTGTCAATCTTAATCGGCAACCGTAAGCTAATCATTGTAGTGACAGTCAATTAAAAAAAAAAAAAAAAAAAAAAAAAACAGTGTGTTTTTCTGTGATACAGTTATTGAATTTGTTGCAATCATGTCTCAGGCTCCTAGGCCTTCGGGCTTTAAGAAGTGCACTAAGTGCAGTTTTAAAATGTCTATCACAGATGACCACTCTCTCTGTGTTTATTGTTTGGGCGCCAAACATTTGCAGGAGTCCTGCAGCGTGTGTCACGCGTTTTCCTCGAGGGTCCTCCAAGAGAGGAAAAATAAACTTATTTTGAAAGGCCTTATAAAACCCTCTTTTGAAGAAGCATTAGCGTCCTCTCCTTCTCCTGCTAAAAAGAAAAGGGCGTCGGCTCCGACCAGTCCGTCGGACCCGACCGCCAAAAGACATAGGCAGGCTTCTCCTTCGGCTCCACGGACTTCGAGCCGAGGCGACAGTCTGCCTCGATGCCTCCAGTCTCGACTCCTCTGGGTTTGGAGCCGACGGCTGGGGCATCGAGGCGGGTCACCTTCATCGGCTCCACTGATCTCGGAGCCGATGAAGGTTGTCCGCTCAGACACTTCCTCCTCGGCGCCGAAGTCCTCTTCGGCACCGATGGAAATTGGTTTGTGCACTCCTTCGGCGCCGATAGTTATCGAGTCGCCTCAGAGCCGGTCCCCTAGTCCCTTGGAGCCGTTGGAGAGACCTACTCGAACCCGTTCGGTCTCCTCCAGGTCATCGAGGATGTCAGATTCGGACATAGACAGGGTGCTCCAAAGACTGTTCCAGTCCCCAGTCTTTCAAAAATTTGTTTCGGCTCCAACCCAATTGGCTTCGGAGCCGATAGCCCACTCCATTGCCATTCCTCCTCCGACCGCTTCGGCTCCGTCGGAGCAGGTGCTGATGGAGCCAGTGGAGATCCTAGGGTCGGCTCCGACCCTTACTCCAACCCGGCCTTGGGTCCGAGTTTAGCACACGGACTTCTTGGCCGGACCCGGGGGTGACGTTTCGGGACCTATGCTGTCGGTTCCGAGCCTCCCTCTCGGTGCTTCGGCCGCGGGACTTCCGTCTGCTATCATGGCTCCGGGGACCGGACACTCCCAGGATTCTGGGGGTCCGGCTTTCAGAGCTATGAGGAGTGCCTTGGCCAAGTCTTCTTCGGCCATCTCTACGGCTTTACCGGCACCTTCCTGGGCATGGAGACTGGGTCTTTGGCAGTTCCCCTGTCTCTAGGCAGCGGAGCCCGGGCCTGAGGTTACCCCTCTGGGGTTCCCTCCTCCTGAGGGTTCTTCGGAGTTGTCTTCGGAAGAGCCTCCAAGGAAGAGATCGTGCAAGAGGAAGCACGTGGACTCCCCCAACGAGTCTCTTACATCGGACACTGATCTTGATGATGCGGAGGGGTCCCCAAAGTCGTCCTCGGATGATGTCTCATTTGCAGACATTCTAGAAATCCTTAAGCAACGAGGCGGCTGGAATTCCAAACCCCCCTCCGTTGATGAGTCAGTGTTTCTCAAGGCCTTCGGGGCTCAGCCCTCCGCCTCCTGGGTGTCTCCGCCCTTCGACGAGCTCCTGGATTTGGTTTGTCGGAGGGCGTGGGAACATCCAGATACTGTGGAACCAGTGCCTTCTCGCCCTAACAAATTTTTGTCTTCCCCACCCGAGAAGGAGTTCTTGACGAAAGGCGTGGCTGTAGATGCCATGGTGGTGGCATCTGCTACCCAGCAGGACGTGGCAGAGGCTTCAACGTCCGTCCATCCTCCTAATAAGGAGTCTAGGAGCATGGACCTGCAGGGAAGCGCACCCTGACTTCAGCGGCCTTTACTCTGAGGTCCCTGAATTATTTGGCACATTTCACCAGACTTCAGAGGGATCTGGTCAAGGAGCTCTCAGACTCCCTCTCAGGTAACCTACCTGAGCAGCTAGCCCAGTCAGTTAGCTCTCAGTTGGCTATCCTTACCTCGATTTCTAACTCGTCCATGAGGCTCATTTCATATGCGGCCGAAGGGGCGGGCAGAGCGGCAGGCACAGGCGTGGCTCTACGTAGACAAGCCTGGCTCCGTTTGTGTCATTTCGCGGAGGCCTTCAAGTCTTCCTTTGCCGACGCTCCCTTTGATGGGTCCTCTTTGTTTGGACCCAAGGTAAAAGACACTCTTACCTGCTGTGAGCAGGAGGGAAAGACTTTATCTGCCGTAGGAGCACGTTATTCCACTCCCTTTCGGCCTTATCCCAACGCTAAAAGAGGAGGGAAGATGTGGTTCCGCAAATCACAGAAATTCTTTCCCCAACAGCAGGAAGATTCCCCTTCCAGAGGCAGAGGACGGGGAAATTATTCTGGGAAACGCCGTCCCAGAGGCGGCAGAGGCCCCCGCAACACTGGAGACCGCGAGTCCTTTCGTGGCTCTTCAGCCTCCCACACTCCATGAGGGATTGCCCGGCTGTGTTGCTCCGGAGCCAGTCGGGTGCCGTTTTGCCAAGCACCTAAAAGCCTGGGAGTCTATTACTCAGGACAGATGGGTGCTTCGGATTATTGCTGGAGGTTACACCATCCCCTTCACACACTCACCCCCACCGTCCAAAAAAATCCCGGACCCACCACCCAGTCAAAGGGAAATTGCAGCCGTAGAAGCTTCAAAGCTGCTAGAAAAAGGAGTCATCCAACCGGTCCCCACAGACCAGATCGGATCCGGAAACTACTCAAGGTTCTTTTTAGTGCCAAAAAAGACAGGGGACCTGAGACCCATTTTGGATCTCAGCAAACTAAACCAGTCTGTCATGAAGTCCAAATTCCGAATGGTCACTTTACAATCCATTCTCCCATTGTTGGAGAAAGATGTTTGGATGTGCTCCATAGATCTCAAGGACGCCTATTATCACATACCGATACATCAGGCGTCCAGGAGGTATCTGCGCTTCAGCCTGGGAGACAGTCATTTTCAATTTTGTGCTCTGCCCTTTGGTCTCACCACAGCCCCAGGGTGTTCACCAAGTGTTTGGCAGTAGTGACTGCTCACCTGAGGAGTCTCGGATTCCAAGTGTTTCCCTATCTGGACGACTGGCTCCTGACTGCCACCACCAGGCATCTACTACTAGAGAACCTACAAGCCACCATCTCCTGGGTGCTTCCTGGGAATTACATTCAACTGGTCAAAGTCTGTCTTGCTGCCTTCTCAGCGCATAAGATTCATAGGAGCAGAGATAGACTCAAAATTGATGCGAATCTTCCTTCCTACGAAAGGATACAAACATTACAAGGTCAAGTCCGAGCCCTGCTTCTAAGATCCAAAGCCCCAGCCAGGTTGGTCCTGCAACTTTTAGGTTCAATGTCTGCCACGGTTCTCCTAGTTCCTCTGGCAAGATTGCACATGAGAATTCTTCAGTGGCTGTTATCGACACAATGGTCCTTTCAGGATCTCCCCCTCAATCATCACATACTGATTACAGAAACGTGCAAACGGGACCTCCACTGGTGGCTTCTGCCATCCAATCTGAATCAGGGAAGACCTTTTGTTATGCCCCCTCCGGTAGCCACCTTGACGACGGATGCCTCCCAGACGGGGTGGGGGGGCATTGTCTGGGCAAGTCAGTTCAGGGATTTTGGCTTCCAAACGAAACCTTTCTCCATATCAATGTGTTGGAAATGAGGGCTGTACTTCTGTCCCTACAAGCCCTCCACAAGTTTCTCCCTCAAGGCATTATCGCTATCCACACAGACAACATGTCGGTGGTCTGGTATCTAAACAAACAAGGAGGGACCAGATCTTACCCCCTTTGCAGAGAGGCCATGAGGGTGTGGGAATGGGCAGTGGCTACCAACCGCTTCCTGGTAGCGACCCACATTCCAGGAAAATCCAATGTATTGGCAGACAGACTGAGCAGGACTATTCTTTCTCCTCACGAGTGGTCCCTGAACGAAGCTGTAGCAGCTCAGATTTTCAAAAGATGGGGGATTCCGTGCTGCGACCTGTTTGCAACACCGCAAAACACGAAGTGCAAAAGGTTCTTCTCCTTGACCCCGCGTCAAGGGGAAGCAGCTACGGATGCTCTAGTCCAACCTTGGCCAACAGGACTGCTTTACGCTTTCCCTCCGGTTCCACTTCTTCCCAAAGTCATCCAGAAAGCTTCCCAATTGGGGTCCACAATGATTCTAATTGCTCCGTACTGGACTCGTCAGGTATGGTTCCCCTACCTACAGAAATTTGCTCTGGACGGTCCCTGGTTTTTGGATCTAACTCCGGACCTTCTGATTCATCAGTCGGGACAACAGCACCAGTCCCTTCACGCTTTGAAATTAGCAGCTTGGCTCCTCCACTTCCGACTTTAGTCAGAAATCACACCTTGGACCCTGAAGTTATTCACATTTTATCTTCAGCCCACAAACCCACCACTAAGAAATTGTATCACAGTAAGTGGAAGAGGTTTGCTATCTGGGCTCAACTCAGAGGCTTAGACCCTATTACTGCCCCGATACCAGAGGTCTTGAAATTTTTAACATCCTTGTTTAATCAAGGATCTTCAGTCTCTACTATTAAGGTCCAACTAGCAGCTATCTCCAAATTTCACGAATCCATAGACCCACCGTTGATGAGTAGCAGATTATGTAAAACTTTCATGAAAGGTGCTGTGCTTTTAAGACCCCCAGTTTTTCATCCTGCGCCTCCATGGGATCTTGATTTGGTACTTAGTGCCTTAACATCTTCCCCTTTTGAACCGGCTGCTACATGTGAGTTGAAATATCTGTCTTGGAAAACTGCCTTCTTAATTGCAATTACCTCTGCAAGAAGAGTTTCAGAACTTCAAGCCCTATCTATCAAACCACCGTACTTGATTTTTCACAAGGATAGAGTATCACTTAGGCCTAATCCATCTTTTGTTCCAAAAGTTTGTTCTAATCTCTGTCTCCAACAATCTCTAGAGCTACCAGTTTTCTTTCCAAAATTTTCAAACAAAGCGGAATACACCTTGCATAAGTTGGATGTTCACAGGCAATTGCGCTTCTATCTAGACAGGACTCAACAGATTCGAAAAACAGACCAATTGTTTGTGTCCTTTTCAGATAATAAACTGGGTAAAACCATCACTAAAGCTACTTTTGCCAAATGGATTAGAGATTGCATAACTCAGGCTTATTCCTCTTCAAATAAGCAACTTACAACATCTGTCAAAGCTCACTCTACTAGAGCTATGGCTACCTCTATTGCTTTTCATTCCAAGCTCGCTATTTCTGAGATTTGTGCTGCGGCTACTTGGTCCAACCCGCACACTTTCATTTCCCACTATAAATTGGATGTGGCATCTAAAGGGCGAGCATCATTTGGTTCCACGGTACTCAGGAGTGTTTTCCAGTGAGCCACCCAGGATTCAGGTGCTAGGGACGCTGTCCCATCAGTCAGAATGTAGGCGAGATAGGATCACATAACATCTTTTAGTTATGTACTCACCATAACTTCAGATGTTTGGGATCCATCTCGCCTACATTCCTAATACCCACCCTCCTTCCCCCTGCCTCGGAGATCAGAAGAGATTGAACGGTTTGAGTTCTACTGTTTTTATCTTGTTTCATCTGACGATGTTATATAAGCAGTGCGTGCATGTATGTGGACAAACTAGATCTGGGGGACTGGTAGTGGTGCATCCTGGGATATAGTAAGCTCAGCCAATAAGAGACTTCACTCTTTGGCATAAGCGTGCCGAGTCGGAGCCAAGGGATCGGCTCCGAACCCATCAGTCAGAATGTAGGCGAGATGGATCCCAAACATCTGAAGTTATGGTGAGTACATAACTAAAAGTTATCTTCCTTAGCTGAAATACCTCTTACCATTTCTCCATATTAACCATATGCTCATCTACTATATATAATTATTCTCACCATCAATAACTAGCCCTTATGTGCACTATATCTATAAGTCATCTTCTGTAATGGCTATATTTGTTATGCATAGTCTTATCTTTCTCTCCATACCAGCTCATTTCCTTAGTTTTGCTTAATCTTTCTGCCGTCATTAACCCCTTTTCATTTCAAACATAACTGACATGTTTCTCTATCCCCTGTTCTGTCATGATTGATATCCCCATATCTGTGATTGTCATACACATATTTGTCTTTGATACAGTATACATTGTAGACTGTAAACTGCACTGTATAATCTGTTGAATGGCTGTCAAAGATATTTTTTTACTGAAATATACTTCTGTCTTTGTTACTTCTGTATTCTAGAAGTTTTACTATTATAAATCTACATGTTGTTTATCATGAGTAATGACATATAAACACCATTTACTGGAGATTTTCTCCCTGATCTTTGCCCATTCAGACTTTCCTGGTAAACAAAGACAAATAAATAAATACAATTCTGGCAATCATTAGGGATTTTTCTTCTAATATTCTAACTCCATCCCAGTGGGTGAAGTGAGCACTTGCATCACTGTGGAAGGCCCAGCAGTGCCCTCCCTCCCACTTCCACATGCACACCCTAAAGAAGGCTAACATCAACAGCTTGGTTGAGCTAAGCTCATGTCCCTCGTCTATGTCCCTGTTCATTGCCTGCAGGCCTCTGCCTGCATGGTACGATCAACTGAATGGAAACATTGATCTGTTCCCTCAGGATAGGCAAGCTGGCATTGGACAATCATTCATCTAACTGCCCATCTTTTCTAGTGCCCGAGTTGGTAGCTGAATTCTGGCTATAACCCTCTACACCACAATCCCAGGTCCAGCAACTATTTCTTTGTTATTATTCATACCTCTGAGGAGTCCAGTTTATTGGCAGATAAGCTTATCAGAAGTCTGTTGCTGCTACTTTAATGAGCATTTCAGTTCATTGAAATTTTTCTGGAAGTGGGGGAAAACCCTTTCTCTGACCAATTTGGCTGACCTATCAATACCAAGTGCAGATTTTCATCAGTAGGGTATCCCCCAGGGGATGTTTTCACCCCCAAATAACCAGCTAGACTCATATTTCCACATCATTTCCTTTGATGTTGGATTCAGTCAGAAGGCAAAACTGTACAGAGCTAAAGTCAACCAAATAACTTCTTACTGACTGAAGTACATCTTACTTCCTCTGCTACTGCCTCGTCTTCTGGAGAAGCTTTGATGTGAGAGTGTTCAATCTCGCCTTTGTTCTTACACATGGGTTCGGAGCCGATCCTCGGCTCCGTGTCGGCCGCTTGCAAGCTCTGCATCGAGAAGAAGCTCGAGATCACCTAATACCCACAATCCCCCTCTGCCTTTACCTCAGATCTAGTTTGCCGCTGCAGCGTTCGCATCACTGGGTCGAGCTCGAGCACCTGAGATAAGATTAAGAATTTTTTTCTTGTATTTTTTCTTGGTACTTTATTATATAAAGTTATTTAGTGATATTTTGTGTGTGTGTGGTAAGGTTAAGGGAATCTCGGTACCGTTAAGTTGTTAAAACTTAGTTAGAGTTCTCTTCGGGGCCTACCACCCCTTCTTGGATTTGACAACCGGATTGACTATCATTACTGGATTTGACATTTTTACCGGACTTGACTTTTTTACTGGATTTGACTTTTCTCTCTTTTATAGTGACATGTCTGAAAAGGCTAAATCGGGGTTTAAGCGTTGCCAATGTGGGCAAAAAATGTCAGTAACTGACAATCATAGTTCCTGCGTCTACTGTCTTGGCCCTCTCCATCTGCAAGAAGACTGCTCTATTTGTCATTCTTTCAGTGGGAGGGTCATGACAGATAGGCGCAGGAAACTAATGGATAGAGGTTTGTTAAAACCTTCTTTTCAGGAGGCTCTGGATGCTTCTGACCAGGCATCCAAGTCCTCGAAGGAATCGAAGACGTCGGAGCCCAAGTCATCGGCTCCGAGCTCTTGCTAAAGTTAGATCACCGGTTCCACAGACTTGGGCCGAGTGTTCAACTGTTGTCAGTTTCCGAGCCTCGAGTCTTGGAACCGGTGATGGAGCTCCCTCCCCCGACACTGTTGAGGTCGGCTCCGTCTTCGGTTCCTTCGACCCGTTCTTCTAAGCCCCTCTCCGACATCGATGTGGACCGTGTGGTGCAGAAATTATTGGAACATACGGCCCTATCCAAACTTATCTCAGTTTCCACCCAATTGGTGTCGAAACTGGAAGGCCTTCCATTATCTCCATCCCTTCCTCCTCCGAGACCTGTCCAGTCTTTGGAGCCGGAAGAGGTTGATCTACTGATTGTGGAGCCCTCGGTGCCAGAACCGTCCTTTTCTCGGTCGGCTCCGTTCACCTCGACTCCGTCGGATCCGGTACCGGAGTCTCGGAGCCAACGATCCATCCTTGGTTCCGGGGTCGAGAGTCGAACCGACGTTTCGGTTCCGACTCTTCCTCTCGGGGCCTCGGCGAGGATCGATTCGGCTCCGTCCTCGGGGTCGATGCCTTCGGTGCCTGTTTCGGGGATTCTTCCCATTTCTTCGGAACCGGGAGATTCCTCGACTCGGGACCCGGGGGCATTCGATCTCATGAGGAAGGTGTTGTCTACCCAGACAACCACATCAGTAGAAGTAGCCTCTCCTCCCCATAAAGGACCGTTATCTTCCTCTGCACCACGGCCACATCCAAGCTTGAGCACCAGTGTCTCAGCCACCCCTGGAGGGTGCCCCTCTTCCTCGGAGGCTTCTTGGATGCTCCCCGAAGAAGTCCCTAGGAAAAGATTGTGTAAGAGGAGACACTTAGATTCTCCACAAGAATCTTTGACATCCGATACTGACTTGGATGAGTCAGAAGGGTCCCCAAAGTCACCTTCAGAAGATGTCTCCTTTTCTGACATCTTGGAGATCCTGAAGCAGAGAGGTGATTGGCAGTCCCTTCCCCCTTCTGAGGATGAGTCAGTCTTGCTGAAGGCATTCGGTGCTCGCCCTTCCTCCTCCTGGGTCACTCCGCCCTTTGATGAGTTAATGGAGTTGATTGCTCGAAGGGCGTGGGAGACACCTGACACGGTGGAACCAGTCCCTAGGAAGCCTAATAAGTACATCACTGCACCCAAGGCTTACCTCACAAAGGGAGTTCCAGTGGACGCCATGGTGGTGGCAGCGGCCACGAAAAAGGAGATGTCGGAATCTTCCTCATCTGTCCATCCACCTAATAAAGATTCTAGGACTATGGACAGATACGGGAAGCGCATTTTTAGTTCAGCGGCTTTTTCTATGCGATCCCTGAACTATTTGACCCATTTTACACGTTTACAGAGGGATCTAGTCAAAGAGCTGGGAGATACCCTCCAGGGTACTACAGATGCTGCTGTCTCGGAGAAAGTTACAGCACATCTAAATACCCTTACATCCATTGTTAACTCATCCATGAGGCTGATATCATACGCAGCCGAAGGATCGAGTAGGGCAGCAGCTTCAGCGATTGCTCTTCGCAGGCAATCCTGGATGCGCTTATGTTCATTTGCGGAAGCCTTCAAGTCTTCCTTTACTAACGCCCCATTTGATGGTGCCACTCTCTTTGGCCCCAAAGTAAAGGAGACCCTTACCCGGTGTGAACAGGAGGGAAAGACTCTGTCTGCTGTCGGAGTCCGTTTTCCACCCCTTCCAGACCGTACCCCAAAGGGCAACGTGGTGGGAAAATGGGGTTTGAAAACCCCAAGGATCTTTCCCAGGCACACAGGGTGATGCCCCTCTAGAGGCAGAGGAGGGGCAGAGGTGGAAGACGCCGCCATGGCGGCAGAGGGGTCCGCAAAACCAAGGTGACAGGGATACCCCCCCTGGAAAACCTTTCCAGCACTCCTGAGAGGAGGCCCGACTATCCTGCTCTGGAGGCAGCTGGGGATTGCTTACCCTTATACCCTCAGGCCTGGCAAAACATTACTACATACAACTGCGTGAAAAGCGTTCTTATCAGAGTTTACAAGATACCATTCCTATCCACCCCATTCCAAAGAGAAAACTGCCAGATGTACCGCCCCATCTGCGAGACCCAGCAGCTATAGAAATTTCAAAGCTGCTAGAAAAAAGAGTCATCCAACCAGTCCCAGCGGACCAAATAGGATTCGGAACTTACTCAAGGTTCTTTTTAGTTCCAAAGAAGACAGGGGACTGGAGGCCGATTCTGGACCTGAGCAACCTCAACACCTTTGTCAAGAAAGAAAAGTTCGAATGGTCACGCTTCAATCGATCCTTCCATTCCTACAGAAGGACGACTGGATGTGCTCAATAGATCTGAAGGACGCATACTACCACATCAAAATGGCCAGGGCGTCCAGGGATCATTTGCGCTTCGGCTGGGAGCCAGTCACTACCAGTTTCGAGCCCTGCCCTTTGGTCTGACCTCAGCCCCCAGGGTTTTCACCAAATGCATGGCAGTGGTAGCGTCTCATCTGAGGCGCCTAGGATTCCAGGTGTTTCCGTATCTGGACGACTGGCTCCTGTCTGCCACCACCCGGCGTCAACTGATACAGGCCAGGGATTACACTCTACAACTTTGTATTCACCTTGGAATTTCGGTAAATTTCGAAAAATCTTTACTACAGCCATCACAGCATATCTTATTCATAGGAGCGGAATTAGATACGCATCATTTAATTCTAAGGCTTCCTCCAGAAAGGATAGTCGCACTTCAAAGCCACATCTCTCTCCTTCTGTCATCCAAAAAATCCCCAGCAAAGCTGGTTCTAAAGGTCTTGGGTCTCATGGCAGCTTCTCTCATTGCGATACCATTGGGAAGACTGCACATGAGAGTTCTACAATGGCTACTGTTTGCACAATGGTCGTTCCAACAGTTACCTCTGACACACGAAATTCTGATTACAAACACATGCAAATCACACCTAACTTGGTGGCTTCAGACTTGCAACCTTTCCAGCGGAAGACCATTTGTGCTACCCACGCCGTCAGCGACGATAACCACGGACGCTTCCCTGATAGGGTGGGGGGGCATCTTTCAGGGACAGACAGTCCAAGGCGAATGGACCAATTTGGAGTACAATCTGCACATCAATGTTCTGGAGTTGAGGGCAGTGTTTTTAGAGTTGCAACACTTTGCTCCCCTTCTTCCTCTAGGGACTGTTGCAGTTCAGACAGACAACATGTCTGTAGTCTGGTACATAAACAAGCAAGGGGGAACCAGGTCTTATCAACTATGCAGAGAGGCCATGAGAATTTGGCAATGGGCGGAGTCCACGGGTCGCTTTCTGATCGCAACGCACATCCCGGGGTCATCCAACGTCATAGCCGACAGGCTGAGCAGAGCAATCCTGTTGCCTCACGAGTGGTCCCTCAAACAGTCAATTGCGAAGACGATATTTCGCAAGTGGGGCCAGCCTTCCTGCGATCTTTTTGCGTCTCCAATGAACGCCAAATGCAGGAGCTACTTTGCCCTATTACCCCCTCCAGGGGAAGTCCCCAGGGACGCGCTGGTGCACGATTGGCCCCCGGGTCTCCTGTATGCTTTTCCCCCTTTTCCCCTGATTGCAAAGTTTCTGCAGAAAGCCAACAACCTTCAGAGGACGATAATCCTCATTGCCCCATTCTGGCCTCGTCAAATTTGGTTCCCCTTTCTATTGCAACACCGCATTCGGGGACCTTGGATTCTGGACCCAGAGCCAGATCTACTGACTCACTCGTCAGGAGTTCCTCACCCATGTCCCGAATCACTCCATCTAGCAGCTTGGCTGCTCCGCTTCCCTTTCTAGCCAGGTCTGATTCCCTTACACCGACAGTTCAGAATATATTAGTGGATTCTCATAAGGCTTCCACTACAAAAACCTACACCAGTAAATGGAAGCGTTTCGTCTTCTGGGCTAATTCACATCATTTGGACCCTGTTATAGCTCCGTTAAACAAGATCTTGGAGTTTTTGACAGAATTGTTCCATGAAGGAGCTTCTCCTGCCACTTTAAGAGTGCAATTGGCTGCCATTTCAAACTTTCATGTGGAAGAATGTGGTGCGCCTGTTATGGCTCACAGACTTTGTAAGGCTTTTTTAAAAGGATCCTTTCATATTAGACCACCAGTTAGAACTCCTACATCACCTTGGAATCTGAACCTCATACTTTCTAAATTGATGTTGCCCCTTTTGAGCCAGCCTCAGTTTGCCCATTGAAGTTTTTATCGTGGAAGACTCTCTTCCTGGTGGCCATTACATCCGCTAGGCGAGTGTCTGAGCTTCAAGCTCTTTCGATTAAACACCCTTATTTGATTTTCCACTCTGACAGAGTATCCCTTCGCACTAATCCATCCTTTCTCCCCAAAGTTTGCTCTACTAATAATATTAATCAGTCCATTGATTACCCACCTTTTTCAAAAATCACTCTAATAAGTTAGAGTATATGTTGCACAAATTGGATGTCCATAGACAACTCAGGTTTTATTTGGATAGAACAAAAGATCACAGGAAATCTGATCAACTATTTGTAGCCTTTGCTGACAGCAGGAAAGGTGTAGCAGTTACTAAACGAACTCTTTCCAAATGGCTAACTGATTGTATCACATACGTTTATGAGGCTTCTAATCAAACCTTATCGGTCAAACCTAAAGGACATTCTACGAGATCAGTGTCTACATCCTTGGCTCACGCAGCTCGCTTACCATTAGACACGATTTGTGCGGCTGCTACTTGGGCTAAACCGCATACATTTATCTCTCATTACAAAGTGGACAGGGTTTCTAGGGATAGGGCAACCTTTGGTTCCACTGTGCTCAAGAACGTTCTCCCGTGAGTTCCTCAGGATCATGGAGCTAGGGACGCTACCCATGTGTAAGAACAAAGGCGAGATTGAACACTCTCACATATAGAAGTTATGTCCTTACCATAACGTTCCATGTGGAGTGTTCATCTCGCCTTTGTTCTTACATTCCCACCCTCAGGAAGAACGTTCAATTTGGTGCCTGGTCTGGAGTATTCTCCTTCTGCATTTGCAATAGTTGTATTTGTATGATACACTTGTGTATATATATATATCTATATATATATATATGTATATATATATATATATATGTATGTATATATGTATATAGATGATCCTTTGATTGTGTAAATTTTGGTATGAGTGTGTTCTCTATGGCTGCTGGTTTGCTTGCAAACTAGATCTGAGGTAAAGGCAGAGGGGGATTGTGGGTATTAGGTGATCTCAAGCTTCTTCTCGATGCAGAGCTTGCAAGCAGCCAACACGGAGCCGAGGATCGGCTCCGAACCCATGTGTAGGAACAAAGGTGAGATGAACACTCCACATGGAACGTTATGGTAAGGACATAACTTCTATTTTCTAGTAGCCATAACCTCTGCGAGGAGAGTCTCAGAACTTCACACCCTTTGCGTTCATCCTCCTTATCTTGTTTTCCATAAAGATAGAGTGTCCCTCAGAACTAACCCCTCCTTTTTACCCAAGATATCTCCTGAGGCAAATCTAAACCAGACCATCGATCTCCCAGTTTTCTTCCCTAATTACTCTGGCAGAGCGGAACAAAAGTTGCATTTCTTGGATGTTCATCACCAACTCTGTTACTACTTGGATAGAACCAAGCAAATTAGGAAATCTGACCAGCTCTTCCTATCTTATGCTGAAAGGAAGAAAGGCCTTCCAGTTTCCAAAGTAACCCTTTCTAGGTGGTTGGCCTCTGTCATCACTTTCATCTATGAACTGAGGCGTCATAAGCTTCCTTCAAGACCTAGAGCCCATTCAACTAGAGCCTTAGCTACGTCTATAGCCTTTCAGGACAGGTTGCCCTTAGATTCAATTTGTGCAGCAGCCACATGGGCCTCTCCCCATACCTTTATTTCTCATTACAAATTGGACATGGCCTCCAGAAGCCGAGCTAACTTTGGTTCCACCGTCCTCAAGAGTCTGTTCCAACGAGCCACCCAGGGCTGAGGTGCTAGGGACGCGGTCCCATCCAGCAAGAATGAAGGTGAGATTGACAACTTAACATTGAGAAGTTATGTACCTACCATAACATTCCATGTTAGTTGTCTTCTTCTCGCCTTCTTTCTTCGTCCCTTAACCCCTAGCCTGGACAGACCGATAGGATCCTACGGAGCCTTTCCTTTTTTCCCGCTATGGTCTCCAGTGGTTATCCTTTTCTTGGGATGGCTATCTATATGGGTATGCCATTCTCTCCTTTGTTCTGGGGGCAGAACTGCTATAGTGTTAGCTATCAAACGAGATCTGGGTAGTTAGCGCCTAGCACTGTGGGATGCAGGGTTACCTCAAGCCGGTAAAAATAGCTCTCGAGCTTTGGTATAAGCTGAGTCGGAGCCGAGGATCGGCTCCGAACCCATCCAGCAAGAAAGAAGGTGAGAAGAAGACAACTAACATGGAACTTTATGGTAGGTACATAACTTCTCCTTATGTATGGCTGTTATTCTCCTTAAGGATCTTCATCCAAAATCTTGCTGTCTCCGTACTTCTTGAATTTCCCCCTTGCTTCTTCATCATCATTGCCATCATCATTTCTGTCCACTTTGAAGTATAGATTTCTGCTTATGTTATGTGTATGAGCCTTAATTGTGATGTTTTAAAATATCCATTCAAATGAGGTAATCCTGAAGTACCTTGTTATATTGGAAGGATTAACTTATCTCTTTTGGCCCTTGCTCTTTTCCCTTCCCAGATAAGATCCTGCAACTCTTTATTAATTACTGTCAACAGCATTTCCACTGGTTGATAAAAATCGCTGGACCTATATATAAAGATAAAGGGAATAAAATAATTTTCACTGCTTCTATCTTGCTATCCATATCCATAAAAATAGCTTCTCAGTTTTTGTATTATCTTTTGTTTGGTCTCTTCCCACGTGTCCTTAGCTGCGATAACAGAATCCTTTTAACCCATAGTCCTAAAGACTTAATTTTATCTTGTCCCCATAATATGGGTATTGCTGAACCAGTTCATGTGTGGGCACATAATTTACAACAAAAGCCTTAACAGTCTTCATTAATTTTATATCCTGAAAACACTTGAAACTGTCTCAGAATGTTCCACAACACTGAGATGTCCTTTTCTGATTTTATTAGCTGCAAAATAATATTGTCTGCAAATAAAGCCAACTTTTCTTGATTACCATACCAATTATATCCTTGAATTTCTGAGTCTCTTATATTCTTTTCAAAAAACCAAACAGTTGCAGAATAAAGCTTAGTTCATAAAACCAAGATTGGATGCAGTATGAAACAAACCAAGCAACGCTGGTACTGTACACGTGTTTAATAAAACAAAGCTTTCAGGTCAAACAAACCCATCATCAGTGTATAAAATACTAACACATACTAACCATTTTTATATACTATCAAAAATCACACAGCCATCATTCAAATAAACAATCAATCCTAGTTAAAAACAATAGTTGCAGAAGCACATAACTCTTATTTCAAACACATTTATTTATACCTTAGTACAGGTTTTAAAGAAACTGTCTGGTTTAAACCTGGTAATACATCATCACAAAGGCATATTATCCACTAATATTCCTTCATCTCAAGCTTATTGTTAAGATCTTCCCCTCGTATATCCTTACATACTCTTATCACCCTAAAAGAGAATTTATGTGCATTTCCATATGTACTGATATGCTTAGACAAGGAATTAGTGTCACTATTTCTTCTTATTTCTGAATGGTGCTCAGTTATTCTTTCCTTTAGTTTTCTGGTAGATTTCCCAACATAAACTGCCTGACATCTATTACAGGTAGTCAGGTATATTATAGTCATTGTAACACATGATGCTAAGCCAGAAAATATAAATTCTTCCTAGTTACAGGGTGTTGAAGAGTATTATTTTTGTTAATGACTTCACAACAGCTACAATTGTAGCAAGGAAAGGTACCTGGTTTAGCTGCTGTTACCCCCCCACCCCCTCCATTCTTGACACACATTTCTTTATAACATAACTTCTGCTTTAAACTCTGACAGTTTCTATATGAGAAACTGGGCTTCATGCCAACTATGGGACATAATTCAGGTAGAGATGTCAATATACACCAGTTATTAATATTTCTTCTTACCTCAGAAGTAGCTGTGTTGAAAGCTGTAACAAAACGTAGCTTACCTACATCTAAGTTGGTATCCTTAGTTATAAAGGGTACTTCCATTGTGTTCATAGAGAAATAAGGTTTAGTACTATCATCCCTACAGCTCAAGACATATTCAATTTCCATATCTAGGGACTCCCTATTATAGCACCTCTCCATAAATTCATCTTTCAGTTCCTGCATTTGTTTCTTACATTCTTCTATAGAAGTATTAAGTCTACTAATTCTAACAAGCTGAGCTTTTGTGACACTTTTAAACACGTGGTGCATGCATACTGTTTCAATGGAGAAATGTATTCCTATGTGTAGGTTTTTTTATAAACAGTAGTTTGAATTTCAGTACCATCAAACAAAATTATCACATCCAAAAAGTTAATACTAGTATTTGAACATGTCATAGAAAATGTAAAAATTCAGTGCTGTTGTTTAAATAGTTTAAAAACACATCTAGTTCATCCCTACTACCATGCCAAACAAAAAACAAATTATCCACTTATCTTTTAAAGAAACCCATTTTCTGAGAATATTGCTGTGGGCCATGATATATAAATTCAGTCTTCCATTTATCCAGTACTAGGCTGGCATATGTATTAGCAGTGGGAGTACCCATTGCTATGCCAGATACTTGATGGTAAATTCTTTCAGTGAAAACAAAATAATTATTATCTAGTACTAACTGGAGTAGTTCACATGTAGTTC
Organism: Protopterus annectens; assembly: GCF_019279795.1. Classification (NCBI taxonomy): domain Eukaryota; kingdom Metazoa; phylum Chordata; order Ceratodontiformes; family Protopteridae; genus Protopterus; species Protopterus annectens. The sequence continues at coordinate 633,304,240 of NC_056745.1, read as the reverse complement.
CACTGAATCTACCAGAGTATTGCCCATTTTTGACCAGCAGTTCCCTTATGGCATCAATGCCATAACTATTAGGTATAACAGTAAAAAGTGACTGAATGTCAAGAGTCACCATTAGAAATGTATTTGTAGTACCATGAGATTTATACGTATTAAACCAACCAGAGAAACTTCTCAAAAAATCAGCAGTATCCTTTATATAGCTTTTTACATATGAAAGTTACTTAGACATTACATTCTGTAAATAAATTGAAATGGGCTTGGTGGCCCAACCCCTCCCAGATACAATTGGTCTCATGGGGGGGGGGGGGTTCTAAGCTTTTGTGGACCTTCAGTAGCCCATATAAAACAGGTAGTTTGGGATGTGCTACAATAAAATAGCTCTATGCTAATGTCATTCATCAGCTGTAAGTCATATATCATTGTGTTAATAACACTCACAGACTTATAAACATCATTACTACTTACACGTTTAAAAGTACTAGCATAAGCTAAAAATAAAGACATGCTGTTAAAATACATTTGCTTGTCCATAACAATAACAGCTCCACATTTATCAGCTTCTTTTATAAGTATACTATCATCTTGTAACAGTTTCTTTAAGGAAGTACATTCATCAATAGTTAAGGTGAACATCTTTCTAAAAGAACATTTGTTATATATTTCTCTAATATGTCTTTCACAAATAGTGGAAAAGGCAACAACAACAGGGTGACTGTTTGCTATAAAGACACTAGAGCGTTTACATACATTATTATGCAATGTTCCTTGTTCTTTAAATATGAGCTTTAAGTCCAAATTACGAGCAAAAAGCTTCAAATCCATTAATACAGAACTTAAACCATCCACAGCAAAAGGAATGAATTTCAGTCCCTTATTTAGCAATGTTAGATCAGATATTGTAAGCTCTGTGTTAGACAGATTGATAACAGAATTCATGTTAACAGTACCTTTTAAAGAAATTATTTTTGAAGTCTGAAATTGCTTTGACTTCTTCCTCTTTTCCTTTGTATTGAACGGCCACTGGAACGTTGTCGTTTCTTCGCCACAACCTGTTCTGGTAATTTTGGACGTACGACCATTTGTTCTGTTAAAAAAAACACGCCTCAGTAGACAAAGAATGCCTTATCGCTTGTGATTGTGTCTCCATTACCAACATTGATGACGTCGATGGTATCTCATTGGTTGAATTGGCTGTCGGTCCATTTTGATGAAGCTCATTACCATCAGGCTGTGCATTACTCTGTTGCACAAGATTTAAAGGCACAGTGACATCACTCTTGTATTCTTTGCCAGTGGCTCTAAATGTAATGCCAATAACAAAGGGAAAAGAGGACACCCTTGCCTGCTTCTTCTCTTCAGACACAACTAGTCAGAGAGGAACACTCCTACTTTAATTTTTGACCCTGATCCCTAATATATCCTCCTAATTAACTTTATTATTGTATCAGGGAATGGAAATGGTTCCATTGTCCTACTCATAAATTGCAGCTTACTCTTTTGAATGTTTTCTCTGCATCAAGACCCACCAACAACGGTATTTTCTTACATTCTTCTTCCCTCTGGAACATCATCATTATTCTATTAATGTTGTCAGATGTTTGACTCCCCTCCACAAAGCCACATTGATCCATGTCTGTCAATTCTGGCAGCAGATTTGCTATTCTTTTAGCCATTATAAATATAAACACTTTATAATCATGATTTAAAATTGAAATGGGCTTGTATGTCTGATGGGACTTTACTGTCTTTAGGTATTACAGATACCACAGCTTTCTTCCAAGATGTTGGTGTTTCCCCTCCTTTTAAAAAATAATGTTCCAGGTCTTTATCACTTTTTCTCACCTAACTTACAAACTTTCACAGGAATGCCATCTATTCCTGGAAACTTCCCTGTAGATTGATTATATATCACCATTTTTATCTTGTCTCCTTCTATCTTAACTGTTAATTGTTGAGCCTCATCTACTTTTAACCTTGGCATAACTAAATCCTCCATAAATATTTCCATTTGTGCTTTTTCTTGGTTTCCAGATTCCCCTACTTTATACAGATTTTCAGAAATTAAAAAAAAATGTTTCTAATACCGCTACAAGTTCTCTGGTTATTTTTCTTGTTATAGGCTCCTAAGTTTAGCAACAACCTTTTTTTCTTTCTGTTGCCTAAGTTGTGCTAAAAGTTTTTGTGCCCTGGAGTTATCAAAAAACAGTTGCTTGACAGAAATCTTTATAAACTCATGAATATTATCCAGATACTCCCTTATTTTCCCTTTAATATTCTGCATTTGCGTCTCTTCTTTTTCTGTGAGATTCCTCTTATTCTACAATACTTTAACCTTTGTCTGCCCCTCTAAATAATTTGTGTTACTTAACTATATGATATAGGGAAATACTGCCAGCCCAGCTATCTGGAATTTTGTAAATAATTCTATGTCATTTGTGGACATTGATATGATTTATACGAAACTGTATGTTATGTACTGAGCTAAGATGTATCCACAGTGTACCCTGCTGGAACATAGAAGATTAACCTGCAAAACATAAGAGTAGTTGAGGTTAAGTTACTTTATAGCTGGGCCATAAACAAAAGATGTTATCTCTCAGTTTCAGTTCAGTAGCAGACACAATGTCTAGAACTAGAATGTCTTGGAAGAGAAATAATTCCTAGGTTTCAAATGTAAAAGCATTTTATTGTTTTACAACTTCCAAGATCTGCAAAAATCTAAGAGATATGTATTTCTCACACAGAGATGTTAAATTCTGTTAAGTTTCTGTTTAGACTGGGAACTGAAATCAGGTGACAAAAGAGTGATGTCACCCAAGCTAACCCAGCAGTAAAATGTGATATTAATTTAAGAACTCTCTCAGAGAGAGAGAGAGACTGTGCAGTTTGTATTTTCTCTTGGACGTAGCAAGAACATCCACTCATCATCACCAGCTGCACTTGCCTTGCTAATAGTAAGTAACTAGGGTACAGTAATTTCTTTTAGATATTATTAGGAATATAGTAAAGATTAGTTTAGATGTTTTCTGTATTTATTTAAGACTGTCATGCAATGTTGTTTTTACGTATTTCTTGTGATTTTGAACTCTGAAGTAACCGTGTTTGTTTTCTGAGTATTGTCTTGTTCTTTTATCATTTATTATTAAATATATTTAAACCTTTTAATTGTAGCTGGTTTGTTTAGAGATATTTAAGCTCTTAGAGTACTTGCATATGTATTTGGTGACACTGTACAGGTCACTCCTAATAGCCTGACGCATGGTCAAAACTACCATTTGTATTATTAGTAACATTACACAGTAGGATTGGACACCCTTTGTTAAGGTCCGAGAGTAGCTGATAAGAGTGGTTGATGGCAGGGATAACTATCTTATAGTGTGAGCAGAAGGTGGCATAGCTAGTAAACGTGTGCCAGCCTTTCCCAGGTTTGTGTGTGTTTGTATATAAATCAAATTGAGAAGAGTGTGTGTGCAGCTAGTAGGGCAGGGATACGAAGCACTGGTTGGACAGAGAGAGTGCTGGAGGTTTTGGCTTGATCACTAAGCTGAGATTTCAACCCTATAGCTGTGCCAGTGGGGAGTCTTATTGGGGATCTGGAGAAAGAGGGAGAAACCAGCCCCTGACTGACTGTGGTCTCTGTGTGCTCTTAAGGGAAATTGTACTTTACTGTGTGTATAGTTGTTATCCTCCCAGTGTGTACGTCCCCTAGTTGTTGCCAGTGGTAAGGATTGAAGCTCCTTGATTACTGGACCAGTGCAGGGGCATCTCAAACCATATCTCTTTTTATTTTATTTTTACCCTGTTTTTAAATTCCACTTTTATTTTATCCTATTAATTCTTCTCTTTTTTAACAGGTAGGCAGGGAAGTGCCAATGTCTCATTTTACTTCATTACCCTGCACTGTTATCTTAGTTGTTACTGGTGCATGATCTGATACAGTGTTCAGATGTGTGTCGAAAATTTCAATTAAATGCACATGCTGTTGTGAAATACAATTTCTATGTAGTTTAGCCCAGTTATTGTACCTTGGAGAATAATATGTAGACTCTCTTAGAGTTCCTACTACTGAACTCACATCTTCCATACCAAATATTTTCATAAATGTCTTCAGAAATCAACCCTCCTTTGATGTTCTTCATCTCACATTGCTGCAGTCCTAACACTTGGGTAGTCCGCTGTCCCAGTCGGCCCGAATACCAAAGTATAAGGCTGACGTCGGTCAAGGCACATTAGTCTGACGTCAGAACGTCAGGGTACAAATGCGCATGACCGACGTCATATCCTCAGTCTTTTTTGCCGCATGGTCCGATGCAGAAGCAGTATTGCGAGTGCAGGTTGGCGTTCTGAAATTTTCTGAAATCGGAGTTTCAGACCGAATCAAAGTTGGCTAAGTACCCCATTGGGGAATATTTTGGTTTTTTCTTGCCTCAGTATTTAACCGGATGTCAGAAAAAGTGAATAACTGTATTTCTTGTGGGAAACAGATACCTCATAGGGATTACCATACCTTGTGTATACCTTGCTTAGGGCCTGAGCACGACGTTGTTGGATGTCGCTCTTGTGCTAGATTTAACAAACGCACTATAAAGAGAAGATTAGACTGTGCCAGGTTAGTTTTTGGGAAGCGTTGTAATTATAAAATGCCGTCGGATGCTCCGATGCCCGCTTCGTCTAAAAAGCGCAAGGACAAAGCAGCAAAGCCTAGGTTGGAAGAACCGTCTGTCCCGGACGTCGGTTCTTTAGAGGGCTCGGTGGAGCCGGAGATTCTGCCAGAAGTTTCTTTGGAGTCTCAGGGAGAGACTTTACTGTTACAAGATGTGTCCTCTCAGGAGGTAGGCCAGGCTGAAGGGGCTTCTCAGGTAGCTGTTCTCCCCTCCCTTCCTAAGGTGGTTAGGCCCTCCCCTTCTGTTTCCAAGGTTTCTTCGAGAGGCAGGCCAGGTTTAACTTCAGTGGGTGTCTCTCCTAGTTCTTCAGGGTCTCTGCCTAAGAAACATATGCTTAAAATGGCAGAAGATTTGATTACTATGATTAGAGGTTCTATGCCCCCTCCTGATAAGAGGCCTAGAGTGGAATCTGAGCTTGAGAGTTTTGAGCAGTGTTCGGAGGCTTCTGAGTCTTCGGCTGAAGACTTACAGGAGTATCCTCCTTATTCTGATTCTGATGTAGATGATTCTACTCCTTCGGCTTCTCCTCCTGAGGATTTTTCTTTTTCAGAGACTCTTCATTCCATGAGGGAGCATTTTAAATGGGAAGGTCAAGATTTCTATGATTCCAGGAAAAGGCTTAGGGAATTTTTGTTTCTACCCCAGCATAGGCCTTTAGCTATACCTCCTGTTCTGGATGTGGTGGAAGATGTTTTGCAGAGGCTTCCCTGAACCCTGATTCTTTGCCTCCTGCCCCAGTTAAACCGGATAGGTATTATAGGGTGCCTGAAGCTCATAAGTATCTTTTTAAGAGTCCTAGGGCAGACCCAGAAACTGTTTCTCAGGGGCCTAAAGGTGTTAAGGCTTCTGTTGTTAAAAATCCTGTTCCTCCTGATAAAGAGGCAAGGGCTTTGGATAGATGGGGAAAGAAGGTGTATACTTCTTCCACTTTAGCCATGAGGGCTTTGAATTGCCAGTTCCACATGTTAAAATACCAAAATTATCTCCTTTCACAATTGAAGTTTAAGGTGGATGCTCTGGCGGAAGGTATTGAGTGTAAAGAGTTGCAGGATTTAGTTCATGTTTCTGAACAGGTGGGTAAGCATTCCTTGCAATGTGGTTTTGATGCTGTACAGGCCTCTTCGAGGGTGGCTGCCACTGGTTCTGTTCTTCGAGGCACGCCTGGCTGAGGGATCAGAATTTAGCTGAGCATGTTAAGACAAGGATTTTAGATGCTCCGTTACAATCTGATGTGTTGTTTGGTTCGCCTGTGGAAGCAGTTTTAAAGAAAATGGAAGACAAGGCTAAGTCTATGCAGACTGTTAAAGATTTTTTGCAGGTTCAGCCTCCAAGTTTAGTAGAAATTGGCCTACTAAGGGGTGGACATATCCTTCTTATGATTCCCAGTCTAGGGGTAGGTCTAGGCGTGGTAGGGGCAGAGCTCAAGGTTCTTTTAGGCCTAGAACAGGGAGTTCACCTGCTCAGTCTTCTGGTGAGGGCAGGGGTCAGTCCTTTCGTAAACAGACCCAATGACCTGCCTTTTCAGCTGCCAGAGCCTTCTCGTCTGGCAGCACCTTTGGGAGGAAGGCTGGCACTTTTCAAAGAAAATTGGAGTTTAATTACCCAAGACAGATGGGTATTGGATATCATTCACCACGGTTACAGGTTTTATTTCCATACCTTGCCTCCTTTCAAAGGCATGCCAGACATTCCTCCTCTACAAAGAAAAGAGGCTCACAAGCAAATTTCTCTGTTACTCCAAATAGGGGCCATTCAGCGGTTCCTGTGCCAGAAAGGGGCCTAGGATTTTATTCTCGCCTGTTCCTAGTACCAAAAAGGGGAACACGTGGAGACCAATTTTGGATTTATCTATCCTCAACACTTATCTGGACATTCCCAAGTTCAAAATGTTGACGTTACAACAGCTTTTACCTCTGCTGGGCAAAGATCACTGGATGGTAACTTTAGATCTCAAGGAGGCTTACCTTCATGTGCCTATCAGACTAAGTTGCAGGAAGTATCTGCGTTTTCGAGCTGGAATTCCCATTATCAGTTCTCTGCATTGCCCTTTGGCTTATCTACTGCCCAGAGTATTCACAAAAGTTCTGGCTCCAGTGATAGCTTACTTCAGGCTAAAAGGAATACAAATCTATCCTTACTTGGACGACTGCCTGATTCTGGCTCAAGAAAAGGAAGACCTTTTTCAGCATTTGGAATATGTGATAGCAGTGCTAAGATGCCTGGGGTATTCTGTGAACGAAATAAAGTCCAGTCTAGTACCCTCTCAAGACATGTGCTTTCTGGGTGTGAGACTGAATACAGCAACCCAGATGGCCTTTTTAACCCTGGACAAACAAAAGAATCTTTCCCTTTACTTCCATCAACTATCTCTTCAGTCCGGGCTGACTGCAAGGACAGTCCTTCAAGCCTTAGGGTTCATGGCATCTTGTATTTTGGTGCTTCCCAGTGCCAAACTGCATATGAGGAAGCTGCAATGGTTTCTCAAAAATGTATGGACACAGCACTGCCAGGATTTGGACACTGTCATTCAAATAATACCTTGCATTCAAAAGGAATTTTTGTGGTGGGCTCAGGAATGTCACCTAAACAAGGGACTCTCTGTGACCCGGCCAGAGGCGAGTCAGATTCTAACGACAGATGCCTCAGACATAGCTTGGGGAGCTCATCTGAATGGAAAGTGGATACAAGACAAGTGGCCTGCCAGACTACAGCATCTACATATCAACATGAAGGAGATGTTAGCAGTCCAGTTTGCATTAATGGCTTTCAAGGAGTTACTTCTTCCAGGGCAGGTGTTGATTCTAACAGACAACACAACTGTCATGTGGTACATCAACAAACAAGGGGGAACACATTCTTATCCTCTATGCAGGCAAGCAATGATTTTGTGGGAGACTGCGCTCAGCTTGCAACTAAATCTTCAGGCAAGGTTTCTGCCGGGAGCACAGAACTCCTTAGCAGATGTGTTAAGCAGGCAAATCATGGATCCCCACGAGTGGAAACTGGATCTTCATGTATTTCGGGAATTGACAGTGTCATGGGGAAATCCAGACATAGATCTGTTCGCTTCTCCACTAAACCACCAGCTGCCAAAGTTTTGCACGAAAAGGTTTCATCACACAGCTTGGAAAGTGGATGCTCTTTCTTTCAGTTGGAAAAATCTTCATGTGTATGCCTTTCCACCTCTGCCTCTCCTCCCAAAGGTACTCCTAAAGGTCAGACAAGACAAGCCAAGGATGATTTTAATAGCTCCAGATTGGCCTCGGCAACACTGGTACCCATTACTGAGGAGTCTGGTAAGGAAGCCTCCATGGCCTTTACCTTTGATTCCACACCTATTGTCTCAGCAATGTCAAGCTTCACTCTCTTCATCTAACAGCCTGGCATATTCTGTTTTGAACCACAGCAGGTCTCAACTTCCTCAACAAGTTTTGAATGTGATTATGGAAGCCAGAAGACCTAGTACAAGGAAAGTGTATGCAGAAAAATGGAAGAGATTTTTATTTTGGAGTGCAGCAAAGGATTTGGAGGTTTCTGAGCCTAATTTGAGTGTGGCTCTTCAATATCTTACTGAGTTATTGGACAAAGGTTTGTCTTTCTCTTCCATTAAGATTCATGCTGCAGCAATTTCAGCTCACTATGATTGTGACCCACCATTGTTTTCTCATCCTTTGTTCAAGCAATTTCTTAGAGGGGCAAAGAATATAAGACCCCCGTAGAGCTCCTACTCCTGCTTGGGACCTCAATTTTGTGTTGGAGAAACTTACTCTACAACCTTTTGAGCCTGCGGCTACTGCTGAATTGAAATACTTGTCATGGAAGACTGCTTTTTTGTTGGCCATTACTTCTGCAAGAAGGGTTTCTGAATTGCAGGCCCTTATGGCGGTTGAGCCTTTTTTGATTTTCCATAAGGATAGGGTATCATTACGTACTAATCCTTCCTTTATGCCTAAGGTGGTTTCTAGTGTGGCTTTAAACCAAACTATTCATTTGCCTACTTTTTATGCAGATCCCCAAAATAAGGGGGAAAAGATTCTGCACACTTTAGATGTACACAGGCAGTTGCGTTATTATTTAAGCAGGACTAAGTCCATCTTACTGTTTTAAAAATAGTAACTCTCCACTAAACCTTAACTTTTTAAACAGGTAAAACTCAAGTTACCTACTTTCATATCTAACTTCTCTAGTGCACACTGCAGAGTGCATTCTTTTCAATCTTACCTTTAAGCATCCCTGTTACTAGCACTTTCTCTAATACCTAAAAAGATCATCTCTACTTGACTCCAAGTAGACTTTTCTCTATCTGTTAAACCTAGCACTTGCTCCTACAGTACTTATTACCTTGATACGGCACTCTTATAGATAGCACCCCAAAAGGCAAACCCCCATTTCTCGGTCACCCGTCCCCGGAATCTCTTTTAAAGTTTTTTGTCTAGTCCTTCTAGCATGTCGAGGATCAGTTGCTTGTGTCCTCTCCTGCTCAGCTGGTGAACCTGGGAATATTGAGGCAATGTTACAATTGCCTCATGTACACTGAACAACCCTCTCCTCCTCCCACAAAACACAAATACATGCGAGAGATGCAACTATACGGCCAAACTGGAGGCTGAGCTCTCTCAACATAGGACTGGCAAGACCAGTCAGGAGGAGAAGGTTACCACACACACTATAGACCCAGTCTCACATAGTACCATCACAACCTCAAATCATACACATAAACACACAAAGACATACTCGGGCTCTGATCAAAAATCTACCAAAACAGCAGAGGCCACCAAAGCAGACACCCAAACAACCACCACCTCAGAACACAACACCTGCAACACATAGACCTCACAGTCAGAGTGTCAAACAGTCACAGCCCTTAAGGCCAAACACAATGCCAGACACACTAGTCATTGGTGACTCCATAGTCAGACACACTGGCGTCCGCTCACCAGACTGAGTAAGGAGAAGGTCACAGTAAGCTGCCTGTCGGGCTAGAATCCGCCACATAGCAAGCACTCAGGTCTCTCAACAGCAGTTACAGATGCGACTCAGTCAGTGTCCACGCTGGTGTAAGCGACCTGAGACGTACCGGCTTGGACTACATGAAAAGAGACATTGAGGAGCTCTCTGATTGTGTAGCCCAGGCAGGTATGACCCTGACCTTGAGCAGTATCCTACCTTCACCAAGAATGATGCCACAATACAGAGATAAGATGATCAGCTTTAACAATTGGCTTAAACTCTGGTGTCATTCAAAGGGGATCAATGTCTGTCTGCCTGGGATGACATGCTGGACAAGCCACGCTGCCAAGGGCGGCTTGCACCTGTCACCCTGGGATTCGGATATTGGCAAAGGCTCTTGCCACCCCCATAGTGCCTTTTTAGGCAAGGCTCAAATTCTAAACCTACCACCCTAGAACACAAAAAGGAAAAAAACTAAGGGTAATGCTGCTCAATGCCAGAAGTCTAAATCTCAAAATGCACGCACTCAAGGCCCTTCTCAGTATGGAGAACATCGATGTCTGTGCAGTGACAGAAACCTGGTTCAAGGCTCCTGAGAGCACCCCAGCACTATCAGGTTTTACCTCTTATCATGCGTTCCGGCCCCAAAATCCGGACAATACCAAGAAAGGAGGGGGGGTATCCATATTCATCAAAGACACCCACACCTCAAGACTGGTGGCAACGCGATGCATCGGAGACCATCCAGGTGCAATTAACCATAGGCAAGACTGCTCTACAAATTGTAGCATGTTACAGGCCACCCTCACAAACTCAGGAACCTCACATGGCCTTCCTGAAAACACTAGAGGGATAAATGTATCACCAAACACCATCATACTAGGTGACTTCAATTACCCTAATATAGACTGGGAACACTACTCAAGCCCAAACACCCTAGCCCAAAAGTTCCTGGAATTCATAAACTCAAATGCCATGGAACAACTAGTCACCATCCCCACAAGAGGAGAAAACATACTTGATCTCATCATCACGAACATGGGAGCACAATGTTCAACACCGGAAGTATACCCCTCACTGGTGAGATCAGATCACAAACTAATCTCGCTGGAGGTCCTCATCCCACCCCCACCTGAAATAAAAAAGACCACAGTAAAGAACTTCTCGAAAGCCGACTTCACACTTCTAAAGACTAGTGTGGTCTCCTTTAAGGCCCCCGAGCCAGCAGAAAACAGTACTCAAGCCGCTGAATCACTTACAAATGCCTTCTACCAGCACCTGCAGGACTGCATGGATAAGGCAATCCCAAGCAAAACAAAGACTCTTTGTACCAAAGGCAAGCGTCCAGTCTGGTGGACCCCAGCCATAAACAAACTCTACAACAAAAGGAGGAAGCTACTACAAGATAGAGCAAAATCCTTAAAAGGTAAGACACCCTTGATCACTATAAGTAAAAACTAAGAGCTCTCATAAAATCATCCAAAGCAAATTTTGAGAGAAAAATAGCTAAAGACTCAAAAGACAATCATAAGGCCTTCTTTAGCTATGTTAGAAACCTGGGAGGAAACTCCCAGATATGCTCAGAACTAGTTCAAAATGATGTGAAGATTACTGATCCTACAGACATTGCCAACATACTGGCTGACAGGTTCAGTGCAAACTCCCCTCCCCCTCCCCCCCAAAAGGAGAGATATCTATACCAAGCGATTGTAGCCCCCCAAACATCTCCAACGCCCAAGTGAGAACTGCTCTCTCCAAAGCAAAAAACACAGCATCCATGGGACCTGATGGTGTCCCCGGCTGTGTGCTCCACGAACTCAACGAGGAATTAAACCCACAGCTAGGACAGCTGTTTAATCATAGTCTTACCTCTGGATACGTACCCAGGGGTTGGCGCCCTGCAACTGTGGTCCCACTTCACAAAGGCGGTGCCTCCACCGACCCTGGAAATTACCGGCCCATTAGCTTGACAAGCCTTATCTGCAAAGCCATGGAGAGGATCATAATGGACCTCATAAATAAAGACATAGGGAATTTGCAGACTTTGGATCCATCCCAGTTTGGCTTTGTCAAAGGCAGATCATGCCTTCTAAACTTGGCTGACTTTTTCGAAACAGTCACCAAAGCCATTGATGAGGGAAAGGCAGTCCATACAGCCTACCTCGATCTGGCGAAGGCCTTGATACAATACCCCACTCGGGTATCATTGAAAAACTCATCAGCTTAAATGTTAACCCATACATCACAAGATGGGTTGCAAACTGGCTGAGTGACAGAACCCACAGGGTCAGAGTTGCTGGCGCCATGTCAGACTCAAAGCCTGTGACAAGTGGTGTACCACAGGGCTCAGTCCTGGGCCCACTCTTGTTTGGCATCTACTTTTCCAAGTACAAGCAAACACAGGAGGGTTATGGCTGACAAAGTTTGCAGATGACTGCAAACTGGGCCATAGTAGAAAACACATCTGACACAGATATCCTTCAGAAGGGTCTCACAGAAGCGGATAACTGGTGCCAGAGCCATGGCCTAAAGTTAAATGCCAAAAATGCATAGTCATACCCTTCGGAAAAACAAGGTTACCCCTAGCTACCAAATAGGTGGCAATCCACTGAGCACAGAAGAAGTTATCAGGGACCTGGGGACCCAGGTTGATAGTAGTCTGTCATTCGACACCCATGTAGCTAAAGTAGTTAGGAAGACCTTCTACATTGCCCACCTTATCATGAAGGGATTCTCATCTAGATCAAGGGAGGTCATAGTCTCCCTATACTCATCACTCATCAGACCAATGATTGTGTACAATGCCCCATTCAGTGTATATCTGGCCCAACACTTGCAGCAGCTGGAGAGGCCACAAAGTTCCTCACCAAAAGGATAAAGGGTCTCAAACATCTGTCCTATGCTGCCCGACTGAAAGAACTCCAGCTCTATTCAGTCGCTTACCGCTTGCTCAGAGGTGACCTTTGCCTAACATACAAGGCCATGTCAAACCCAGATTTGATGAATATGCTTCACCTCAAAAATCTAGATCCGTCAGAGTCACAAGGCGGAGACTTAAACCTCGACACGGCTATTAATAGGATGTGCTGGAGGGATAGATTCATCACCCAAAGACTCCCTATGCTGTGGAATAAAATCCCGGTATATGTGAGGCAGAGCACCTCGCTGGCCTTGTTCAAGAGAAATCTTGACCAATGGATGGGAGATCGCAGATATACCCCAGGGATTACCTCAGTGTCACTGCTCAACAGAAGCACAGCAAAATAATGGGTATAGTTCCCCATACTAAAGGGGTGGCGTAAGCCACAAAACTATGGGCTAGGCTTGTAAATGCCCTCGGGCAGATAGCCTAGTATGAACCTATGAACCTATTATTTGGTACATTTCACAAGACTACAGCAAGATTTGACTGTGGAACTTTCCAAATCTCTCTCTCAGCCCATTTCTGCGAAGGACTGTAAGAAGTCGCCTTTGCAACTCGCAACTCTCTTATCCATCTCTAATGTGTCCATGAGGCTAATTTCTCATGATGCGGAGGGTATCACACAGGCAGTAGATTCAGGCATAGCTGTTAGGAGACATGCCTGGATGCGCTTGTGTGACTTTCCCAAGCCTTTCATGTCTTCTTTCATCAATGCTGCCTTTGATAGAACGTCTTTGTTTGGCCCTACTGTTAAGGAATTGCTTTCCTGGAGTGAACAAGATGGAAAGACCTTGTCTGCCTTAGGGCTATGCTTTCCTACTGCTCAATGATCCTTTTCCAGGAGTCAAAGAGGAGGAGGAAGAAGATGTGGTTCCATAAATCCCAGGGTCCTTTCAGGAATATCTCCCCTAGAGTCGTGGGTGAGTTCAAAGGGAAGACACCATCCTTGCTGCAGAGGTGGCTGGCAAAACCAGGGTTTCCAAGATTCTTATTTGGACAATCATTATATAAAGCAAGCAACAGCATCTAATAACCCTATCCTAACAACAACTAATAGCTTTTATGTGTCCCCATCATTGTTTATAACCACACTCACAGACCTGAAACAACACCAAATACTCTTTACAAATGAAAGCCTCCATAATATTTTCTTTCAAACCCACAAAAAACTATTCAAACTTTTTGAAGTGCTAAGTCACATAGCAGCCAAACTTATGCTTAGTGATGATATCCACCCAAACCCAGGCCCCATACACATGACTTCATTAAACTCCCCCATGCAAATCAAATTACCTACTCCACATAAAAGTTCTGAAATATGACTACTAAACCTAAATCTGAGAAGTATGCTCAGTAAAATACACAAACTCCATGTGACTCTCTCCCTTTACAACCCAGACATTACCATCCTTACCGAAACCTGGTTGAAACCACATATACCAGACATAGAAATAACCCCACCTGCTTACAATATTCTAAGAGCTGATAGAATAGAAAAAAGCAAGGTGGTGTAGCAATTCTGTTTAAGAATACGCTCAACTTACAACCTGTAAACATAAGTATTACTAACATTAATAATGCAGAGCTACTCATAACCAAATTACAGCTAAACCAGAACAAACGTTTATATGTAATAGCCATCTACATCCCGCCAGGAAAAATTCCAGTACAGTCAAAATCATTCTCCAAAATGCCACAAAAGCCATATCATAGGAAACCGTTATTGCAGAAGACCTTAACACAGATTGGATGACATGTAACTCTGACAGTTCTCATAACTACCTAATTACCTAAACCTCTATGGTTTCACTCAAATGATTTCTCACTCAACTAGAATTGACAAGAAAACAGGAAAAACAATCTGTTTTTTACTGGTTCTTAACTAATAAATCTCAGTATTACCAAATAGCAAGGTGTCTCCTAGAGCACTTAAGTGACCACTTTGGAACCTACCTACTGAGAAATCACTGTAACTCTTCTAAACAAATTAATTTATGCCAAGTTTGTAATAAGAAAAAATTTAACTTACAGATTCTACTTAATATTCTTGAAAAAAATAGACTGGACTCCTCTTAAGCAACTGCCTTTAGATTCTGCTGTGCAACACTTCAGTGACACCTTCCTTACTATTCTAAACAAACTTGCACCTCCAAGAATAGTTCGAGTCAAAGCCACCTACACACCATGGTTAACCCATGAGACTCGTATCCTCCTAAAACAAAGGGACAAAGCATGGGAAACTTGGTCTGAAAATAAATCCCTCCAAAACAATTTAATTTACAAGCAACTTAGAAACAGTGCCAAACACCAAATTAAACTAGACAGACAACACTCCTATTCTAAGTTACAATGGAAATACAGAATGAATCCCCAAAAATTATGTAATGCAATCAGTAACATACTTCATCCTGGCCAAACCACAAACCCCCCCCCCCCCCCCCCCCCAGGGATTCTGATGAAGTCTGGATGTGATAGATGAAAGCGCGCTCAATCCCACTGTGCTTGTTCTGTCGTTTGGTGTTTTAATAAATTAATATTTTTTATATACTCGTGATACAGCATTTTTGTGGTACGATACGTACTAAGAGTTTACTGGAGGAGACCCTTCATGGTACATGCTTGCGGAGGTGTTTTTGCTTGATTGTTAGTGTTCAGTGTGTTACTAGTTTAAAATAATATAATTAAGTAGGTTAGTGTTGTAGACATCTGCCCTGTGTGTAGTTTTTGTTTTCTTGGTGTTAGACCCGTTCTTGGCTCTATTTAGTCTTACTAGCTTTAATTGTTATTAGTTTTCTTAGTGTGGGCTTAGTTAGCCCTGTATTTAGCCTTTACAGATATTTTTTGTGCTGTTCTGTTAAAAGAATGTCAGATGAGAGAGAGAAATCTCACCCCAAATCGGGATTTAAAAACTGTCCAGATTGTGGACAGAAAATGTCTGTTACAGACAGATATGTCCAATGTGTCTATTGTCTGGGGGCTAAACACCTCCAAGGCTCCTGCAGTATATGCCATTCCTTTTCATCTAGGGTTCTCTTAGAAAGGAGGAGAAAACTAATAGATAGGAGGTTACTGCAGCATTCTTTTTCTGAAGTGTTGGGTAGCAGGAAAGTGCCAGTACTTCGTCAAAATCTTCGAAGTCTTCTGATTCCAAACAGACCAAGAGGGCAAAGAGATCAGAGGGTACAGGGTCATCGGCTCCACAACTCTCGGAACCGAGTGTCCCTTTGGTTCGGAGCCAGCTCCCAGTCTTGGAGCTGGTCTCCGAGGTCCCCTCATCTCCTCTGCTCCAGTCAGCACCTTCAGTGCATTCCTCTAAGTCTTCGGTCAGCCTCTCTGATTTGGATATGGATCAGCTAGTGCAGAAGCTTTTAAGGGCACCAAGACTTGCTAAATTGTTGTTGGCACCACCACTTCGGCGGAGCCGAAGACCATTGAACCGGATTTGACTACTACTCTTCCGAGCCGTACTGGACCCTCAGAGCCGAAGGAGCCAGAACCGATGATTGTCGAACCCTTGGAACCGAGACCCGCACCGGTGTTATCGGTTCCATCTACTCGGACGTCCTTGGTGCCGATTGAGGACGCTAGGAGCCGATGCTCTCCTGTCGGGTCCGGGGAGGGTAGTCGGACTGATATATCGGTGCCAACTCTTCCTCTCGGGGCTTCGGCATGGATGAGCTCGGCTCCTACCTCAGGCTCGAAGCCTATGGTTTCGGTGCGGGACGATCAGATGGTCCATTCGGGTTCGTCTACCCCTTCTCGTCGGAGCCATGGCGCTTTCAACGCCATGAGGAGAGCCATGTGTCCTAAGACATCATCAGCATCGGTTTGGCCTTCCCTCTCCCCTCAAGTTCCTGTGTCTGCTTCTTCATCTACTGGTCCCCCTGCAAAGCGTAGAGACCCTGAGCCTCAAGTACCCCCACAGGGCATCACCTGCTCTTCCCAGACCTCCCCAGATCCCCCCCTGAGGAGGTACCCAGGAAGAGATTGTGCAAGAGGAGGCACTTGGACTCCCCACAGGAGTCTTTGACATCTGACACTGACCTGGATGAGTCAGAAGGGTCCCCTCGATCCCCCTCTGAGGATATCTCCTTTACAGAGATATTAGAGATCCTGAATCAGAGGGGCGGTTGGCAGTCCAAACCCCCTACTGATGACGAGTCAGTGCTCTTAAAGGCTTTTGGGTCTCAACCTTCCACTTCTTGGGTGTCTCCGCCTTACGATGAACTCATGGACCTGATCTCTCGTAAGGCGTGGGAGTCGCCAGAGGCCATGAAATCTGTCCCTCGGAAGCCGAACAAGTTTATTTCTGTCCCAGTGGACAAAGCCTTTTTGACCAAGGGAGTGCCTGTTGATGCCATGGTGGTAGCTGCAGCCACCAAAAAGAAGTGTCTGAAACATCCACATCTATCCATCCTCCTAATAGAGAGTCTAGGATCATGGATAGATATGGGAAATGCATGTTTAGTTCAGCGACCTTTTCTTTTCAATCGCTAAACTATTTAACCCATTTCACAGGACTCCAAAGAGATCTCCTGAAAGAGCTAGAAGATGCTCTTCAGGGTACGGTAGCTGCAGGGGTGGCCGACAAGAGTCAACACACAGCTTGTTACCCTAAATTCGGTTGTGAACTCGTCCATGCGTCTCATATTGTATGCAGCTTCTCAAACACTTACCTGCATTACACTAGTGCCCACCCACTACATCAGAAGAAGGGGGTAATGAAAGGGCAACTTGTTAGAATGTGTAGGATGACCTCAGATAATGAAACCTTTACGGGGGAAGTGTTGAAACTGAAAGAGTTATTTTTAAACAGAGGATACCCTGGTGAGTTGTTTGACAAAATATTGAAAGAAGTACGGGAAGAAAGGAAGAGTAGATTTGCCCCTATTTTGGGGAAACTTTCCCCTGAAAAAGGAAAAGATGATAAACCGAGTACTGGGGTAAGCAATAAGTTCAACTCAGGGTTTGTCACTACCTATGATGGACAGTCTAGTGTTGTGAGAACGATAATAGATAGGGAATGGGACAATTTTTCTAAGGTCTTGGATTTAAAATACATATTTGATGAACCTTTAACATATACCTACCGTAAGGGGAGTACCATAAAGAATGTTTTAGAAAGGGGCTCTAACAAGTTTAAGGAAGGTAAGTCAACTAGGGTGAAGAAAGGATTGTACAAATGTGGGAGGTGTGATTATTGTGCTTACCTTAAAATAGGAGATTCCTTTTATTTGGAAACTAGGAGAAGGAAACATTACATTTCCCCTAAATATTGTACAAATCACATGAATTTTAAAAACATTTAAAACCATTATTAAGTTTAATTCAAAACAAAAAATGGAAACTGTTAAAAAGACCTAGAGGTCCCTCTTGTGTCAAAAGTATGTATGTGTAAATGTAATAAATAAAGAACACACATGGTTAAAGGACTTTTACAGTTTGGCAGATCTTAGTTTTAGTACTGGCGCTAAAGATATCATATCATTTAGACCCGGAGGTCTATTAGCTTCCAAAATTAGCTGCCAGTACAATTCTCTGTACTCAACCAGGGTCTCCCACATCCCACCCCTCGGGTCCAAGGGAACTACCTCAAGTACAAAAAACTGAAAACCTTTTGTTTTACATGTCAAACTATGTTTATACAATGCATTGTTGTCACATTTGTTTCTAACATCGTACAGGTGTTCATAAATTCTTTGTTTTAGTTTTCTCTCAGATTTACCTACATAAAAGGATTCACATTCATTACAGGTAACTAAATATATAATCCCCTTGGAATCACAATTGACATAGGTATGTAACAATAATTTTAATGTAACTGATGTATTTTAGTGTCCTATACACACATACATATTTATTTTTTAGAAGAGCACTAGTTAATTATTAATTGCTTTTGGTTTCCTATTGGATGTTTGAAGGGATAAAGTTGTATTTAAATAGGTCGTGTGGGTTGTTTTAGCCATCTGATGAAGTTGACGACGAAAACGGATATTGTGTGTGTTATACGTTAATGTGGACTGCTTTTTTCATTAAACGGAGTTTCTCAAACGGAGTTTGCTTCCAACTGGGTTTGTGGTGATACAACTTTGTTTACTGGCTTCTCTAGTACCATCGATCCGTTTTTTGGTTATCCTGTATACAGAATCCCAGATGTTCCACCCATTCTCAGGGAACAAGCAATCATACAGGTCCACAAATTGCTAGAAAAAAAGAGTCATCCAACCAGTCCCAGCAGACCAAGTTGGATTCCAAACTTACTCAAGATTCTTTTTGGTACCAAAGAAAACAGGGAACTGGAGACCTATCTTGGACCTCAGCAGACTCGATCACTTCATAAAGAAAGAGAAGTTCCGAATGGTCACACTTCAGTCCATTCTTCCCTTCCTAGGGAAAGGCGATTGGATGTGCTTCCTAGATCTCAAGGACGCGTACTATCACATAAAGATGAACAGACGCTCCAGGGATCACCTGCATTTCCGGCTGGGAGCCAATCATTACTAGTTTCAAGCCCTGCCCTTTGGTCTCACTACAGCCCCCAGAGTGTTCACCAAATGCATGGCTGTGGTCACGGCTCACCTGAGGCGTCTAGGATTCCAGGTGTTTCCATACCTAGACGATTGGCTCCTCACTGCTACCACCAGGCATCAATTGACTCAGGCAACACAATACACTCTGACACTCTGCCATCAATTAGGCATTACAGTCAACTTCGAAAAGTCTACCTTATCGCCATCGCAGCATACTGTTTTTATAGGAGCAGAGTTAGACACCTCAACTACCATTCTACTCCAATCGAAAGAATCTCACTTCTTCGCCAACACATCAACTCACTGGTGTCAAAGAAGAAAGCTACAGCAGCAGAGGTCTTGAAGGTGCTAGGTTTGATGGCAGCTGCAATCCTGGCCGTACCACTCGCAAGGATGCATATGCGAATCCTTCAATGACTCCTCTTTGCTCAGTGGTCTTACCAGAAACTGCCAGTGCACCACATAATTCTCATCAC
Organism: Protopterus annectens; assembly: GCF_019279795.1. Classification (NCBI taxonomy): domain Eukaryota; kingdom Metazoa; phylum Chordata; order Ceratodontiformes; family Protopteridae; genus Protopterus; species Protopterus annectens. The sequence goes on along the minus strand of NC_056745.1, from coordinate 633,284,697 downwards.
AGATACCTGCAAGAGAAACCTTTGTCGGTGGTTGACATCTCTTCATATCCCAATCAGAAGGCCCTTTGTCGTCCCCCCCCCCAGTAGCCACTGTGACCACAGATGCTTCCCTGATAGGGTGGGAGGGCATTTTCAGGGAAAGACTGCCCAAGGCACATGGACAGATCAAGAGTCACATCTACATATCAATGTTCTGGAGTTGAGAGCGGTACTTCTGGCATTGCAGTACTTTCAGGACTCTCTTCCTCTAGGAACTATTGCAGTTCAGACGGACAACATGTCATTAGTCTGGTACTTGAACAAGCAAAGTGGAAACAAGTCTTACCCCCTTTGTCGAGAAGCCCTCAGGGTCTGTCAATGGGCTGTGTCGTCCCAGCATTTTCTGTTAGCAACGCACATCCCGGGGAAATCCAATGTGATAGCGGACAAGCTAAGCAGGGCTATATTGCTCCCTCACAAGTGGTCTCTCAAACAACAGGTTGCGGAGTTGATTTTCCACAAATGGGGCCAGCTTTGCTGCAACCTCTTTGCCAGTCACATCAATTCAAAATGCAGAAGCTACTTTGCCCTAATACCACCTCCGGGACATCCCCCGAGAGATGCACTCGTACACGATTGGCCCCCTGGTCTCCTTTATGCATTCCCACCCTTTCCATTGATACCCAGATTTTTACAGAAAGCATAATCGCTGGGAAGGACTGTTATCCTCATAGCCCCCTACTGGCCTTGACAGATTTGGTTCCCGTTTTTCCACCATCACCTGTTGGAAGATCCATGGATCCTGGACCCAGTTCCGGACCTTCTGACACACCCGTCAGGGGACCTCCACCCTTCCCTGCAGTCTTTGAAACTGACTGCTTGGCTAATCCACTTCCCCTAATTGCCAGGCTTTATTCAATTTCAGAAGATACAAGACAAATTCTCTTGTCTTCTCACAAGCCATCCAACAGGAAATTATACTGCAGTAAGTGAAAAAGGTTCTCAATTTGGGCCAACACACAGAAAATTTACCCTTTCCGAGCTCCGCTATCGTCCATTTTAGAATTTTTGACAAAGATTTTTAAGGAAGTGGCAGCAGCTGCTACAGTTCGAGTCCAGTTAGCCGCCATCTCAAATTTCCACCTTGGATTCGATGGCTCGAATGTTACGGGCCATAAGTTATCTAAAACTTTTCTTAAAGGTGTTCTTCACATGAGACCTCCTGTCAAAATTCCTTATTCTCCCTGGAATTTGAAGTTTATGCTGTCTCAAATTATTCTCCCCCCTTTTGAACCAGCTTCTTCTTGTGATCTCAAATATTTATCCTGGAAAACTATTTTTCTAGTGGCCATTACTTCTGCCCGCAGAGTGTCAGAACTTCAAGCATTATCTGTCAGACCACCTTACATGATTTTCCATGCTGATAGAGTATCTCTCAGAACAAACCCTTCATTTTTGCCTAAAGTCTGTTCTGAATCCAATATCAATCAGGTCATTGAGCTGCCAGTCTTTTTTTCCAACCACTCTAACAAATTGGAATACATGCTGCACAAACTTGATGTACACAGACAGCTCAGATTTTATCTTGACAGAACTAAGAATATTAGAAAATCAGATCAACTTTTTGTATCCTTTTCAGAAGCCAGAAAAGGTAATCCAGTGGCTAAAACAACTTTATCTAAATGGTTATCAGATTGTATATCCTTTGTTTATGCGAATGCTAACATGCCTTTGACACACAAACCTAAGGCTCCTTCTACCAGAGCCATTTCTACGTCTTCTGCCTTTCAAGCTAAATTGCCCCTTGACAATATTTGTGCTGCAGCCACGTGGTCTAAGCCTCATACCTTTATCACACATTACAAACTAGATAAGGCTTCCAGGGACAGGTCTTCCTTTGGTTCCATGGTACTGAAAAACATACTTCCATGAGCCACCCAAGATTGAGGGTGCTAGGGACGCTACACATCAGTGAGAATAAATGGCGAGATTTAACAACTTCACATAAAGAAGTTATGTACTTAGCATAATGTTCCATGTGAGTTGTTTATCTCGCCTTTATTCTCATGTCCCTCCCTCCTTCCCCCTCCTGGCTGACAGTAGACTTAGAGGCTGGTACTATCCTGGCTCCTCAGTACTTCTTTTCCTTTGGAATATATATATATATTTGCAGCAAACAAGATCTGAGGTAATTCCAGCAGTGCGTTCTGGGATAAGGGGCTTGGTCTCGAGCTACTGGCAAACCTTGAGCTTTGCTATTGGCCGTGTTGGAGCCGAGGATCAGCTCTGAACCCATCAGTGAGAATAAAGGCGAGATAAACAACTCACATGAAATGTTATGGTAAGTACCTAACTTCTTTTTTCGCATGGTCACTGTTCAATCCATGCTGCCATTTCTACATTTCTACAGAAGGACAACTGAATGTGCGTGCTCCATTGATATTCAAAATATGTACTATCATATCAAGATGAACAGACAGTCCTGAAGATTTCTGCACTTTCAGGTGGGGGCCAGTCTCTTTCAGCTCTGAGCCCTGCCATTTGGTCTCACCACAGCCCCCAGGGTATTTACCAAATGTATGGCAGTGGTATAAGCTCACTTGAGACTGCTAGGATTCCGAGCGTTTCCTTACCTAGATGAGTAGCTCCTCACCACCCTAATCAAGTGAGTGTCTTCTTCAGAAATCCAGGGACTACTTGCTCCAGTTATGTCAGTCTCTAGGCATCTCAGTCATCTGTTAGTCTCATCTTCAACCTGTTCAGAGCCTGGAGTTTGTAGGTGTTCACTTGAACACAGTAATCAATCAGATAGCCTCTCTTCCACCACATTGAATGAGAGGCATCAGGTGCCAAGTGGAGTGAATTATCGCACACCTTTCTCCCCCACCAAACTTATCCTTCAGGCTGTAGGGTCAATGGCAGCTGCCATAACCTTAGGTTCCTATGGCCCATTTTTATATGTGCATTCTTCAATCGACCCTAGCTTTTCAGTGGTCAGTTCTTGGCTATCTCTTGTCCTTTCCAATTAAACTCACTCAAGTATGCAAAGACCATCTACATTGTTGGGAGTCAGTGGGACGAATTTTCCCAAGGCTGAACTCTTATACTTTCTCACCTAGTAGCCACAGTTATCACAGATGCCTCTCACCTGGGGTGAGGCGGCATTTCTTGGGTCATATGATCCAAGGTTTCCAGAAGAGACCAGTTCACACATCAATGTTTTAGAGATGAGAGCGATACTCCTAGTGTTGCAGACCTTCCAGAACACCCTTCCTCTCATGACAGTTGCATTGCAAACTACCAACATGTCTGTGGTTTGGTACATCAACAGCCGGGGGAGGGGGGGGTGACCTGATCTTATCTCCTTTCTCTAGAGGCAATGAGAGTGTTGTAGTGGGTGATCTCCAACCACTTTCTTATGGAAATGCACATACGGGGAAATCCATCATGTTAATGGGCAAACTTAGCAGTTTGATTTTGATGCTTCACAGGTGGTCCCTCAATCAGTTAGTGGCAGAAAGGATTATCCATCGATGGGATCAACCTTGCTGCAACCTCTTTGCATCTCCCCACAACAACAACTACAGCAGGTTCTTTCCCCTCTTCCATCCCCTAGGGTAGTTACTGAGAGATGCTGTAGTCTACATTTGGCACTCCTGTCTCCTGTATGGTTATCTCCCGATAACTCTCAGTCTCACATTCTTACAGAAGACACTTTGGTTGAAAAGCACATTTATCCTCTTGCCCCTTTTTGGCCTTGTCAAGTGTGGTTCCCCTTTTGTTGGTCTCACCTTCACTATCCACCTTGGATCCTTGACCCCATTCCAGACCTTCTCTCTCATCCCACAGGGGTGGATCATCTGGATATTCCAGGCCTCAAGTTGACCACATGGTTTATTTAATTCCACTCATAGTTATACAGCCCAGGTTTTCCTCCCCAGTCCAGCAGATACTTCTGTCTTCCCAGAAGGCCTGTACTAGGAAGATCTACAAAAGTAAATGGAAAAGAGTCTCTATTTGGGCTCTACAGAGAGAATTGGACCCCTTCTCTGCTCCTTCTTCTGCTGTCTTAGAGTTCTGTTTTTCAAGAAGGAACTCGTTTCTCTACTGTTAAAGTGCAATTGACAGCTGTTTCTAATTCAGCCAAAAATGCTTCCTCATTAGTTTCTTCAAAACTGTGCAAGGTGTTTCTCAAAGGTACTTTCTTGCTTACGCCCCAGTGAAGGACCCCACCCCTTTGTGGGATTTAATAGTTGTGCTGCAAGGGTTAACTCAGAAATCTTTTTTTTTCTTTATTAAACAAGAAACATCTTTATTAAGTTATCATGTATGACACAGGCCATGTTACATTTATATAAATGAAGCTAAACCATACTGACATAATCTCATTTGCAAACATTATGTATTCCAAATTGTGTCAACACAACTGTACCTGCAAACTGTATACTCACTTTTAACATATTCAGTCATTGTTAGTCAAGCATTACACAGCTCATTCAAATCCTGCCTTCTTTTAAACCTTGTTCCTCCTCTGCATATATTAATCCTACATTTCCCATTTTTTTCCTATGTAATTTGCTCCTACCCTTTTCTAAAGATCCCAGTTCTAGTTGTTTTACCTGTGTTACTATCTTTGGTACTTCTAGCAAAATTGTTTTAGACTTTGATTTCCATTTTCTAGTAATCGCTTTTTGGCAGCAATCATAATTAGACTTCGCAAGGCCTTACTATGTCTAGGCAATTCTGATTTTGTATCATAACGGAAAAAAAATAATTTCCCTAGTTACTCCAATTTGTTCACACAGTATCTCCGACAGAGCAGTCTGCAGGGAATCTTTAAAGTCTGCCAACTCATTACACTTCCAGAAAATATGTTCCCAGTTACCTCTTTCTTCCCAATCATACCTCCAACATTTGCTGTCTACCTGAGGAAACATTTTTGAATTCTGCTTGGGGTATATAAATACCTGTGTAAACACTTCCAAGCAAAGATCCTAAAAGTTCTAGATTTTGTTCTATATTTGGGAGACGTACATTTATCCCCCATTGTTTCTTTGTGACTTGCTTATCTAATCTCTCTTCCCAATCCTTCCTCACTTGCCCTGATTGATTCTTATAGTTATCATGCAATATTTTATATGCTGTACTAATTATTAATTTCTTAACGGCAACTTCTGTTCCAGATTCTACTAAAACTCTACCAGTGCAGATATTTGTTTAGGCCCCCGTATTTTTTTCTCTTTGTCTATACTCTGATATCAGTCCTTAATATGGAAGTCCATCTCTAGCCTGCAGTCCAAATAAGTTCTTGGCGTCTTTCCATTCTGTTACCATTCCCTCTCTAGTTATTTCCTCCCAATACCTTGATTCCTTCGCCAATTTTCTCCAATATATTCCCACCCCCTCTTGCCTATTGTCTGTATCCCTTAGAAGACCTTCTGCTACTTTATGAATATAATATTCTGTATGATTGTTGTTCTCCTTAAAGTCTGCATCTAAAATCCCAGTCTCTCCCTCTTACCTGAGCTTCCCCTCTGTTTCATCTTCATCTCTTTCCACTTTGAATTATAGTTTTCTGCCATTGCTCTGCTCATAAAATCCCAGCTTACTTTGTCAAATGCTTTCTCTGCTTCACGACTCATCAGCAACAGTGGTATATTCTTACATTCTGCTTCCCTTTGTATCATCACTGTTCTCTTTATGTTGTCAAATGTTTGCCTCCCCTCCACAAAACCACATTGATCCATATATATCAATTTTAGAATCACTTTTGCCATTCTTTTAGACATTATAGACATAAAATCATGATTTAGCATTGAAATGGGCCAGTATGAAGCTGGATCTTATGGATCTTTACCCTCTTTATGTATCAAGCTACTACCACTTTCTTCCAGGATGTTGGTGTTTCTCCTCCTTTTAAAATACTGTTAAACAAAACCTTCCAGATCGTTATCAATTTTTTCTCTCCTAGCTTCCAAACTTCCACAGAATACCATCTGTTCCTGGGGACTTTCCTGTAGATTGATTATACATCACTATTTTTATCTCACCTCCTCCTATCCTGTTAGTAATTCACCCTCCTCTCCCTCTAGCCTTGGCATATTTAATTCTTCCATAAACATTTCCATTTGTACCTTTTCTTGATTTCCATATTTCTCTGCTTTATACAGACTTTCATAGAATTTCTGAAAAGTTTCTAATACTTCTATAGGATCCTTGTTATCTTGAAGAAAAATGAAGAAAAATACCGGACAGTCCCAACAGAATCCTCCAGTCAAGCAGAAACGCAGTATAATAAAATAACACTGCAGGATTCAACACCCGGAGAAATAAGGGAGACTTTAATACTCCATATACGAACTTCTTTATTAGAAAAGACAGACAAGCGCTTTCACGCACCAAAGTGCGCTTCTTCAGATCTTCACATAAAATGCAGTTTACCAAGGATATATATACCCAGTCAATTAAAGTAAATTAATCAATCAGCACTCAATTCATTAATTAAAACTAAAATTGTAATTAGAATTAATTATCTGAATCTTTAAAAAAATGCACTCAATGCTAAAAGGAACTAAATCATTTAAGGCACATTTTAAAATACATTTTGGAACCATTAAAATGCACTTATTTGAATGCATGCTATGATGTTAATATTGTATATTCAGTTTACATGCAAATTGCATCAGAAGATGTATACATATATAATATAATATATAAGTTGTGTTTGATTAACTATTCATTAACCTGTTTTTAACCTGTATGGAAATATGATGTGCATAGAGGTGTGTGTGTATATATATATATATATATATATATATATATATATATATATATATCAGTATGTAAATACCTTTAAAACCTGTAAATATTCATAAAAATTCTTTAAACTATTCTTTAAAATATCATAAATTATTATCAAATACTATAATATACATGTTTTGTGTGATTTTTTTTTTTATAATAGATATAATTTATATTTTTTTTAAATTTATAATTTTTAGAATAGTTTATATAAAGAATTGTTATGAATATTTACAGGTTTTAAAGGTATTTACATACTGATATATATATATACCTCTATGCACATCATATTTCCATACAGGTTAAAAACAGGTTAATGAATAGTTAATCAAACACAACTTATATATTATATTATATATGTATACATCTTCTGATGCAATTTGTATGTAAACTGAATATACAGTATTAACATCATAGCATGCGTTCAAATAAGTGCATTTTAATGGTTCCGAAATGTATTTTAAAATGTGCCTTAAATGATTTAGTTCCTTTTAGCATTGAGTGCATTTTTTAAAGATTCAGATAATTAATTCTAATTACAGTTTTAGTTTTATTTAATTAATGAATTGAGTGCTGATTGATTAATTTACTTTAATTGACTGGGTATATATATCCTTGGTAAACTGCATTTTTATGTGAAGATCTGAAGAAGCGCACTTTGGTGCGTGAAAGCACTTGTCTGTCTTTTCTAATAAAGAAGTTCGTATATGGAGTATTAAAGTCTCCCTTATTTCTCCGGGTGTTGAATCCTGCAGTGTTATTTTATTATACTGCTTTTCTGCTTGACTGGAGGATTCTGTTGGGACTGTCCGGTATTTTTCTTTATTTGTCTTTTATCATTTTTACCGGAGGCTCCCCACCATGGAGGGGATACCAATAGAACTCGACTACAACCCGGTAACTAGGGATAGTCAGCGTGCTTGGGAGAATCTCATTTATCCACGAGAAAATCCCTTACTATCCTTGGACTTACAGGTATCTACTGATGTGCCATTATCCACTAATGAAACCAATAATCTGACTGAATTTAATACATTATTGAAACAACTTGAGAATGATATGTATAAATTACAACGATACTCTTGGCAATGCAAACACTTAGAGGCTTGCATACACTTCAAGGTAATACCGAAAGGTATGCGAGTGCTATGTATGCCGACATTTGGCGAACAACACCCTATTCTTCTCAAAAAATGGCAAGACCTGAATATCAGTATTGGTTTTAGCTACATTAATTTATTACTTGAGTATTTTTACCGATAGAACTGGAATTACAGAAGAAAGTGGAATTACTCCGCAAAGACTTATATGAGCGCTTTACCTCTAATTTCTGTATGAGAAAACTTGAAAGCGTTCATTCTCAAATAAATATTTACAGTGAAAAACTAAAGTTGATTAAGCAACGGAAACTGTGCAGGGATCATAATGACTTTTCTCTAGGTAATATCTTTGTCTGGCCGAGGATACACTATGCTGCACACCTAGACGCAACTGCAAACATGGAAGGAGGAGCACATGATGTCATGACGCCAACAACCTATGCATCGGACCGAAATGGTCGGAACAAGGAGCGGAGTGAAGCGGAAGGTGTTTCTAACGTTGTCCCAAATGAAAAACTTTTGTCCAATGTTTCTAGTGTAACGAATGCTGTTATTGATGTACATACACCACCTTCTAACCAACAGGCTCCTGGAGGGGCTTTTAGAGATGTCGAGCCAGTCGTTCGTCCCAAAATCGTTAATACAGAGGAAACACGTTTTTTACCATCCCCCATAAAACAAACGAACTATGTGAGAGGTCGTTCGTTAAGCAAAGGTCCGAGGAAGAGGAAATATTCGGAGGAGAGGTATGGACAGAGAAAAAACACAAGGAATTGAATTGTTTAGTGTTTGATTTTTCTACTAGTAACATTAATGAGACTGATTTGGCTGTGTTGAATAAAGGACTGGGTTTTATACCTTCACAACCCAGCAAGATAAATGATGTACTAACTGACTTGCGACTGTTTGGCAGGTTAGTTGCATTGAAAGCCTATTTTTATAACAGTATGACATCGTTTGATACTGGGAGTGTATATAGACTGAAAAAGAAAAGCAATTTTATCCCCCCTATACCGAATAGTGTTGATTGCTTTACCAAAATGTGTGAAAATGATTTCTATAAATACTATTCTGAAGGTGGCAGAAAGAAAAAGAAAAATAGGTTTTATAATATGACTAGCTTGGAAGTTAGTTCTCTAACGAAGTTAAAAGGTGATGCCACGTTAACTATAAAAGCAGCTGACAAAGGGGGGGGTATAGTACTTATGGATACACTTGATTACATGGAAAGTATGTACATGTTACTAAATGATAACAAGACTTACAGTGTTTTGCTTGATACTGATGTGTCTAAGATCATACAGACAGTACATGACAATATTTATGATCTTTTAATGTGCAGACAAATTGATAAAGAAACATACGACTTTCTGGTTATTGATTTACCATTAATTCCCTGCATGAAAGGATTGCCTAAAGTACACAAAGACGTATTTCCACTTCCAATGCGTCCTATAGTTTCAGGCAGGGGTTGGGTTACCTCAAACATATCTATATATTTAGAATCTATGTTAAGACCTATAGTTGACTCAATTCCCACTATCCTTAAGGATACCTATCATTTGTTGAATGACATTAAATGTCTTAATCTAGAACATACATTTGTAGCAGAACAATGTATTCTGATAACTCTTGATGTTAAAAATCTTTTTACCAGCATACCAAATGGATATGGCATGCAAGCTATGAGGGAAGTACTAAACATTGATACTGATTTTGATACAAATGAACAGATTTTATTATGTCAACTCTTAGAGATGGTTCTTGAAAACAATGTATTTATGTTTGCAGACAAATACTATTTGCAGCAATGGGGTGTTGCCATGGGCACCCCCTTTGCCAACACTTATGCTAATCTTGTAGTTTTTAATTGGGAGAAAAATAATTTGTTTAACAGTAATATTTACCAGAGGAAGGTCAGAATGTATAGAAGATTTGTAGATGACGTTCTGATCCTTTGGGAAGGAACTCACGATGAGTTTAAAGATTTTTTAACATATTTAGAATCTACCACTGAATTTTTAAAGTTTACCATGGAATGTCCGATACCCAGATCAATTTTTTTAGCTTTAACATCTCAATTATTAATGGAAACAGTTTAGGAACCACTTTATACAGAAAGCCATGCTGGAAAAACACGCTTCTGCACTATAACAGTATGCATCCCAGACATGTCTTCCTGGGCATTGTTAAGAGCCAATATATTAGGATCAAAAGATTATGTGACAATGAAGATGTATTAAGTAAGGAAGCAGACAATATGGAAAACCTATTTTTAAAAAGAGGTTACAATGAAAAATTAATACGTAATGTAAGGAGAGATGTCCTTTTAACACATGAATGTATAGATGATACAGAAGAACACCATAAGATGGTAACTAGCACTTGGAATACTAAAAGTTATAGATCAATTCAGAAAGACAACAGAATTTCCTACACTATGCAGTTTACGAATGATAGCATTGACTTAAAGAACATTATAATACAGAATTGGAAGATTTTAACTATGGATGGAATTATTAGAAATATTGTGGGTGAGAAACCAAAATTCACTTATAAGAATTCCCCAAATCTCAAACAACTATTATGCTTTAAAGAAAACAAAACTATACCTCTAGAACAAGACCATAATAAGAATGTAGGTAGCTTCCCTTGTATGAAATGTAGAATGTGCCAACATATTAGTGATGTACAGGTATACAGACATCCTAAGATGAACATCATGATTAAACCAAAATTCTATGCAACTTGTGATTCTATGAACCTAATATACCTAGCGACGTGCACAAAATGTGATGCTTTCTATGTTGGGTTGACAAAAAAGAAGTTTAAACAGAGGATTTATGATCACATTTACGATATAAAAAAGAATAATGATCAGAATGCCTTGGCTAAGCATGTAAACGAGTTTAGAGAACATGGCTTTAAATTTAAAGTACTACAATTAGTAGGTTTGAACAAAAGATGGGGTAACAATGTGAACACTCTAGCTAATATTGAATTAACATGGATTTTAAGATTAGGAGCTCATTTATATCCAGGTCTGAATCAGAGCATCTGCATTAAACCAGTATTAGATGGTAGGATGTATAGATAGAGAGTTAATATTCTTTTATCCATTAGCTATGTTATTTCAATCATTTATCTTGTGCTTATATGTTCATGTTTTGCATATGATTACATACATATATATTTATTTATTTATTCATTTATTTGTATATTTGTTTGTATATTTATTCATTCATTCACACACCATTTATTCATCATTGGTTACTATTTATTATTATATTATATTTGATGAGATAGATATCTATATATTCATATTTATACATATTTATATATATTTATACATATTTATACATATTTATATATAGTTTTATATATTTTTACATTTTTATATCATATAAGAAGTATATACATTTTTTAAAAAAATTAAAAAAAAAAAATCACACAAAACATGTATATTATAGTATTTGATAATAATTTATGATATTTTAAAGAATAGTTTATATAAAGAATTTTTATGAATATTTACAGGTTTTAAATGTATTTACATACTGATATATATATATATATATATATATATATATATATATACCTCTATGCACATCGTATTTCCATACAGGTTAAAAACAGGTTAATGAATAGTTAATCAAACACAACTTATATATTATATTATATATGTATACATCTTCTGATGCAATTTGTATGTAAACTGAATATACAATATTAACATCATAGCATGCGTTCAAATAAGTGCATTTTAATGGTTCCGAAATGTATTTTAAAATGTGCCTTAAATGATTTAGTTCCTTTTAGCATTGAGTGCATTTTTTAAAGATTCAGATAATTAATTCTAATTACAATTTTAGTTTTATTTAATTAATGAATTGAGTGCTGATTGATTAATTTACTTTAATTGACTGGGTATATATATCCTTGGTAAACTGCATTTTTATGTGAAGATCTGAAGAAGCGCACTTTGGTGCGTGAAAGCGCTTGTCTGTCTTTTCTAATAAAGAAGTTCGTATATGGAGTATTAAAGTCTCCCTTATTTCTCCGGGTGTTGAATCCTGCAGTGTTATTTTATTATTCTTGTTATCTTCCTTGCTATAGCCTCCCTAAGCTTGGTCACAGCCCTTTCTACTTTCTGTTGCCTAAGTCATTGTGCTAAAAGTTTTTGTGCTCTAGAGTCATCATCAAAAACAGTTGCTTAACAGCAGTCTTTCTAAACTCATGCATATTATCAAGGTAATCCCTTTTTTCTGTTTAGCATTTTGCACTTGTTCCTCCTCTTGTTCTGTGTGATTCCTCCTATTTTGCAATATTTTAATATTTGTCAGTCCCTCTAAATGATTCTCATTACTACTTGACCATATCTCCCTTTCTTTTATTTCCATCCTATTTTTAAATTCCATTTTAATTTTATCCCACCCCATAGCTATATTTTCAGAAGTTGTTTCTATCTTCTCTAATAGCTCCTGAATAATTTCCACTACCCATTCCTTAAATTTCTCTCTTTTCAACATATATTTGGGAAAGAGCCAGTGTCTCATTTTTATTTCATTACCCTATGTTTTTATTTTAGTTATTATTGGCACATGATCTAAAATAGTTATTGGGTGCATATCAAAACCTTCAGTTAAATGCACATGTTGTTCTGCAATGTAAATTCTGTCTAGCCTACCCCAGTTTTTGTATGTTGGGGAATAATATGTAAATTCACTCTGAATTCCAAACTCCCATTTTTCACGCCAAATATTTTCATAAATTCCTTTAAAAATCTACCCTCCTTTGTTATACTTCCCTTTCTGGGCCCCCTAGACGCATCATCACTTTGCAAATCAAATTCCAATCCCCCACCTATAAATAATATTCCTTGCTGAAAGCTGATTATTTCTCCCAGAATTTTCTTTAGCTCTTTTTAATTTCTCCAAGTCTTTTGGGTTTCTAATACCATGATGGGAATGGACCCCATTCCTAAGTCAAAGTACGATTAAAGTTCATGAAATTAGTAGTGTTTCAGTCTTTGAGGTCAGCCAAAAGTGCTCTTTGGAGCATCCTGAATGTGCCCAGTAATGATTCCGTCTGCAATTTGTACGTAGTTACATGGATTGGTAACATATCTAAATACGATTGTAGATTCTTTTTTATAAGACTTGTTGCTCCTACTACTATTGGAACTGTCTGTGTATCTTTCTTCCACATTACTGTCATTTCTGCCTGCAAATCCTGATATTTTTATGACTTTGTGTCTCTCTGTACGCAAGACACAGTAGTTACTAGGTGTCTCGATTTCAGTGATCAATGCTACTGTAGTCTTCTTTTCTTGATCCACTATATCCGGTTTTCTAGCATCTTAGCTTTTGAACTGTTGGTAATGGGCAGTCCCATGTGATATAAACTTCATCATTTTGTATGATGGTTTGTGGCTCATGTTTCCAGCGTTTTTCAGCCACTTCAGTACCATAATGTTTGCACAATCCCCAGTGCAACAATCTTGCCACATTATTATGCCTTTCAGTATACAGTCCTTCTGCCATTAGTATTTTGCAGCCTGCAATTGTTTCCAATTCAGTTTTACAGAACCTAAATTTCTCTGTTTCTCCCACATGTTCAATGGACTTTGTAAACCATTGTGCACATAGCCCACTATCTTGGGCTGCCAATATTAACCTTTCGTCTCTTGGTTTGAATTTGCCTTTTCTTAACCATTCCTGCATTTGTTCCCGATCAACATGAGGTTCTTCCAGTAGTTTTCTATACTTGCAACTATATTTATGCTTTTTCCACATTTCTTGCCTTCTCATCTGGTCCTTCACCTTATATTCGTTCTTTTGTTTTTGGCACATTCAGTTGCTGCCTGATTTTTATCCACTTCTGGTTGGATTTCAATTCCTGCTTGATGCCGATATGCTTCTGCTAAATTAAGCAGAGAAGTCATCTTAGATTTAGTCTCCTCATGTTTCAAAACTTTCTGTACGTTTGGGTCTTGTGAGGTCAGCAGATATGTGTTGAGTCCTACGAATGCAGATCTAAACATATAATCAATTTCAAGGAGGCCCATCCCTCCTTCAGAATGGGGAATATATAATCTTGGTATGCACTGATTTTTATAAATCATTTGGTGAGCATGAAGCCTCCTTCTTGTTTTCCTCTCTACTCTATCCAACAATGTTTTGGGGCCAGTCAATCACTCCAATACTTTGTTAGGACAGGAAGAACAAATTGGTGTATAGCTTGAATTTTGTTCCTAGATGTCAGTGCTGTTTTCAGGATTCATTTAAGTCTTCTGAAATATTCCTTACTAAGTTTTATTCACATTTGTTCATGTTTTATTGTTGATCCTTCATCAATTCCCCAAGTATTTATACACTCCTTGTTTCTCAAGTTCTTTTATATCACATTCTTGTCCCAAACTGATGTTTTGCTGACGTTGCAGTTTTCCTGCTTTAAAGGTTGCTTTTGCACATTTATCAAGACCAAATGGCATTCTTATATCACCTGAAAAAGCTTTGATAACCTGCCATTGTGCTTTCAGTTCCTCATCTGATGAGCTATACATTTTTAAATTATCGAAAAAGAGAAAATGAGAAGTCTTTACATTTTGTTGTTTTCTAGGACTAAAGTTATAGCCATAGCCTAAGCTGTTAAGTAGACAGCTTAATGGGTTAAGGGCAAGGCAGAATAGCAGCGGTGACAGAGAGTCACCCTGGAATATCCCCCTTTGAATTTTTATCCCTGGGATAATAATTTGTCCTTTATTATGGCTTAATTGCAAAGTGGTCTGCCACTGTTTCATAGTCATTGTAATGTACTTGTTCAGTGTAGGGTGTATCTTATACATTTTTGAGCACTCTTTTATCCATGAATGTGGGATACTATCAAATGCTTTTTTGTAGTCAATCCATGCCATACTTAGATTCTTCCCCTTTTTACAGTTCTCCACTATGACTTTATTTAACAACAAATGATCCCTTGTTCCATATGACTTTCTTTTATTACCCTTTTGTTCTACTGCCATAATCGAGTTTTCTTCTAAATGACTGTAAACTCTGTCAGCATCAATTCCCGTATATAGTTTATATGTCGTGGGAAGGCAAGTTATTGGTCTATAATTTTTAGGGTAGCTTGCAGGTTCACTCTTAAGTAGGAGCATTGTTTTTCCTGTTGTTAACCAGGTTGGTGTCTGTTTGGGGTGTGCATATAAATAGTTCTTACTCATAGCTAAATCTTCGTGCAAAGATGTTAATTTTTTCAGCCAAAAATTAGGTACTGCATCTGGGCCTGGGGTTTTCCATTTGGAGGCTTTTCTTAACGTTGTTTCAATCTCCCTGTCTGTTACTTTATCCCATTTCATATCCTGTACCGTTGAACCTCTTATTCTTTCTTTAACTTTTTCTATACATTTAGCATCTTTATGTTCCACAGGATCTTCATAATGTATCTATTTCTTCTTTTTTGGCGGTCTTTCAATTCCTTTTACTTTATTTCCCAATTCTCTATAAAACTTTTTTGGATCATCAATAAATTGTTTATTTTGTACTTTTCCTTTATATTTATTTTTGAATCTTCTAAGTCTTTCCACTTGTGCTGAAATTTTTAGTTTGTTATTTGCAGTAGTACATAATAGATCCTGGTGTGTTCTAATAGTGTGCATTGCTTTTATCACATCTTTTTTTTTTTAGTATTTTTGTTGATCTATTCCCTCTTCTATAATCTTCTAACAGTGACACTTAACTGCTTTATAGTTTTCTCTATTCAATATTTCCATGATGGTATTCGATTTCTCCCCTTCCTTTCCCTTACTACCTAGTGTTCTTGTGGTAGAGCTTTGTCAGTTATTAATTTAGCTGCATAGTAATATATCTTGTTTACTTATGTTATATCACATGGGATTCTATCAACAGTCCTAATTACTGTGTTCATTTGTTTTATCAAACTTCTGACTTTTTGGTTTTATTAACCTTCTGCAGTCTATTTCTTTCATTGATCTTGATATATCTGTCTCTGTCTATTAAATCAAGTAACTTTTCTCTTAGCTCATTTTCTTCCAAACTGAGGGCACATCCCTTGTTTTCCAATTCCTGCTGGCATTCTATATCATCTTCCTGTGGCACATTCTCTTCAACTTCATCCCATGCCATCCGTTGTGCTATCATATGGGAACTCACTAGCCTATCACTCCTCAACATTGACTGCATCAGAGTGTCCACAGTTCCTTCCCTTTAAATGAAAGTTTAAACTGGTTTCCTGTAGAAGACTCCAAATTATCTTCATATGGCACCTGACCAATTGCTTCCTGCTCCACTGATTTCCCCTTAATTTGGATATCCATTACTCTATCTTGTTGTGGTGCTTTCTGAATTAGATTTTCTACACTGGATTATTCACTTTGCAGGTGCTCCATGACCTCAATTTCTATTTCTTTAACTTCTCCATTACTAATCT
The DNA here is from genome assembly GCF_019279795.1 of Protopterus annectens. Lineage (NCBI taxonomy): Eukaryota > Metazoa > Chordata > Ceratodontiformes > Protopteridae > Protopterus > Protopterus annectens. The sequence goes on along the minus strand of NC_056745.1, from coordinate 633,268,366 downwards.
CCTTTTCCTCTTTGTCTTCTTATTTTTTGTATTGTAAAGTAGTCCTTGTCTGGATTCCTTTGCCTGTATTTCTCTTTAAATATCCTTGGTGCTGTTCTTTTTGTATTGGTTAGTTTTTCTTTCTCCTTTGCATAAATATTACACCATATTAAATCCTTTTTCTTTCCCATGTCCAAATGTCTTCTTCAGATGTTTCCTGATCTTCCTGTTTCTCCCTACTTTGGGCACTTACTCCATCCTCCTGTGATGTAACCTTTGCTAGGCCTTCTACGCCATAGGTTCATAGGTAGGTACTAGGCTATCTGCCCTAGGGCATTTATAAGCCTAGCCAGAATGTGTAGGCTTTCGCCTCCCTTTTAGACTAGATTCCTGAGCCTCTGTCCAGCAGGGCCATAGAGGTGATCCCAGGAGTAAATTTACGATTTCCCATCCACTCATCAAGATTTCTGTTGAAGAGGATCCGCGAGGGGCTCTGCCTAACATGGACTGGGATTCTATTCCAGAGCGAGATCCTTCACTTCTCAGCCACTCCATAACTTCAACTTCTATTTTCTTATCTTCTGCTTTACTAATCTTTTTTTCTATGTTCCATCTTTGTGATGTTATTTTTTTTATTGTGAAATTTTCCATATCTGAATGCCTTGGCCTGTATTTCTCTTCGAATATCTTTGGGGCTGCCTTCTTCACATTGATTAATTTGGCTTTCTCCTTTGCATAAATATTGCACCATATCAAATCTCTTTTTCTTTCCCATGTCCATATTTCTTTTTTTACACTTTTCAAATATCTCTTGGTTTTGTTGTTTTTTTTTTTTTTCGCACTTGTTCAGATGCTTCTTTTTCCAAACAGGTCAAGGTTTCTTGATCTATATACTGTTTTTCACAAATCTGTTGCATCAATGAACACAAATTTTCATTTGAAGCTTTTGACAGTTTTTCTTGTGGAAGTATTTTTCTTTCCTCTAATTTCTCTCTTAATCGTTTTGTATATCTTGTGTCTGGAAATTCTGGGCTTTTTGCATAATAGTAACAATACATAATTTCTTTCTTATCCACAACAGTCCACGTTATCGTCTTTCTGACTCTTCTTTGGCCTATCAGTTTTTGTGATTTTTGTGGACTGCTACTTCCTTCTACAACAGGGGACCACCCTCCCTCTGGGCCTGGCCTGGCCCGGCCCCACTGTAGGAATGTTTCTGTATTTTAAGGATTCTACACTGTCATCTTTTCCAGTCCTGGCACCAGTGCATCTACCAGGATTGGACACTTTTTTTTTATCCTGGGTCTTGTGCACCCAGCTATCTTTTTTAGTTTTTAAGCTAATTCTGTCCATGATATATGCTATATAAATACAGTCTATATATCAGTGTTGCCTTGGTGAGATTTTGTAAAAACAGGGTCCACCTCATAAAGGTACTCACCAAGACTTGAGGATGAATTAAATTTCAGCACTACTACTCTCCTTTGCTTGCTGACTTTTCATCTCTCCATTCAGACCCCATTCATCTCGTCCATTTGGATGAATTTTTTTTAGCTCCATTACAGCAGTTTACATGCCAGTGTAATCCTCCTCCCTGGCCAGTAGCCCCTTAGTACTACACATCTACCATTATTGTCTTTTTTTTCCTCTTCTGTTACTCTTGGAGCTCCTATTCCAATTAATATAAGTACTTCTCTCTTCCTTTGCCCCAGGTATTCTGCTGAATAACCATCCTGAAAACCTTTCTTTATCAAATTCACGTATTCAGTTCTTTCCAAGTCTGTCTCCTCTAGCATAGCTATTTGCACTTTACATTTTTAATATAGTTCACTACTCTTTCTTTTTTGTATTTATATCTGAGACAATTGAAGTTTAAAGACGTTATAGAAAAAAAATCATATTCCTGAGGGATTATTATTCCCACCTTTTATGTATAACAGCTTTTTTTTATTAAATATCTAGTTCCAGCAGCTTTTGTGTTACATGCATGCACTGTTTGGCAGGTTAACCTTTTATACGATTGTTTCTTGTCATCTTCGTTTCAGCGTATATCATGTCTTGCAGAACTATTTATTTTGCAGAAAACCCTCAAATAAAAATACTCACACACACAGACTTCCCCCCCAAAAAACCTACTAACTTCACAACACACAAAACTATGTACATCTTCAGATATTGAAGTTTTACCCCGTTAATAGGAACAAAAGTTCCAAACTGACATACACACACACACACACACACACACACACACACACATAGACTCAGGCTAAACAGAAAGAAAAATTATCCATAAGATGCATGATAGAGCCTGTGATTCTGTTAAGTGCTGTCTGTTTTTTGCCTCATCTATATATCTCTCCCAGCTGGAAAAACACTTGAATTTTTTTCAGAAAACGTTTTCTCCAAGCCATTTCTCTTTATGAAATTGTCTGCTAGTGACATGAGAACCAGATACAGAACTGCTTACTAGAAAAAAGACCTTGTAATACTCAATATTCTTTTTAATTTACTTGCTTTTTGTTAAAGCTTGTTACTGTGTAACGCTAATGGCCATAACCCTGTCATTCCCTTATTCAAGAATGAGAAAAAGCACACTAGTTTTTCTTTTGTCATGCTCTTTTAAGATCCCTTTTTTTCACATTGCGGTGCCTATATTTCTTAAAACTGAACAAGGAGAAAGAGAAGAAGGGAGAAGGAAACAAAAAGATTAAACAGAAGTACATGTTTACATTAGCATCTCCATTACACTTAAAAATAACTGAAAGAAATTTACTTTATAACATGCAGAAAAAGTCATCCACCACTTAAGTAATACTCTTAAAAAAATTGTTTTACTTGTACTTAACTCTCTCCCTCCTCTTCCTCTCTCTTGAGTATCTTTCCGAACATTAATGACATGAAATAGAGCATATGCTTTAGAGTCCCCTACATGTTTAACAAAGTCCAAGAAAGTCTGATATTTCCAGATTTTCTTGTTCTGTTCCTGTTCATCTCTGTGCTTCATCTCCAGTGCACTCTTGATTCTTCTAGACATCTCCTGTGCTTTTTTACCCTTCTCAAACATTTTCCTTAGAAACAGTGGGAAAGGTTTCACTGGTACAGTCTCTCTGTGGTCTTTATTACCAGAAGAGCAAGAAACAGAATCTCTTTCTATTTCACAGCTCACTCTTTGTAGGACAAACTTCTGATGTTAAGTTGTCTATCTTGCCTTCATTCTTGCTGGATGGGTTCGGAGCCGACCTCGGCTCCGACTCGGCCACTCTAAAAGCTCAAGAGTTGGTTCCACCGGCTCGAGGCTGCGCCTATATCCCACAATGCTAGGCGGGAATTACCTCAGATCTCATTTGCCGCTACAGCGATCGAGGTGTTTTCTACCAGCTCCAGGTTAGTTTAAATTAGATTAGTCTAATAACCTTTAAACTTACTCTAGATTAGTTTATCCCCTTTTGTTACATTTAGTGTAGTGGATATTTTTCCCTTCTACCATCTTATCCAGCCCCTTTTTTCAAGAACTAATAAGTTCTTTCCTTAGGCCTTCGGGCCCTTCCTTCCCTCAGTGTGTGTATGTGTTTTTGATAGGAGTCTATATCCTTAACTTTCAGAAGTTTGTTTTAAAGTAATCTTACTTAGATTTTTTTGACAGTGTAATCTGTGTGTGTGTTGTTGTGTGTGGTTACACTTCGGTTCCTTGAAAATGTCCAAGGATTCAAAGGTCTCAGGCTTCAAGAAGTGTGACTTGTGCTGTCAGAAAATGTCTCTGACAGACGGTCACACTTCTTGTGTGTACTGCCTGGGACCTTTACACCTGCAGGACTCTTGTGCTGTATGCCATGGCTTCAGCCCTAGAGTCCTGCAGGAAAGAAAAAACAAACTCATATTAAGGGGTTTGCTTAAGCCTGAAGGTTCCCTGTCTGCTACCTCGGGAAAACCTTCCAAGGCTTCTAAGACCTCGGCTCCAGCTTCTGAGTCGAGGCCTAAGGCTTCGAAGCCTGCTGCTACATCGGCTCCGGCTGGAGCCGATGAGTCTTTGACTACAGTGTCTGTGGTTCCCTCGGCTCCGTCCGGAGCCGAGGCATTAGAGATTCCTGGTTCGGCTCCGATCAGACCATCGGAGCCGACATCTAGAAAGAGGTCGAGGTCACCATCCCTTGGCTCCGTTTATTCGGCTCCAGCGTCTCCCTTGCTGTCTGAACGGAGCCACAGATCTCACTCCTCCAGGTCATCGAGGCTCTCGGATCATGACCTCCAGAGGGTAGTGAGTCGACTTTTAAAGTCCGAGGCACTGGCCCAAATGCTTCAGAGCCCGACTCATCAGTCGATGCCTCAACTTATTCCTATAAATATTCCTCCTCCGACTCCTTTGAGCTCGGGCAGGCGTCTCGGAACCGAGACTGTGGTAGCGTCGGAGCCGATACATTTGTCTTCGGCTCCGTCGTCGGCTCCGATTTCTTCTTTTGAAGAATCTCGGCGCCGGACTTCCCTCATCGGCTCTGAGGGGGTGAGTGGCATCGGACCCTTGTCCGACCCCCCTCTCCCTCTCGGTGCTTCGGCGCTGGTGAGTTCGGCTCCGACATCGGCCTCGGAGCCATCTCTGTCGGTGCCGAGGAAGGTTCTCAGCTTCTCGGAGCGGGGACCTCTGGCTCTGACAGACAGGGGTGCGTTCGAGGTCATGCGGAGTGTGTTGGAACCTTGTTCGACTCCACAGTCGGCTCTGTCCGCCCCTCCCTCTTCGGTGCCTCTGGTTATGTCGACTCACTCCCTCATCCCAGACCGCAGAGAGCCAGCTCCTCAAGAATCCCCTGTGGGGATCTCATCTTCTTCCGAGGCCTCCCCTGAATTGGCAGGGGAGCCCCCTAAGAAGAGAAAGTGTAAGAGGAAGCACATAGACTCACCTGACTCTGTCACCTCTGACACAGATTTAGAGGATTCTGAGGGTTCCCCCCGTTCCCCTTCTGAAGATGTCTCCTTTGCGGACATTCTAGAGATCCTGAAACAGAGGGGAAATTGGCCAGCCCTTAACCCTTCGGAGGATGAATCTGTGTATCTTGAGGCGTTTGGCTCTCGCCCTTCCACCTCCTGGGTGTCCCCCCCCTTTGATTCCCTCATGCAGGTGGTGGCAAAGAAAGCCTGGACGGCTCCTGACTCAGTGGATCCTACCCCCAGGAGACCTTCTAAATTTATAACAGCACCAACTGACAAACAATTTCTAACCAAAGGTGTTTCTGTGGATGCTATGGTGGTAGCTGCTGCCACCAAGAAGGAACTAGCTGATCCTTCAGTGCCTGTTCATCCCCCTAACAAAGAATCTAGGTCTATGGACAGGTATGGGAAGCGGATGTTTTCGTCAGCGACCTTTGCAATGCGTTCGCTGAACTACCTATGCCATTTCACCCGTCTCCAGAGAGACTTGATCAAGGAAGCGAGTGAGATGTTGAAGGATCCTTCAGCTGCAGATTTTCAGGACAAAATGAACACCCAGCTGACTACCCTGAATTCGATAGCTAACTCCTCCATGCGCCTCCTCTCATATGCGGCTGATGGAGCGAGTAGAGCCGCAGGGACAGGTGTTGCCTTACGCCGGCATGCCTGGATGCGTCTATGCAATTTTGCGGACCCCTTTAAAACGTCTTTCACTAATTCCCCGTTTGATGGATCATCTCTCTTTGGTCCTCAAGTGAAAGAAACCTTGACTAGGTGCGAGACGGATGGCAAAACTCTGTCTGCCGTCGGAGTCCGTTTTTCTACTCCTTCTAGACCTTACCCCAAAGGCCAGAAAAGTGGAAAAATGTGGTTCCGCAAACAATCACAAGGGAATTTGCCTGACGCACAGAGTCGGTTCCCATCCAGAGGCAGAGGAGGGAACAATAATGGTAGACGTCACCCCAGAGGCAGAGGGGGTCCGCAGAACCAGGGCAATTGAGAAACCTTTTCCGATAAGCCCTTTCAGCATCCCTGAGGTGTTGCCCGACTGTCCACCTTTGGAGGCAGTCGGGGGAAGATTGTCACTGTACCCAGAAGCCTGGCTATCCTTGACTCAAGACAAGTGGGTACAGTCCATCATTTCTGAAGGCTATTCCATTCCCTTCGTTCGCATTCCAAACCAATCAAAAAAATCCCTTCCAGATGTTCCACCCGCTCAAAGGGATCTTGCAGCTTTGGAAATTTCAAAACTGCTTGCAAAAAGAGCAATTCAGCCAGTTCCAGCAGACCAGCAAGGATCCGGAATCTACTCCAGGTTCTTTTTAGTTCCAAAGAAAACAGGGGACTGGAGACCAATTTTGGATCTCAGTATCTTGAACAAGTCAGTCAAGAAAACAAGATTTCGGATGGTCACACTGCAGTCCATCCTTCCCCTATTGGGAAAGGGAAACTGGATGTGCTCTATAGACCTTCAGGATGCGTACTATCACATAAAAATGAACAGACGCTCCAGAAGATTCCTCCGCTTCAGGCTGGGAACCAGTCATTTTCAATTCAGGGCCCTGCCCTTTGGTCTCACCACTGCCCCGGTGTTTACCAAATGCATGGCAGTGGTAGCTTCTCACCTGAGACGTCAAGGATTCCAGGTGTTTCCATATTTGGACGACTGGCTCCTCACAGCTCCCACCAAGCATCTTCTTCTAATGGCCAGAGACTACACCTTTCGCATTTGTCAAAATTTAGGCATTTCAATAAATTGCAAAAAGTCTGTTTTGTCGCCTTGTCGTACTATTTCCTTCATAGGCTCAAATCTAGACACAGTCAACATGTCTGCGAGACTAACAGATCAGAGAATAACAGACATACACAAACTGGTCTCGCTCCTCTTCAGCAGCAACAGAATCAAAGCCAGGTTAGTTCTGAAAGTGTTGGGGATTATGGCGGCTGCCATACCTCTGCTTCCATTAGCCAGATTCCACATGAGAATCCTTCAATGGATGCTCTTCACGCAATGGTCATACCAGCAACTTCCGATGTCCCACACCATTATGATCACGCAAACATGCAGGAATCATCTTCTGTGGTGGATGTCTTCCCCTCAGCTCTTATTGGGAAGACCCTTTCTTCCTTCCCCTCCGGTTGCTACTCTGACAACGGACGCCTCCCTGATCGGGTGGGGGGGGCATTATCAGGGCAGAACTGTCCAGGGCACATGGCAACCAGACGAATGCCACTTGCACATAAATGTTCTAGAGATGAGAGCAGTGCTTTTAGCGTTGCAAGCCCTTCAAGACTCTCTTCCCTTGGGAACGATAGCAATCCAGACGGACAATATGTCCGTAGTGTGGTATATCAACAAACAAGGCGGAACCAGGTCCTACCCCCTGTGTCGAGAAGCACTCAGACTGTGGCAATGGGCGATTTCTTCTCAGCGGTTTCTGATAGCAACGCACATCCCCGGGAAGTCCAATCAAATCGCGGACAAGTTGAGCAGAGCTATCCTCATGCCTCACGAGTGGTCTCTGAAAGACTCTGTTGTGAGAGAAATTTTTCTCAAGTGGGGTCAGCCTTGCTGCAACCTTTTTGCTGCTCCCCAAAACAGCAAGTGCAGAGATTATTTCACCCTATTCCCTTTACCAGGCCAGCCCAGCAGAGACGCTCTAGTCCAAGTTTGGCCCCGGGGACTTCTGTATGCATTTCCTCCCTTCCCCTAATCTCTCAAGTGATACAGAAAGCTATCGCTCAGAAGGCCTCGTTGATCCTCATTGCTCCTTACTGGCCTCGACAGGTTTGGTTCCCCTTTCTACATCATTTTCTGTTGGAGCGACCTTGGCATCTGGACCTAGTTCCAGATCTTTTGATCCATCAGTCGGGTCAGTTTCATCGCTCCCTTCCCTCTCTGAACCTCACTGCTTGGTTCCTCCAATTCCAACCTTAGCCAGGCTTCCTCAAATATCTCACTCTGTTCGAGATATTTTGATAGCTTCCCATAAATCTTCCACTCGAAAAATTTATTTGAGTAAGTGGAAACGTTTCGCCTATTGGGCTCAAGGAAGGGACATAGATCCTTTCACTGCTTCCATCCAAATGGTCCTTGATTTTCTAGCTGAACTCTTCCATGCAGGTTCATCTCCTTCTACTCTTAAAGTTCAACTGGCAGCTATTTCTAACTTTCATGTGGGCATTTCAGAGTCTGCCATAATGTCCCACAAGCTTTGCAAAGCCTTTTTGAAAGGAGTTTTTCTACTCAGACCTCCTATAAGAAATCCTCCTCCTCCTTGGGACCTAAATTTATTTCTTAGTTCTTTGATTCTTCCCCCTTTCGAACCTGCAGCCTCCTGTTCTTTAAAATTGCTATCATGGAAGACTTTCTTTCTGGTAGCTATTACTTCAGCTAGAAGAGTTTCAGAACTTCATGCATTCAGCTGTCGACCTCCTTATCTGTTGTTCCATAAGGACAGGGTATCTTTACGAACCAACCCGTCCTTTTTACCTAAGATAGCCTCGGCGTCTAACCTAAATCAAAGCATTGACCTCCCTGTGTTTTTTCCAGAATATTCTAATAGGTCTGAACAAAAATTGCATTGGCTAGATGTTCATCGTCAGTTAAGGTACTATTTGGATAGAACCAAACAATTCAGAAAATCTAACCAGCTGTTTGTCTCTTATGCAGAAGGCAGAAAGGGACTTTCAGTTTCAAAGGTATCATTATCTAGATGGCTAACATCTCTGATTTCCCTTGTTTATGAAATTAGACACCAAAAGCTGCCTAACAAACCTAAAGCCCATTCCACCAGAGCTTTGGCTACTTCTATGGCCTTCCAAGACAGACTGCCTATTGACACCATTTGTTCAGCGGCTACTTGGGCTACTCCTCACACTTTCATTTCTCATTATAAGTTGGATTTAGCTTCTAGGCATAGAGCTAACTTTGGTTCCACTGTTCTCAAGAGTCTGTTCCGTTAGGCCACCCGGGACAAGGTGCTAGGGACGCGGTCCCATCCAGCAAGAATGAAGGCGAGATAGACAACTTAACATATAGAAGTTATGTTCTTACCATAACGTTCCATGTTAGTTGTCTTCTTCTCGCTCTTCTTGCGTCCCACCCTCCTTCCCCCTGGCCTGGACAGACCTAGAGGAGTTTGATTGTGACCTCTCTTTCTACCACCTCTTTGCGATAGGCATATGCTCTGCTGTGCATATTTCCTAGATCAGGCTTAGGTCACCCTTTCTCTTTCCCTTTGTTTATAGAGGTGGACTTTTTTCCAGTATTCCTGGTTGTATAATTAGCTGGGCCTAGCTCACAAACGAGATCTGAGGTAATTCCCGCCTAGCATTGTGGGATATAGGGGCAGCCTCGAGCCGGTGGAGCCAACTCTCGAGCTTTTAGAGTGGCCGAGTCAGAGCCGAGGTCGGCTCCGAACCCATCCAGCAAGAAAGAAGGCGAGAAGAAGACAACTAACATGGAACGTTATGGTAAGAACATAACTTCTATTTTCTTCCTTAGCATATACTTAATCAAAAATGTTTTTATTCTTCCAGGGAAAAATATTTTGAAGATAGGTGGGTGCAGCAGTTTGAGTTTTACGTCTGCTTCTCGGCATTCCCTATATAATAGAATAAATTTATACCTCTTCTGCCTGGTGTACGAGTAGTCATTCTCCACAAACACTCTGTTGTCTCCCACTTTTAGCACTTTGTCCTTCTGCCACAGTTTTGTCAGAATCAACTTCTTCTGCTGGTAAGATTGCATTTTTGCTATTAAAGGTCGAGGTTGTTTTCTCATAGCCAGTTTTGGAGCATACATACGATGTGCCCTTTCAGTTAACAATTCCTGTTGTGGAATACCAGTCCATTTACTTATTTGTGCTTTCATGAAATTAATGCTATCTGTTCCTTCCAGCTTCTCAGGTACAGCAGAAAATTCCAGGTTTTCTCTAGGTGCTGTGTCCTCTAATTCTATTATTTTTTTAAACATCTCTTCTTGTGGAGTCTCGTATTCAGCCAGCCTTTTCTTCATTTTGACCTCTGAGTTTTGCAGTTTTATCACCTCATCTGAGTATCTGTTTAAAGTGTGGCTTCTAGTGAGTCTCACCATCCGGTTCTCTTAGGTCATTTGACCAGAGGTAGCCTCTACCTTATTTTGACTTGCAAACTCAATCTGAGGTAACACGGAGAGGGGAATTCTGGGTAAGAGTTATAGCTCGAAAGTTTGTAGCTGACACGAGCTTGGAAGATGGCCGGCTTGGTTACGAGGTCGGAACCAATACCCACACGTAATGACTGAACGAGGATCAACAATACAGATGGAACGTTATGGAAAGACATAACTTCTTTTTCCCAACTACCTCTTTCTTCCCCATCACACGTCTAACATTTGCGGTTCTACCTGAGTAAAAATTCTTAGGAGTCTACTTGGGATTTAAAAATACCTATGTATACAGTTCCAAGAAAAAATCCCAAATTTTCTAGACTTTGCATATTTGGGAGACATACATATATCCCGCCCATTGTTTCTTTGTAAATTGCTTATCCAGTCTGTTTTGCCAATCTTTTCTAACCTCCTTTGATTGATTTTTATAGCTATCATGGAATATTTTGTATGATCTACTAATTATTAATTTTTTAATAGTTAGATTATGTTCTAGATTCTACTAAAAACTCTGCCACTGCTGATCTTGGTCTTTCACTTAGGATCTCACTATTTCTTTCTCTTTGCCTATACTCTGATATCAATCCTTGATAGGGAAGGCAATCTTTAGACTGCAGTCCAAATAAATTCTTGCCTCTTCCCATTCTATTACCTTCCCTCTCTAATTATTTGCTCCCAGTACCTTGGTTCTTTTGCCATTTTTCTGCAATAAATTTCAGCCCCCCCCCCCCCTTGCCTATAAGGCTAATTGCAGTCATCCCTAATGGCAGAATCTCCTTTCTCCATTCCCTTGTTGGCTTAGTTCATAGAATACTTTCTGCTACTTTATGAATATAGTATTCTGTATGATTATTGTTAAGCTTCTTAAATATCTGCATCCAAAATCACAGTCTCTCCTTGTTTCTTGAGCTCCCCCCAGTTATAGGCTTTGCTTGCGCTATGTATAGGATCCTTAACTGTAGCTCTGAAGTACCCCTTCAAATTGGGTAATCCCAAACTGCCTTGTTCTGTTGGAAGAATCAGCTTATCCCATTTGACTCTAAATGTCTTTACCTCCCAGATAAAATCCTTCACCTCTTTAGTAATTGTTGTCTACAACTTCTCCTGTGGATGATAAAAACATGCCTGACCTGTATATAACACTTAAGGGACTAAAACATTTTAACTGCTTGTATCTTCCTATCCATAGCCATATAACAGAGCTTCCAATTTCTCAGCTTTTGTATTATCTGTTGTTTAGTCTTTTCCCACATATCCTTAGCTGCCACACCAAAATCCTTTTTAATACATACTCCTAAGTACTTCATTTTATTATGTTCCCATAAATATGGATACTGCTGGACTAATTCTTGAGTAGGTACATAATTTACAGTTTTTGTTTTAACTTCATTAATTTTGTATTCCAAAAAGATTTGAAAATGCCTGAGAATGGTCCACAACACTGAAATGTCCTGTTCTGGTTTTATCAGGTATAAAATAATATTATCTGCAAATAGAGTCAGATTTTCTTGAGTACCATGCCAGTTATATTCCTGAATTTCTGAGTCCCTTATTTTATTTGGCAATGGCTCTAAATATAATGAAAATAATAAAGGAGGAGGAGGAGGATAGCTCTGTCTGGTTCCTCTGCTCAAATAGGAATTATCAGAAAAGAATCCGTACACTTAAATTTTCGCCTCTGTTGCTCATATATCCTCCTTATCCACTTTATAATTTTATTAGGGAATGCAGATGCTTCCGTTGCTCTGCTTATAAATTCCCAGCTTATTCCATCAAATACTTTCTCTCCATCAAGACCCACCAACAACAGTAATATTTTCTAAAACTCTGCTTCCATCTGGATAACCAGTGTTCTGCTAATGTTATCATATGTTTGCTTCCCCTCCACAAAACCATATTCATACTTATCTATCAATTTTGACATCACATTTGCATTCTTTTTTCCTTTATTTTTATTTATTTAACATTTGTTGACCGGGAAAGTCCGACTAGGTTCCATAGATCCTGTTTTCAGCAGAGGCCCGGGGAGAAATGCTCCAGAAGCATGTTTTTAGATATACATAAACACTTTGTAATTATGACATATGATTGAATTGGGCTTGTATGAAGCTGGATCTGATGCGTCTTTACCCTATTTAGATATTGCAGCCACAACCACTTTTTTTCCTGCATGTTGCTGCTTCTCCTCCACTTAAAATGCTGTTAAACAAAGCCTTCCAGATCTTTATCAGTTTTTTCCCCTCCTAGCTTCGAAACTTCCACATGAATACCATCTATTTCTGGGAACTTTCTTGTGGATTAGTTATACATTCCCATTTTTATCTCATCTCCTATCCTGTTAGTAATTGAGCCTCATCTACGTCTGGCCTTGGCATATTTAATTCTTCCATAAACATTTCCATTTGTACCTTTTCTTGATTCCCATATTTGTCTGCTTTATCCAGACTTTAATAAAATTTCCAAAATATTTGTAGTACCTCTACAGGATCTCTTGTTATCTTCCTTGTTATAGGCTTCCTATGCCTGGCAACAATCTGAGCCATTGTGCTAAACGTTTTTGTGCCCTGGAGTTATCAAAAAAATAATTGCTTAGCAACAATCTTTCTAAATTCATGCATATTATCAAGTACTCCCTTATTTTCTGTTTAGCATATTGCAATTGCTCCTCTTCATGTTCTGAGAGACTCCCCCTATTCTGCGATACATTATTGTCTGCCAGTCTGTCTAAATAATTATTTTTTTTAAACAAGAAACATCTTTATTAAATTATTATTTTGACATAGACAATCATATATTTATATAAATGAAAACAAACCATATTGACACAACCTAAGTTGCAAGCATTACACATCAGAAACCATACTGACATAATTTCAGTTGCAAATATTATACATCATTTATAATCTTCCCTATCATTGTTAGTCAAACATTGCATAGATCATTCATATACTGCCTTCTTTTAAACCTCATTCCTCCCCTGTATGCATTGTTCCCACAAGTCCCATTTTTAATATGTAATTTGCTCCTACACTTTTCTAATGATCCCATTTCCAGTTGTTTTATTTCTGTTATTGTATTCACTACTTCTAGTACAGTTGATTTACACTTTGATGTCCATTTTCTAGTAATTGCTTTTTGGCAGCCACCTTAATTAGACTCGGCAAAGCTCTGCTGTGTCTAGGCAATTTCTGATTCTGTATCATACCTCGGAAGCATCATTTCCCTTGATACACCAATTTGCTTTCCCAGTATCACTTTAAGTTTTTTCTACTCCCCAGCTATATTTTCAGAATATATTATTTTTCTCTAATAACTAACGAATAATTTCCACTACCCATTCCTTAAATTGGACGTTGCAGTGGTATTGGGGTTAGCATTGTCACCTCACAGCAAGAGGTTCTCCAGTTCGATTCTCTGCTGGGGTACCTTCTGTGTAGAGTCTGCATGTCCTCCCTGCATTCATGTGGGTTTCCTCTGGGTGCTGCAAAGACATGCAGTAGGTGGATTGGACACTCTTAAGTTGGCCCTAGGTGTGCGTGCGAGTGTGTGGTGCACCCTTTAAGGAGGGTTGGGCCTCAGGCTAGCATCCTGATCCCGTAAAACCTATACCTGCTGCGGAAACAATGAGTGCTGAAGGTCACTCGTTGCCCAATGAGCTGAATGAACAGGAGCTGAATCCAGGATTCCTTAATTCTTCCCTTTTCAAGAGATAGGTGAGAAAGTGCCAGTGTCTCATTTTTATTTCATTACCCTGTGTTTTTCTTTTAGTTATTATTGCCGCATGATCTGTAGTAGTTATTGGATGCCATATCAAAACTGTCAGTTAAATGCACATGTTCCTAAGTTCTGTCTAGCCTATCCCAGGTTTTGTATCTTGGCGAATAATATGTAAATTCACTCTGAACTTATATCTTCCATGCCACATATTTTCATAAATTTCTTCAAAAACCTACCCTCCTTTGTTATATTTTCCCTTCTGGGCCCCCCAGAAACATCTTTCTGCTGCAAATCAAATTCCAGTCCCCACCTATAAGTAATATTCCTAGCTGGAAGCTGATTATTTCTGCCAGAATTTTTGTACAATGCATTGTAGCAGTTTTAGGTGGTATATAAATAAATGTCAGGGTAGTCCTCCTCCCTTGCCAGTAGCCCTTTAGTACTATAAATCTGCCATTATCTTTTTTATCCTCTTCTAACACTATTCAGGCTCCTCTTGCAATTAATATAAGTACTTCTGTTTTCCTTTGTCACAGATATTCCGCTGAATAACATTCTGAAAACCTTTCTTTATCAAATTCACATGTTGAGTTATTTCCAAATGTATCGCCTGTAACATAGCTATTTGAACTCTACTTTTTTAATATAGTTCACTACTCTTTTTTTTTTTGTATACATCTGTGAGACCATTAACATTTAAAAATAATATAGAAAGTGTCAGTATATTAAAATGTTATTATTCCTACCTTTTATGTGTAACAGGTTTTTGTTAAGAATCTATTTCCAGCTTACATGCATACACTAATGTTTGGCAGATTGATCTTTTATATAGTTATTTTTTGTCATATCCATTTGAGCCTATGTCACAGCTTACAAATCTTTGGGTTTTATTGAAAGCCCTCAAAAAAAAAAGCAAATACATTCCCAATGCACCACTAAAACCTACCAGCTTAATATTAACACGCAAAACTATACGTATCAAATATTGAAGTTTTACCCTACTAATAGGAACAATTGTACCAAACTGACAGCCACACTCATAGACTTGGGTTAACCTAAAAGGAAGGGTATCCATGCTAAGACACATAGTACAGCCTGTGTTCCTACTAAGTGCTGCTGGTTTTATCTTATCTTTATTGCTTGAGAATGATAGTATAAATGAAACTAAAAATACCAAAATGCCACAGAGTTCTAATAAGTGATCCAATGCCTTTGGTTCGCTGAAATACAACAGTAAGGCCAAGCTGTCCAAAAAGTCAAAAGGATACTAGCAATAAAACATATAAATAATCCCCTGTAATGCTTTCTTCAGTATATGCTAGTCATTTGATTGAGGGTCATATGTGTGGTTAATATACATTATTATTCTGTATGACATCAGGAGAATTATTTAAGAACATTATTCATGTTTTTTTATTATTGTTTGGGTATGTAAAAAGTTCATTTTAGCATTGTAACAAGTTTTTAACATAATACCAGTATTAGCAACGGATACATAAATGAGCGAGATGTATAGACTGTTTTGTTTACATTGTTGCATATTAACTACAAGGGACATATTAGGATACATTGTTGCTTTATATTTTGGCTGTTAGATTTGGCGCCAAAGAAGTTTTAAAAGACGGACAATTTACAATGGAGATGTTCTGAAGAAGCTCAAGAGTTTTGAGTGAAAGCGCTTAACCGTAACATCTTGTCCGTGTTATTTCAAATGTATTTTAAACGCATTTTATGTATTGTGCAATGAATGTTCGATTTTATTATTTTGGTTTGTTCATTAGTACACTTTTTAGCGATATATCTGCTTGACCTCGGGCTGCTTGGAGAGGTATAAGCAGTTTTATTGATGTCACATTAATAAAATAGTTTTTAGCCGGCATCCGTGAGTTGCCTTTTTGAAGAATATCCATCGTATTGGCATTGACGGAGAATTGTTATATTACATTCGAGACTGAAGAAAGCATTACAGGGGATTATTTATATGTTTTATTGCTAGTATCCTTTTGACTTTTTGGACAGCTTGGCCTTACTGTTGTATTTCAGTGAACCAAAGGTGTTGGATCACTTACTGGAACTCCGTGGCATTTTGGTATTTTATCTTTATTGCTGTCGCAGACTGGAAAAACATTATCTGCTAGCCATTGAAAGAAAGAAATATTCTGCTTTTATTCCTCTTTATCAGATTGTCTACATGGAGACATGAGAACCAGATACAGAGTTGCTTCTGCAAGCATTTATTTATTTGCTAGAGGAAAGCTTTATTATAGTTGGTCAACAACCAGGAAGTACCGCGATACATAAGGTAAGCTAAACAAACCCTTTTATAAATTTGCCCTATTCCCCACTGTACTGCGACTCAGAGTTGGACAAGGTGCACAGCATCATCAGACGTTTGTGATGTTCGCAAACTATGGCTATTCGTTAATTTTATTTTTGAAGATATGTGTTCAGTAATTTAAACTTTCGATGTTTAAAGTTTGATTATTAGCCATTTGCTGAAATTTTAATTTGATGACTGAACATCGACCCGTTCCTTCTATAACTTTTAAGGCAGCAGACTCGATCTGAGGTACAGCAGGTTGACCAGGGCATTATAGGTAAAGGGAAGAGTTCGAGAGTAGGATCTGAGAGTCTAGTAAATGAAGCCGAGTTGGATCCGTCACCCAATAGTTGAGAAAGAATGAAAATGGTAGAATATAAATATTTGCCAGCATAATATTATTTCCTTGCCAGTAGTCCATTACTCTGGATCCAATTCTTGACCTTCTGTCTCACCCGATAAGCATGATTCACCTGGACATCTCAAACCTCAAACTGACTGCATGGTTTCTCCAATTACATTAATACCCAGGCAGCCTATGCTCTTTTCGCCTGTCCGTTCCATTCTGTTAACTTCCCTTAAACCCTGTATGAAAAAACTCTACAGAAGTAAATGGAGAAGATTTGTTTATTGGGCAAAGCAGAATCAGATAAAACCTTTCTCAACCCGGAAACATTCTGTGCTTGAATTTTTAGTGAATTTATTTAACGAGGATGTGAGTTCATTGACTATTAAAGTTCAACTCACAGCCATTTCGAATTTCCACGTGGGGTTTCAGAATTCTTCCCTGGCTTCCTCTAAACTATACAAAGCATTTTTGAAAGGTATATTTCTTCTGAGACAAAGATCCTATACCACCATGGGATTAAATTTGGTACTGCAAGCCTTAACACAGCCTCCCTTTGAACGTGCAGTTAAATGTGATATAAAATTCTTAACCTGGAAGAATATCTTTTTAGTTGCAGTTACATCTGTTAGAAGAATTTCAAAACATCAAACATTATCTTCTAATCCCCCATATTTGATTTTCCACAAGGACAGGGTCACCTTATGTACCAGTGCATCCTTCCTATTTAAAGTGGTGTCAGAATCCAACATTAACCAAACCATTAACTTGCCAGTATTCTTCACAAACTTTACAAATAAAGGAGAATATATGCTGCACTTACTGGATGTTCATAGACAGTTGCGTTTCTACCTAGAAGGGCATACCAGCTCTTTACTCCTTTTGCACATCACAAGATGGGCGAATCAGTCACAAAAGTAACCATAGCAAGATGGTTGACAGATTGCATCTCTTTTGTCTACACTAAATTGAATCTCCCCCAGCCAAAGCCTTTAAAGACTCATTGAACTAGATCTTTGGTTGCTTCCACTGTATTTCAGTCTGGAACATCCATGGACAATGTTTGTGCAGCTGCTACTTGGTCAAGTCCTAATACATTTATAGCACCACCATGTTCATTCAGGCATACTGCCATATGGCCAGCCATACCCACCTTCACATTTTTCCCTTTATCTTCCCTTTACTATGGGAACTATACCCTGAGTACTCTGGTCCTTATATCCCTGGTGACAATCACTCATTCTCTGGGAGGTATGCTCGGCCTCACATGTCTGGGATTTTGTTTTCTGGGCGACAAGTCTCCACCGGTTTGGATTTCACTCTTGCATCCATGTACGGGGGTAGTTGGGGTCATTTATTGGGTCTTTGCCGCCTCCAAATCTTTCCGATAGAGATTTTTGTGTCTTCATATATTCATGGTTAGGAGATCTGGATTATTGCCTGGCATGAGGTGAAACTGTTCATTCTGACTGAGTTTGAGCAAATCTGGGTTTGACATGAGCTGGCGGTCTGGCAAAGCGCATTGACTGTTCTTTTTCCTTACTCCTTTGGTGAGGAACTTTGGACCTGGCAGGAGCTGACAGGATTTTTTGGTAGGGAATCCTTTGGGGGGGGAACTTTTGTAATCAATCGGGCATTGGGTGTTGGAGAGGGGAGATTGCTCAATCCTTGATTGACATGTGAATCTAGATGAGATGTGGACCTCCCTGGAGACTAAGGAGCTCCCCTTCATCTAATGAGAATCCCTTCATGATAAGTTCAATGATTGGGTCCCATGGGGTCTTTACCAGGTCCCCTGGTCCTCATTGGATTGCCACTACTTTGCCAGTGCTCAGGTAGGTAGGGTTTGTTCTGTTTTGGTAATTTGTTTTTTTTCGAAGATTTAGACATTTACGTTTTTCTGGCACCAGTTATGGCTTTCTGTGAGACCCAGTTGGGAAGGATCTCTGACCAGTGTGTTTCTATGTCAGGCCCACAGTTTGCAGTCATCTGCAAACTTTTTCAGCCATAACCTCCCTTGTTTGTTTGTTTGCCCTGGTAGATGCCAAACAAGAGTGGGCCTTAGGACTGCAAACAATGGGACACCACTTGTGACAGGCTTTGAGACTCTTTTTTGCCAGCAGCTCTGACCAGCAGCTCTTGAGCACTCAGTTCTGTCACTGATCCCCTTGTGGGTTCATCTTTTGATGTGTATGGTGATGTTTTTAAGTGATGATAAGCTGAATGATTTTTCAATGATATATTGTATCGAAGGAGGTAGCGTGGACGTTAGTAGGCTTATGGACTGCCTTTCCTCATCTTTGGCTTTGGTGACTGTTCAAAAAAAAAAAAAGTCAGGTTTTGAAGTCTAAAAATCCAATTTGCCTCAAACAAAAAATCCAAAGTCTGCAAATCTCTCAGTGTTCTAGCTGTCTATTTCCATTAGGTCATCTATCATGTCCATGGCTTTGCAGAGCTGGCTTGTCGCATGGCTGCGCGGTAATTTCCAGGCAGGGGTGGCCGCACCGCAGTGGTACCACAGTTTGCAGTCGCGCCATGATGTAAGTGCGTATCCAGAGTTGAACATGATTAAACAGACTTTAATAAGCTGTGTCTCATTCATTGAGTGAGTTCAGGGAGCACCATCCGGACCACACAGCGGTCATGGATGCTGTGTTTTTGGAACTGAGAGAGTTGTTCTCCGAGCTGCTGGAAGTTTGGGGGGCTGTTTGGGCTGATATATATTCTCCTTTTTTTGGGGGGGGGGGTTTGCACTGAACCTGTGAACCCTGCCAGCAGTTGGCAATGTGTGTCAGTAATAATGACTAATCTTCACATCATTTGAATGAGCTCTGAGCATATCTGGGATCAGGTTTCTAACATATAGCTAGAAAAGGCCTTGCCTTTGTCTTTGAGTCTTTCTTAGCTATTTTTTTCTGAAATTTGCTTTTTGATTTTTGAGAGAGCTCTTAGTTTCTCATATCACTCATTACAAACTAGATCTAGTCTCAAGGGGAAGGACAGCCTTTGGCTCAACCATAATCAGAAATATCCTTCCTTAAAATCCACCCAGGAATTTAGGTAGCTGGGGACTCTGTCCCATGTGTTGAGGAATGAATGAAAATTGACAATATCTGATAAAGAAGTTATGTACTTACCATAACGTTCCATCTGTGTTGACCAGTTTAATTTTTCCTCAACTCCCCACCCTCCATCCCCCTCTATTTCTCTCAAATAACTTCTGGAGGAATGAGAACTTTAAGGACACCAAGGTCACCATATGTCCCTTGTATTGAAAATCAGATGTTATGTGATCCTATCTTGCCTACATTCTGTACTGATGGGCTCGAAGCCGATCCCTCGGCTCCGACTCGGCACGCTATTCTATAGAGCGAAGCCTCTTATTGGCTGAGCTATTCTCTATCCCAGGATGCACCACCGCTAATCCCCCAGATCTTGTTTGCCGCTTACAAGCTAGGACGTGGTCTCAAACTTGGCTGAGCTAAGTGCTGTTTTTTTCTAAAGTTTTCCTGTCAGGAAATTCTCTTTTCTTACCCAAAAGCTGTTTTAACAGCTATTGTTGTTGTACGAGTGTTTTTTGATACATTTTTGTGGTAAATTTGTGTGTTTGTTTAGGGAAAGGTTTCCCGTTTAAGTTAGAGGGGCCTTCCCCTATTCATTATCAGTTTCTATTTTCTTTTAAGGAGGTCAAGTACCTGTTTGAGTTAGAGGGTTCTTGGCCCTCCTTTTTTGCTGTTGGTCATATTTGTATTGTACTGGTATTTTGATTATCGTTTAAAAAAAAAAAAAAAAAAAAAAAAACAACTTTATTGTTGTTTAAAATCTGTGTTTTTTTTTTTCTGACTATAGAGTGTTCTTTAACCACTGTGTTAGTGACTGTTTCAGAGACATTATGTCTAAAGAACATAGACCCTCAGGGTTTAAGAAGTGCACGAGGTGCAGTTATAAAATGTCGATAACTGATGATCACTCCTCGTGTGTATACTGTTTAGGCGCCAAGCACCTACAGGAGTCCTGCAGCGTGTGTCACGCCTTTTCCTCTAGGGTCCTCCAAGAGAGGAAGAATAAATTAATCTTGAAGGGGCTGATTAAACCCTCCTTCGAGGAGGCCTTATCTTCCTCATCCTCTCCAACTAAGAAAAAGAAAGCGTCGGCTCTGACCAGCCCGTCGGAACCGACCACTAAGAAATCCAGGCAGGCTTCTCCATCGGCTCCATGGACTTCGGAGCCGAGGGCGGAACGGTCTGCCTCGATGCCTCCAGTCTCGACTCCTCTGGTTTCGGAGCCGATGACTAGGGCTTCGAGAGGCGGGTCACCTTCATCGGCTCCACTGATTTTTGGAGCCGATGAGGGTTGCCTGCTCAGACTCTTCCCCTTCGGCGCCGAAGCCCTCCTCGGCACCGAGGGAAATTGTTTTGGGATCTCCCTCGGCACCAATATTGGTTGAGTCCATTCGGAGCCGGTCCCCCAGTCCTTTGGAGCTGATGGAGAAGTCGGTTCGGACCCGATCGGTTTCATCTAGATCTTCCAAGATGTCTGATTTGGACATCGACAGGGTGCTCCTAAGACTTTTTCAGTCTCCTGTGTTCCAAAAATTAGTGTCGGCTCCAGCCCATTCGGCTTCAGAGCCGATGGCCCACCCTGTAGTTCTGGTTCCTCCTCCAACAGCCTCGGCACCGTTGGAGCCGGTGCTGGTGGAGCCGATGGGAGGTTTTCGGGTCGGCTCCGACCCTTACTCCAACCCCGGCTCTCGAGTCGGAGTTCGGTACACGGACCTCCTCTGTCGGCCCCGGGGGGGACGCTTCGGGACTGATGTTTTCGGTTCCGAGCCTTCCTCTCGGTGCGTCGGCTGCGGGGGTACCATCTGCTGTTGTGGCCACGGGGGTTGGACCTTTCCAGGATTCTGGTAGTCCGGCCTTCGGGGCCATGAGGAGTGCGTTAGCCAAATCTTCTTTGGCTACCTCCACGGTCTCACCGGCACCTTCCCTACATACGGAGACTGGGTCTTTGGCAGTCCCCCTGTCCTTAGACATCGGAGCCCCGGGGCCTGAGGTCACCCCCACTGGGGGCTCCCCCCCCTCCTGGAGGTCCCTCTGAAGCTTCTTCAGAGGAACCCCCAAGGAAAAGATCGTGCAAGAGGAAGCACGTTGACTCCCCCGATGAGTCTCTCACGTCAGACACTGATCTTGATGATGCAGAGGGGTCCCCTAAGTCGTCCTCAGATGATGTCTCCTTTGCAGACATCCTGGAAGCCCTCAAACAACGAGGCGGCTGGCACTCCAAACCCCCTTCTGCTGACGAGTCGGTGTTCCTTAAGGCCTTCGGGGCTCAGCCCTCCGCCTCCTGGGTGTCTCCGCCCTTCGACGAGCTCCTAGATTTGATCTGTCGAAGGGCGTGGAACATCCAGACTCTGTGGAACCGGTGCCTGCTCGCCCAAATAAATTCCTATCAGCACCCCCAGAGAAGGAGTTTTTGACAAAAGGTGTGGCTGTAGGTGCCTTGGTGGTGGCATCTGCTACCCAACAAGATGTAGCAGAGTTTTCGACGTCCATCCATCCTCCTAATAAGGAGTCTAGGAGCATGGATCGGTACGGGAAGTGCACCCTCAGTTCAGCGGCCTTTACCTTAAGGTCCCTGAACTATTTAACGCACTTCACCAGGTTTCAGAGGGATCTGATCAAGGAGCTTTCAGATACCCTCTTGGGTAACCTACCTGAGCAGCTGGCCCAGACGGTTGGCTCTCAGTTGGCTACGCTGTCATCGATATCTAACTCGTCCATGAGGCTCATTTCATATGCGGCCGAGGGGGCGAGTAGAGCGCCGGGTACGGGTATTGCTCTACGGAGGCAAGCCTGGCTCCGCCTGTGTCATTTTGCGGAAGCCTTCAAGTCTTCCTTTGCCGACGCTCCCTTTGATGGGTCCTCTTTGTTTGGACCCAAGGTAAAGGACACATTGACCCGCTGCGAGCAAGAAGGTAAGACTTTGACTGCCGTAGGGGCACGATTTTCCACTCCCTTTCGGCCTTATCCCAAGGCTAAAAGAGGAGGGAAAATGTGGTTCCGTAGATCCCAGAAGTCTTATCCCTCACAGCAGGACGATCCCCCTTCTAGAGGCAGAGGAGGGGGAAATTTTTCTGGAAGATGCCGTCCCAGAGGCGGCAGAGGCCCCCGCAACACTGGAGACCGCTAGTCCTTTCGTGGCTCTTCAGCCTCTCACAATCCCTGAAGGATTGCCCGACTGTGCAGCTCCGGAGCCAGTCGGGGGTCGTTTTTCGACGCACCTAAAAGCCTGGGAAGGTATCACCCAGGACCGCTGGGTGCTTCGAATTATCGCCGGAGGTTACGCCATCCCTTTTTCTCACTCCCCACCTCCATCCAAGAAAATCCCGGACCCGCCACCCAGTCAACGGGAAATTGCAGCCTTAGAAGTCTCAAAGCTGCTTTAAAAAGGAGTCATCCAACCGGTCCCCGCAGACCAGATCGGATTAGGGACTTACTCAAGATTCTTTTTGGTGCCAAAAAAGAACGGGGACTTGAGGTCCATTTTGGATCTCAGCATTCTAAATCGTTCAGTCAAAAAGTCCAAGTTCCGAATGGTCACCTTACAATCCATTCTCCCACTGCTGGAGAAAGGTGTTTGGATGTGCTCCATAGATCTCAAGGACGCTTATTACCACATCATGGTAGATCAGGCGTCCAGGAGACATTTGCGCTTCAGCCTAGGAGACAGTCATTTTCAGTTCCGCGCGCTGCCCTTTGGTCTCACCACAGCCCCCAGGGTGTTCACCAAATGTTTGGCGGTCGTGACTGCTCACCTGAAGAGTCTAGGATTCCAGGTGTTTCCGTATCTAGACGACTGGCTCCTAACTGCCACCTCCAGGCGTCTACTATTGCAGAAACTACTAGCCACAATATCACTGGGCACTTCCCTTGGAATCACCTTCAATTGGCCAAAGTCTGTGTTGCTGCCATCTCAGCGCATAAGATTCATCGGAGTAGAGATAGACTCAAACCGAATGCGGGTCTATCTTCCTACAGAAAGGATACAAACCATACAAGCTCAAGTCCGAGCCTTACTTCTCAGATCCACAGCTCCAGCCAGGATGGTCTTGCAGCTATTGGGATCCATGTCGGCCACGGTTCTTCTAGTCCCCCTAGCAAGGTTGCATATGAGAATTCTCCAGTGGCTTCTTTCGACACAGTGGTCCTTTCAGGATCTCCCGCTCAGTCA
Source organism: Protopterus annectens (assembly GCF_019279795.1). NCBI lineage: Eukaryota > Metazoa > Chordata > Ceratodontiformes > Protopteridae > Protopterus > Protopterus annectens. The sequence continues at coordinate 633,244,702 of NC_056745.1, read as the reverse complement.
CCTCATACGGATCACGGAAACCTGCAAACGGGACCTTCGCTGGTGGCTGGTGCCCTCCAATCTGGATCAGGGTCGACCTTTTGTTCCACCTCCTCCTATGGCCACTTTGACTACGGACGCCTCCCAGATGGGGTGGGGGGGGGCATTCCCTGGGCAGGTCAGTCCAAGGCAAATGGCGTTCAGAAGAGAGTCTTCTTCATATCAACATTTTGGAAATGAGGGCGGTGCTTCTATCTCTACAAGCCCTTCACGATTACCTCCCTCAAGGCGTAATTGCCGTTCACTCCGACAACATGTCAGTGGTCTGGTATCTGAACAAGCAGGGAGGAACCAGATCCTACCCTCTTTGCAGAGAGGCCATGAGAGTCTGGGAATGGGCAGTGGCGACCAGACGTTTTCTGATAGCAACTCATATCCCTGGCAAATTCAATGTGATAGCCGACAGACTGACCAGAACTATCCTCTCTCCTCACGAGTGGTCTCTGAACAATGCAGTGGCAACTCAGATTTTCAGCAACTGGGGAATTCCTTGTTGCGACCTCTTCGCAACCTCGCTGAACGCGAAGTGCAAAAAGTTCTTCTCCCTCACTCCAGCTCCGGGGGAGAGCCCTATGGACGCACTAGCCCATCCTTGGCCCACCGGCTTGCTATACGCCTTCCCCCCAGTTCCCCTCCTTCCCAGAGTGATCCAAAAGGCGTCTCACTTGGGGAGCAAAATGATCTTAATTGCTCCTTACTGGCCTCGTCAGGTATGGTTTCCCTATCTTCGGAAATATGCACTGAACGGTCCATGGTTCCTGGATCAGATCCCAGACCTATTAATTCATCAGTCGGGACTACTCCACCAATCCCTTCACACTTTGAAGTTAACAGCTTGGCTCCTCCTCTTCCGACGATAGTCAGGAACCATACCTTAGACCCGGAAGTCATACATATCTTATCTTCGGCCCACAAGTCTGCCACTAAGAAATTGTATACTAGCAAATGGAAGAGATTTGCTATTTGGGCTCAACTCCGGGGTCTGGATCCCATCACTATTCCGGTATCGGAAGTCCTAAAATTTCTAACTTCCCTATTCAATCAAGGTTCTTCAGTCTCTACCATCAAGGTCCAATTGGCAGCTATTTCCAATTTTCATGAATCTATAAACCCACCTTTAATGAGCAACAGATTGTGTAAGACCTTCATGAAAGGTGCTGCGCTTTTACGACCTCCGATTTCTCGTCCTGCTCCTCCATGGGATCTCGATTTGGTGTCACGTGCCTTAACTTCCTTCCCCTTCGAACCGGCAGCAACATGTGATTTGAAATTTCTGTCGTGGAAAACTGCCTTTCTGGTCGCGATTACTTCTGCCAGAAGGGTTTCAGAGCTTCAAGCTTTATCTGGAAAACCTCCGTACCTGTTTTTTCACAAAGATAGAGTATCTCTAAGGCCTAATCCATCCTTTGTCCCTAAAGTTTGTTCCAGTTTTTGCCTACAGCAGTCATTAGAACTTCCAGTTTTCTTTCCAAAGTACTCAAACAAAGCGGAATACATATTCCACACTTTGGATGTCCACAGGCAATTGCGTTTTTATTTAGACAGGACCAAACAAACAAGGAAAACAGATCAGTTGTTTGTGTCCTTTTCGGATAACAAACTGGGCAAAGCCGTCACAAAGGTCACTTTTGCCAAATGGATCAGGGACTGTATTAGTCAAGCTTATTCCTCTTCTAATAAAGAGCTTACGACCTCTGTCAAAGCTCACTCTACAAGAGCTATGGCTACTTCAATAGCATTCCATTCTAAGCTTGCCATTAGTGACATTTGTGCTGCGGCTACGTGGTCTTCCCCGCACACTTTCATTTCCCACTACAAATTGGATGTGGCATCTCGGGGGCGAGCTTCATTTGGTTCCACAGTGCTCAGGAGTGTTTTCCAGTGAGCCACCCAGGATTTAGGTGCTAGGGATGCTGTCCCATCAGTACAGAATGTAGGCGAGATAGGATCACATAACATCTTTTAGTTATGTACTCACCATAACTTTAGATGTTTGGGATCCATCTCGCCTACATTCCTAATAACCCACCCTCCTTCCCCCTGCCTTGGAGATCAGATGAGATCGGACGGTCCGAATTCTATTGTTTCGTCTTGAAACATCTGGCAATGTTATATAAACAAGTTATGTGTGTGTGCATGAATGCGGACAAACAAGATCTGGGGGATTAGCGGTGGTGCATCCTGGGATAGAGAATAGCTCAGCCAATAAGAGGCTTTGCTCTATAGAATAGCATGCCGAGTCGGAGCCGAGGGATCGGCTCCGAGCCCATCAGTACAGAATGTAGGCGAGATGGATCCCAAACATCTAAAGTTATGGTGAGTACATAACTAAAAGTTATGGCAATTCCTTCATAATCTCTCTCTCTCTCTCTCTTAAGCTGTAAATAGGATCTGAGGGATGTTAGGCGTTCTGCGTTATTGGTAAGAAAGGAGCTCAAGAGTTTGTTGGTGACCATGAGCTAGAGTAACTGCCAAGTTTTATCTGAACCCATGTGTTCAGGAAGAATAAAAATGGACAACACAGATTAACGTTATTGTAAGTATATAACTTTTTTTTTTCATGTCATTTCCATTTGAACCTATGTCACATTTTTGAACCTGTGTCACATTTTACAAGACTTTTTGTGTTAATGAAAATCCTCAGACAAGAAAACAAACACTCCCCCAGAACCTATTATCTTAAAACAAGCACACTAAACTAGGTACATCTTCAGATAATTAAGATGAATCCTCCTGATGGGAACAATTGTCTGAAATTGACAGCTACACACACAAGCAAAACCTAACATAAAATTAAGGTTATCCATGCTAAGATGCATGTTTCAGCCTGTGCTCCTATTTACACTAATTGTTGTCTGTTCTTGTCTTACCTTTATTACCACAGATGTGAACAACAACTTGTATGTTTTCAGAAAACTTTAATTTTTAGCCTAAAGAAAAGTGCATTGGATAGATTTAAATCACATTCAGCTAATGTTGTGAAAAAGTGATTACCCAACTTAAAGCCACATGCTACATTTCTAATCATGTCACCCAAGGCACCAGAAAAGCAGTAGAAAAAATGCACTAATTCCTAGACGAGAGCATGCAGTGTTCATACATCCTCTACACTCAACTCATAATGCTAAACTAATACAACCTACTTTAAATGCTTGTCACTTCAGAATTAATTGCTTGGTTATTACAGCTAGTTCTTCTCTGCAGTTATCCTATTTTAACTTCAAAATGTTTGAACAATACCACTCATGAATTATTTTCAGAGAGATTTAGTTTAACAAAGACGTGCTCCTCTGAGAAGATTGCCTACATAGGACTCCAGCAATTTCACTGAATGTGATGCTAAACATTACCAACCTCTTCATGCAGCTCATGTGTAAAGCATTTGATGGAGCAGCTCAGGATGCAGGAGCAGGAATCACATTGAGAAATCAGGCTTAGCTGTGACTGTGCAAGTTTGCGGATAACTCTGAGGCATCCTTTGTTAATTTCCCCTGTGACAGTTTGGTCCTTCTGTAAAAGAAAGAATGCAGATGTGTGTAGAAAATGACAAAACAATATCTACTATGAGAGTTAAATTTCAGATCCTGCAAAGTTTGTATAACAGGAGCCAAAAGGGTCCCAAATCACACTGGTTTAGGAAATGTAAGCATGAGCCATTTGAGTCAACTTCTGATAGAGACAGCCCCTTCAGTGGCTGCAAGTCCATAGCCTGAGAGGTTCCATAGAACCAATGATAAAATGAACTATTTTTCAACAGGCAACCCCAGTGTCCATGAAAAGCTCTGGAGGCAGTTGGAGCTTATAATCCCTCTGCTTCCTTGTGTAGATGGTCATCATGCAGGACAAATGGGTGAGTAGGATAATATCAAAAGGTTATACAGTTTTCTCTTCCCAGCTCCTCCCAAAATTCAGATGGCTACTTTCACATGTATCACCCTACCAGTTAAAGGCAGCTGAAAGAAAAGTTCTCTGTTTGATTTAAAAATGAACCTTCCAAGAAAAGATCAGGATTTTACTCAATGTTCTTTTTAGTTCCAAAAGGGAAAAACAGTGCTCTCAGGCCCATCAGGATGGTCACAGTGCAAGTAATTTTGCCTTTGCCTGAAGGCAAACAATTGGATGTGCTCTGTAGATCTCCAGAAAGTCAGTCAGTCCCAGTCAAGGCTGTTCCCATTGGTTTCACCACAGTCCCCTGGGTATTCCACAAGTACATGGCCTTTGTTGCAGCTCATCTGCAACTTCTTGGGATTCAAGTCTTTCCCTAAATAGACAACTGGCTCGTAGCTGCCCCAAACATGGAATCATTTGTCAGTGCTGAGGACTACTTGCTCCAATGATGTCTGTCTTTAGGCATATATATAAACCACCAGAAGTCAATTCTTGAATCGACCCAAACAATTCAGTTCAATGAACGTCATCTAGACACAACTATGTTCATAGTGTCTTTTTTCCCAGATAGAATGCAGATGTTAAAGAATGTCATCAGGGCTGTCCTTCTCTCCAGTTCTCCCATAGCTGCCCTTGTCCTCAGGGTTCTGTGAGTAATGGCTTCCTCTAGTCGGATGATGCACTTTGTTCGCTTTCACATGTAGATTCTTCAGTGGCTTCTAAAATGTTCAGTGGTCTCAGCTTTCTCAGTCTCATTCAACCGCCAGCTTCTGCAAAGAACAGTTATGATGGTAACTAAATCACCCTCTGCATGAATTCCAGGAGACCCTTTATCCTACAACCACTAATAGAACTAGTGACCACAGATGCTTCCTATTTGTGGTTGTGGAGCATTAAATTGGGAGGATGGTCCAAGGATTATGGACTCCTGAAAAGGCCATTCTTAACATCAGTGTCTTGGAGATGCAGGCAGTTCACCTTGTATTGCAGGAACTATGGGATTACCTTCCTTCAGGGATGATTTCTATTCAAACGAACAGTATGACAGTTGTTTGGTACATCAACAAGTGAGTAGAACTAGATATTGTCCCTTATGCTGGGAAGAGATGATGGTGTGGCAGTAGGCAATAATTTGCATTGTTTTCCAACTGCATTGCACATTCCTGTACATTTGAAGTTTGGACAATTTGAATGAAAGGATCCAGTAAATTGGTAAGTACACAACTACCATTACAGGGATACTGGGGGGGGGGGGCAAAAATGTGGGTCGGTGGAGTAAACTTAGTACTAAAATTGTCTGTTAGAATATGTGGTATCATTATAGATGAGCTCAGTTCATTGTTGGATGTTATTCATTAATTTCTTGATATAACTTAGGAAAGATTTGTAGTTTACTTTTGTATCTTTTCCAACTGTAAGCCAATACCCTGCTAAGTCTGCTTTACATTTTCTAATAGTACTCTTAAATACCTTGCTGACATATAGAGTTTATTAATATGTATACATATTTCTATGTTGTATTTGGGTTAGGAGTACCTCATTTGCTGGAAATGTTTGTGCACAGATTTGCTTTACAGACTAAATGGATGTTTTTTAGATTCTTGTTTCCATAGGTCTTATGTGCATAGCTGCCAGGAATTTATACTGCCCGCATGGACATGCTAAGGTAGTCAAGGGAAAGAGAAGGAAGATGTGTAAGATTTTTGGGGAGCTCTTCTTCTGTTTCCCTCACTAGACCTGCTTTCTTCCTCCATCATCAGGGTCCATTTGTCTTTGAACCATAATCTAGGAAAGTATAACCCTAACTGTAGGTTAAGGTCATCACAGTACCATCATCTCTGTGTCATGTGCTTTGGGCGACAAAGCTTGTCACAGTAACCTACTCTTCCTAATGCATCTGTATGTTTAGTGGGCTTGATCTTTTTGAGGTTGTGTATTACTGATGACCCTTCAAGCATCCCCATGTATTAAAATGGCAGTGCCCCCCCCCATACAATCCCCAAGAAGAAAAGAGAGCAGGAAACAGGCCATTTCCCTCCCCAACTTACTGAACCTGTACTCTAGCTTTATTGCAAAACTGGGACAGTGAAGTCTGATATTTAGTCCTAAAGTCTAAGAGATCCCACTAAGCAAGAATGATTTCCCCTCCATTCATCTTCCCCATTTGTTTTTCCCCATTTCTGAGGCCTGCTGGGCTACATGTATGTTTTTAACTGTCTTCTTTTGGTTTTGTTTTTATAAAGGTCTTTTGTCACTCCCTATTTCTGAGCCCTGATGGGTTTACGTGTATGTTTTTGATGCTTCCCTTTATTGTTTTCTGTTGTTCTTTGTCTTCAAGAATTTTATTACTCCTAGGGGAAAATAGCTGCAGAAAGATGTCACCTCTGTCTTTTTTATTTTATATTTTTGTAGGGGGGGGTTTGTCCCTGTATTTAACAACCATGAAGCCCACTCATTCCCCTATACTAATGAATTACCCATTATATAGTATAGTTGTCATCCATAGGGGGTTCCATAAAGGCAGCCAGAGGGTTGATTGTGCTTCCATCAGCATCCCATTTCCTGTATGCAACAACTCTATAATCCTAGGTGACCAGTTTAGCTTGACATTTACTGGGGCACCTATACCTCTAACCTAGGGTATACCCAGAAAATTTGGGATTTAACAAACAGGACTTCCTTGGATCAAATCATTAGCAAACACAGAACAGGCCAAAATATTCTTGATCTGATCCTGCCAAACATTTAATCTCATGTAGTAGTAGTAGTAGTAGATACCACATAATTCTGTCATTAAACTTATCATTGGGTAACTATCTCCTTTTTCTTGAAGATAAAGGCCTTGAATAACATGGGTGAAGAGCAGGGATCCCCATTTTATAGTACCATAAAATATAATATATAGTGTTGAACTGAGTGCTTAGAAAGGGATTTAAGTGGTGCCTGAATTTAATGGTTTACAGCTGATTAGATACAGTCTAATGAAAAAAAAAGATTTCACAATGATTTGTGAACAAACTCAAATGTAACAGGCTACCAGGGAAGAGTCATCTTTATTTTGTATTCTAGTTTTCTTCTGTGCTGTCAAGCAACACTTGTTACTGTGGCGCTGCTGACTTCGTAACTATCACAAATAGTGAAGCTGAAGATCTTTTGAGCTGAGAAGGTAAAGGAGCCACAGGTTTCATGATCTGATGATGTCCATTTTCATTCATTCCTCATTGGATGTGTTCAGATCCAACACTCTTATCCAACCTGATCATTATGCTAGCTTGTGGCCTCTGACAAATGAAACTGGAGGATAAAATGCCCTTGCAGTAAAAAGAGAAATGGAGTAGGAAAGGCCTACCAACAGTGGTAGCGTAGCTCATACTAACAAGTGAATAAAGATAAGAGAACACTTAAGGGATTAAATTTATTTGACATTTGTTGAACAGGATAGTCCAACTGAGCTAGTGCCATTTCTCAGAGGAGGCCCAGGGAGAAAAGCTCCACAGTAATACACAAATAATTCAGTAATATAACAAATCTATTTTTGTCAGTTGAGAAAGAAACAAAGTTGAAATCATTACATTAAACTTTCTAACGGAAAGAGATTTATCAAAAACTAGGGTCTGAAGAATAATTTGTAAAGAAAATTTACTTATCTTAATGAATTACCCTGAGCTGCAGTCAAACACGTCTAGACGCAAAAGTGGCAAATGAGATCTGAGGGAAGTTAGGGATAGTGCATTATGGGTAGGAAAAGAGCTTGAGAGTTTGTCAGAGTCCACGAGCTAGTGTAATGGCCGAGTTGAATCCGAGTGTTGAATCTGAACCCATCCACTGAAGAAGGGTGGGAGGTTGACATAATGGTTAAGGTGTTTGCCTTACAAGCGCAAGGTGCAGGGTTTGATTCTCACATGGGGTAATTGGCTAGGCTTAAAATGGCCCACAAGGGCAGTTAGTTTAGTACCAATCTAGGAACCTATGAAGAATGAAAATGGATAACACAGATGGAATGTTATGATAAATTCATAGCTCCAACACTTTCTGAGCTGTCCCTTCCCTTGAAACAAGTTGAGAGGGTCTCTAGGACCTATCTGTGTTAGGGACTGCAGCTCCTACAGGAGAGGTGGGTCTCTGGTCCTTCTCTAGGACCTATCTGTGTTAGGGACTGCAGCTCCTACAGGAGAGGGTGGGTCTCTGGTCCTTTCTCAACTTTTGCTTTTGAAGTCTTTTAGAGGGTACTTTCTCGATCGAGGGAGCAGACTTCCCTTTCCTGATTGGGTCTGTCCCTCCTCTGCAAGAGTTCTCTGGATCCTGATCTTACACATTATATCCTGTCAGGATAACCCTCAAATTCTTGAGACTGACCACCCCACTTGGGAGGTTCATCGGAAGCATTCATGCAAAATGTGGCATGTTGACTTCCCTCACGAGTCTTTAACTGAATGTACTGACTTTGATGAGGGGGAGGGCTCCCCCAGACATCCCCTTGAGATATCTCATTTGTTGAAATCCTAGAAGTACAAAGACAGAAATGGGGGAGTCCACCAATGCCTCCTTCCAGTAGGAATCAATATTCTTCAGGAATTTTGGGGATGGCCTTATTGAGCAGTCACACCAGCAGACAAATTAGTGGACTTGATGAAAGGTGGACGTGGAAGGAACCAGATGTAGCTGAACCTATTCCTTGGAAGCCGGACAAGTTCTTAGTATCCCCCAAGCATCACCCCTTTTGGAGCAAGGGTTACAGAGTGGATTCCATGGTGGTGGCAGAGAAGGCCAACAAGAAGGAGCTAGGTGAGGAAAGCTCTATTGTCCATCCTTCTAATAGGAAGTGTAGCTCAGGGAGTTGAACAGCTTTGGGAAGCAGGTTTATGCTTCAGCGACCTTCACTATTAGGGAAATGAACTCTTTCGTTTACTTTACATGCTTCCAGAGGGATTTGACGAAGGAGCTTCCCAAGTCTCTCTCATTGCCTGTATCTGGGAAGGAGAAGAAGTCAGTCAAACAAGTAGTTGGTCACCCTTCAATCTCTATTGAATGTGTCTATGTGCATTATTTCAAAAACAGCAGAGAAAACTTTGAGAGCTACGGGCACTGACATAACTGTCACATGGCATTCCTGGATGCACCTTTGTAGAGCACTTTAAAATGTCATTTATCAATGTCTCTTATGACAGATCCACCATCGAAAGATAAAAGAAAGCTATCCAGAAGTGAGCAAGATGGGAAAACCGTATCTTCCATAGGGATTTGGTTTTCTCCACCTCCAAAAGACTTTCTCTGGAAACCAAAAGGGAGGGTCAGGAGGAAGGAAGAAACTGTGGTTCTACAAATCCCATGCTTTTACTCCTAACCCTGCTGGTGACAGCCCCCCCCCCCAAGGCAGTGAGGCAAACAGTAGTGTTGAATGTCACCCCTGTGGCAGAGGTGGTCCGCAAAATCAAGGCTTTGAGGGCTTCTTCTACAATAGGCCTTTTTAGCGCTCCTGAACAGTTGCTTGACTGCCTTACTCTGAAGGCAGTTGGGGATGCTTATCCCTGCACCACACAGCTTGGACATCCATTAATTGCGATGCTTGGTTGTAGAGGATTATAACCTTTCTCTTCCCCTTGTTCAAGCAAATTACCTGAGTGCCATCCTCTCAACGAAAGGCAGCAGTATCAGAAATAAAAAAGCTGCTAGACAAGCAAGTCATCCAAGATGTCTCACTAGACCAGCTAGGGTCAGGAGTTTACTCAAGGTTCTTTTTGGTGCCAAAGAAGAGTGGGGACCTCAGACCAGTTTTGGTCCTCAGTCACTTGAGCCAGTACATAAGAGAGACAAAATTTAGGATAGTCATGGGAAAGTTCATTACCATTGTTGAGAAATAATGACTGGATATGCTGGATAGACCTTCAGGACATGTACTACCACATAAAAATGGACAGAAGCAGTAGAATGTCCCCCCCCCCTCAAGTTTTCACCATTATATGTCAATGGTTGCAGCTGTCCTCAAGCTACTAGGATTCCAAGTGTTCCCATATCTTAACAACTAGCTCATAATCACCCCATCAGGATTCTTCTTCTTCAAGCCAAGTTACAAATTGCCAAATTTCCGAAACACAGGATTCCTTCACTTCATCGTCAAGCAGGGGCAGTACTCTGCCATTACAGGCCTTTAGCAAGGGTGATTTTGCAACTTCTCAGCTCAGTGGAACCGTCATTACCCTAGTTCCCTTAGCCAAATTTCATATGATGGTGCTGCTGCGATGGACCCTGGCAGTTCATTGGTCAGTGATGTATCAACCCATGAGTTTTTATAGTGTGTCTCACTAAAATTTGCAAGACGTTTACTCAGTGGTGGTTAGAACCTCCAGTTGTATGTCAGGTTGATCCTTTGTTCTTTTCTCTCCAATGACCACAGTGACTATTGATGATTCTGAACTCTGGTAGGGGACATTTTTTGGGAAGGGCTGTCCAAGGCACGTGATTCCCCGAAGAGTCGAGACTTTACATCACTATTCTGGAGATGAGGGCAGTTCTCCTTGCATTGTAGGTGCCTTCCAGGACTCCAGTCCCAAGGGTGTGATCTCCATTACATAGGACACTATGTCAGTAGTCTGGTACATCAACAAACAAGGATGAACACAGTCTTACCTGTTATACCAAGAGGCCATGAGGGTTTGGCAGTAGGTGATGTCTTCCCACTGCTTTCTGATACCAGTGCACATACAGAGAAAGTCCAGTGTTCTACTAGACAGGTTGAGCAGGAGTGGCCTCCTTCCTCATGAGTGATCTCTCAATCCAACAGTGGCGTATCAGCTTTTCAGACACTGGGGCCTATTGTGGTGTGAACTCATTAGTTCCCCCTCCAACATTAAATGCAGCAGCCACTTTGTCCTAATCCCCTAAGAGGAGGAGTCCCAGAGAGATGCTTTGTCCCATACGTGGCCCCTGGTATCCTTTATGCCTATCCTCCTACTCCTCTCATCCCAACGTTTTTGCAGAAAGCAACATGGAACAAGGCTATTGTGGTTTCCCTTCCTCTGGTCTCATCTGATTGACCCTCCTTAGGTGGGGGACCCTGCTCTAGATCTTCCCTCTCACCCCTTCAGGATGCTTCATTTGGACATAATAGCCCTCAAGTTGACCACATGATTTCTCCAGTTCCAGTGATGGTTAGATAGTCCAGGCTTTCATACTAAGTCATACACATTTTGACTTCTGCACAAGAATCTTGAACCAGGAATATCTCTACAAGTAAATTGAAACTACTTTCAGTCTGAGCTGTCAGTAGGATTTTGGCCCTCTTCTAATTTCCCTTCAGGCAATCCTGGATTTCCTGGCTTCTCCTTTCCACAGTGGGTTTTGCAACTTTACTATCAAAGTGCAATTAGCAGACGTTTCTAGATGTCTCACTGGGAAAAATCAGTCACCTATTGCTTCTCTCAGATTGTCCAATGCTTTCATAAAGGGCACCTTCCTTTTGTGGGCCCCACTTACGCACCCTGTTCCTCCTTGGGATATTGCTATTCTTCTGCATGCCTTGACAAGACCCCCTTTCAAACCTGAGGCTATAGTTAATTTCAAATATCTGTCTTCAGAAAACTTTGGTTTTGGTGACAGTCACTTCTGCAAGGAGACTATTAGAGCTTCAAGCCCTCCATTAAAAACCTCCTTACTTGGTTTTCCACAAGGACAGAGTCACTTTGACAAATCCATTCATCTGATGTTGTCAATCTTTGTCTATTCTTGACTTCTATATATTACCTCAGATCTCATTTGCCGCTCTTAAAGCAAGATGCATCAGCTGACTCCTCTCTTGTAGCTAAGTAAAAATCTTGTTTTGGAAATCTTTTCTAATTTTTCTAGATAATCTTTTGTCTACCCTTTAGCTGAGAGTGTGTTTCACTTTACCATTGGTATTATTTACTACCATGATTGGTAGTTCCCTTCCCTGTCTCTCCTCTTACCATTAGGTAATCTTTCTACCATTGCTGGTAGTAGTTTTTTTCCAGTTGTGAGTGCTTGATATTTCTCTTCCCTTTTCCTTCCTTTCTGTCTCTCCAGGTTTTTTGATTTAGGGTTCATAGGTTGGTACTAGGCTATCGGCCCTAAGGCCTATGCAAGCATAGCCATAAAAATTCCCTGGAAATTTTTTCCCACAATATTTACTTATAGGTTCATAGGTTGGTACTAGGCTATCGGCCCTAACCGATGGCAGGTAAAACTAAAGAATCCAAAGCTGTTTTTAAGCAGTGTAGAGAGTGCGGCAGAAAAATGCTAAACTCTGATGGTCATGAATGCTGTGTATTTTGTTTGGGTGCATCCCACTTGAATACTAACTATACTATCTGCCAGGGTTTCAGTAATATAGCCCTGGTAGAACATAGAAATAAACTTATTCTCAAAGGGCTTCTTAAAGCCCCTTTCAAAAAAGCCTTGTCCAAGGCCAACCAGTCTTCTCCGGCCTCTGGTACCAAAACTTCCCATTCTATGTCAACATTACTCTTGGCACTAACAGTAAAGAAACATAAACATTCAGCTACAGGTTCCTCTTTGTAACCGAAATCTAAGGTTCTGAAGCTCTCGGAATGGAGTGACTCTTCGGCATCGACAACCTTACTGTTGCCATTGACACCGACCACAACGTCCACAATGATTATGACACCTGCTACTTGTAGTTTGGTTACGGTTCTAACATTGGCACCAATTCCCACTGCTGCTGTGTTTGTGCCGATATCTTCTACGGCCCCGCAGATGGTGCTGAAGATGGATTTGCCCATTCAACCCAGGGCTTCCTATACCCCTTCTATTGATCCCTTCTTGGAGCAACTACCCAGCCCTTTTCTAGAGAGACCTGCGTCTCCTTCTGCATTGTCTGTTCGCTCCACCAGGACTCTTTCAGAAGTTGATATAGTGAGGTTGGTGGATCAGATTCTGACAGCTAGGGGTCTTCCTCCATCTTCTCAGCCCCCTCTCCCTTCTGGTGCAGGAGGTTTCTGTCCCACAACCCCTTCTTACAGTCCTCCTCTAACCTCTTTGCAGGCTTTAGAGCAGTCGACTCTAACCACACTGGTTCCAGTCACCTTGGCACTGACAAACTTTTTGTCTTCAGTGCCAGGTATGGCTGTGACTCCTTCAGTGCCTCCTGGGCTAATGGGTCCCCAGGACCATGACTTCCCTGTCGGGCCCGAGGGGTTCGAGTCAGCTCTGTTTGTTTCTATGGAGCAGACCTTGCCTTTTTGGACTGTGCTGACAGAGGACCTGTCTTCAGTTTTGGCTTTTCAGGTGGGTCTCTCAGGGCAGTGTGTGATCCTGGTTCCAAGTTTGTCTCGGTTCCAGGCTCCCATCCCTCCTCAGGGGGGTCCTGCCTTTCAAACCATGCAAAGAGCTTTGGCTACTGCTTCATCTCAAGTAGCTTCTGTGTTACCGGAGTCTCAACCCTTGACCCCTGCTTTACAGGAGCTGCCACCAACCTCCACCTCCGGACTGCGAACTCCAAGGTCACAAGACTTGCTTACTAAAGGTCTATCCTTTTCTGAGACCTCTTCAGACGCTCCCACTGAAGAGCCTCCTTGGAAGAAATTGTGTAATAGGAAACACCTTGATTCTCCCAAAGAATCTGTCATGGAGGACATGGATTTCAATGAGGGGGAGGGGTCTCACCGGTCACCCCCGGAAGACGTCTCCTTTGGAGACATTCTGGAGATCCTAAAACAGAGGGGTGATTGGAAGCCCAAAAATCCTTCTTCTGAGGAATCTGTGTACTTACAGGTCTTTGGAGCTCACCCGTTTACCTCCTGGGTGACTCCGCCTGCTGACGATCTAATTAAATTGATCACTCAGTAGGCCTGGAAAGCTCCTGACTCTATAGAACTGTGGAGACATGGCAGAATTCTTTCTGCCCCTGAGGATCATCCACATTGGCCAAAAGGTTTAGTAGTTGATGCCATGGTGGTAACGGCTGCCACAAAGACCTAGCTGAGGAAAGTTCTACTGTACATCCCCCTAACTGAGAGTCCAGGGTGATGGACAGATTTGGGAAGCATGTCTATGCATCATCGACCTTCTCCATCAGGTCTTTAAACTTTTTTGCACACTTTACTAGGCTTCAGAAGGATCTGGTCAAGGAACTGTCAGATGCCCTGGCAGGAACAGTACCTGAGGGTTTCCAAGAAAAAGTAGCCTCCCAGTTAGCTACCATGTAGTCTATTTAGAACTCATTCATGAGGCTTATTGTGCATGCAGCCGAAGAAGCGACCAGGTCAGCAGGATCAGGTGTTGCAATTCAACGACATGCCTGGATGCGCCTGTGTAAGTTTGCAGAACCATTCAAGTCTTCCTTCATCAATGCTCCCTTTGATGGATCCTCATTGTTTGGGCCCAAAGTTAAGGAATCTCTATCCAGGTGTGAGAAAGATGGAAAGACTCTGTCTGCTGTGGGCGCACATTTTTCCACTCCTCAACGATCCTACTCCAGAAATCAGAGGAGTGGCAAAATGTGGTTCAAGAAGTTCCAGAAGCCTTTCCAGGACGCATGTGATACAGACTCCCCTTGGGGCAGAGGGGGGAGTTGCAATGGAAAACGGTTTCCCAGAGGCAGGGGTGGTCTGTCGAACCAGGGTTCCAGGGAGTCCTCTGGCCAACCCTACCAGTGCTAAAGGAGGGGCCTGATTGCTTGCCTTTGGAGGCAGTTGGGGGAAGATTCTTCTTGCACCCAACAGCGTGGTGACACATAACTACTGATGTCTTGGGTGCTAAGGATAATTTCCAGAGGTTATTTAATCACCTTCAGCCTTTACCCAAGAACTTGAGCAAGACTTCCTGACGTTCCACCCAGTCAGAGGGATCAAGCAGCATTAGAAATACAAAAGCTGCTAGAAAAAAAAGAGTCATTCAAGAAGTCCCACCAGACCAAATAGGATCCGGGTTTTACTCACGGTTCTTATAAGTGCCAAAGAAGACAGGAATGGAGACCAAGTTTGGATCTCAGCATTCTCAACAAATTTGTCCACGGTCACGGTTCAGTCAATACTTCCCTTTCTAGAGGAAAATGATTGGATGTGCTCTATCAACTTTCAAGATTCATACTACCACATAAAAATGGACAAACGCTCAAGAAAGTTTCTTTGCTTCCAGCTAGGAGCCAGTTACTACCAATTCAGAGTGCTGCCCTTTGGCCTCACCACAGCCCTCAGGGTATGGCAGCAGTGACAGCACATTTGAGGCTGCATAGATTCCGAGTGTTTCTTTATCTAGACGACTGGCACCTCACCACTTTCACCAGGCATCTACTTCTTCGAACAATGGATTTCCTTCTGAAACTATCTCAGCAGTTGGGCATTACAGTCATTCTTGTGAAATCTCAACTAATCCTTTCTCAGGATATGGATTTCATTGGAGCTTGTCTAAACACACTGTCTTGTGTGGCATCTCTACCTCACTACAGGTTACAGAAAATACAATCTCAGGTTCAGCCTATCTTTCGTTCAAGCAAGATGCTGGCTCAGCTAATTCTACAAGCATTGGGCTCCATGGCAGCAGTGATCACTTTAGTCCCACTAGCAAGATTTTATATGAGACTCCTTCAATGGCTTCTTGCGAATCAGTGGTTAGTTCTAACCCACCCCATGAATTACCCAATTTTATAATCAGCTGATGCAAAGATGACCTATCCTGGTGGATGCAGTCAAAAGACATTCTTCTGGGTCATCCCTTTGTCCCTCCTCAGCCCAAGGCCATAGTAACCCACAGATGCTTCCCAGATTGGGGGAGGGGGGCATTATCTGGGGAAGACAGTCCAAGGCACTTGGTCCGCTTCTTGGGCCAATCTACATATCAGTGTTCTGCAGCTGAGTACAGCGCTCCTAGCGTTGCAAGCATTTCACTCTGCCTTACCTCATGTGACGGTAGCAATTCAAACAGACAATATATCCGTAGTCCGGTACATCAACAAACAAGAGTGAACCAAGTCCTACCCGCTGTGTCAAGAACTCCTTCAAGTGTGGCATTGGGCCATAACTTCCAACCGCTTTCTGATAGCAATGCACATCCTGGGAAGTTCAAACATGATTGTGGACAAACTAAGCAGATGCATTCTCATGCCTCATGAGTGGCCTGTAAATTCCAGAGTGGTGAAGAAAATCATACTTCTCTGGGGCCAGCCTTGCTGCGACCTGTTTGCTTCACCCCTGAATAGCAAGTACAGAAGCTATTTTGCCCTAATTCCCTCTCAGAGGGAGTCCCGAGAGATGGTATTCACCTCGATTGGCCCCCGGGTCTCCTTTATGCATTTTCCCCATTCCCTCTGATCCCTCTTTTCCTCATTAAAGCAGCTCAGTTGAGAAGCAAAGTAATCCTCATTGCACCTTACTGGCCTCGACAAATATGGTTTCCCTTCCTCTGGCCTCATCTACTTCACCTCCTGTGGATTCTGGACCCAGTTCCGGGCCTTCTGTCCCATCCCAGGGAATAGTGCATCCTGATCTACAGACTGTCAAGCTGACTGTTTGGTTTCTCCAATTCCATTAATCACTAAGCATAATGACACTCCATCTCCTGTACAACACATTTTGTTGGCATCCCATAAATCATCCACTAGGAATCTCTACCGTAGTAAATGGAAGAGATTTTCTATCTGGGCTTGTGATAATGGTCTTGATCCTTTTTCAGATTCAGTGGAAAAAGTTCTAGAGTTTCTAGCTACCATTTTTGGTAAAAGGGCTTCTGCTTCCACAATTAAGGTTATCTTAGCAGCTATTTCAAACTTCCATAATGGTTTCAGTGACCAGCCCTTAATCTCTCACATACTTTGTAAGGTTTTTCTTAAGGGCACCATTCATTTAAAGCCCCCATTCAAGGATCCTGTACCGCCATGGGATTTGATGCTTGTCTTGCAGTCACTTACATCCCCCCCCCCCCTTTGAACTTGCAGCTACCTGTGAGTTGAAGTTTCTCTCTTGGAAAATGCTTCTTCTGATAGCTGTCACCTCTGTGAGATGAGTTTCTGAATTACAAGCTCTATGTTTTAAGCCCCCTTATCTAGTTTTCCACAAAGACAGAGTGTCACTCAGAACTAACCCATCCTTCCTAAAGTGATTTCAGAGGCCAATATCATTCAATCTATAGATTTGCTTGTATTCTTCCAAATGTTTCTAATAAGGTCGAGTATTGCTTACACCTTTTGGATGTGCACAGGAGTTATGTTTTTACCTGGACTGGACAGAACTAAGCAATTAAAACAATCAGAACAGTTATTTGTCTCTTTTGCAGGCACAACCTTGGGCAAACCTGTCTCTAAGGTTGTCAGTATGGTTAAGAGATTACATTTCCTTTATTTACACGAAAAATAATCTGAGACTTTCTATGCTGGTGAAGGCACATTTCACCGGATCTATGGCGACTTCAGTTGTTTTTCATTCTAAAGCTTCCATGTCCAAAATTTGCACACCTGCAACATCGGCTACCCCTCATACTGTTATCACTCATTATAAATTGGATGTGGTCTGCAGGAGCAGAGCCTCCTTTGGTTCTATGGTTCTCAGGAATGTTCTTCCATTGGGCCACCCAAGATCTAAGGTAGCTGGAGGCTCTGTCCCAGAAGTCAAGAATAGATGAAGATTGACAACATCAGATAAAGAAGTTGTGTCTTACCATAATGTTCCATCTGTGTTGTCGATCTTCATTTATTCTTGCGTCCCACCTCACCTGCCCCCTTCTATAGAGTCCTGGTGGAGGTGTCCTGCGATTCCTTGTTAGGATACACCTTGGACATGGCGTCTGACTTTAGTTAGGTCTCATGGTATTGTTCTGTAAGTCTGCAAACTCGATGTGAGGTAATCTAGAGAGGGGCACTGTGAGTAGAACTGAAGAGAGTTTTGACTGACTTAAGCTATATAATGCCCTGATCGGTTCCGAGGATCGGAACTGTACCGAGATGTCAAGAACTGATGAAGATCTATAACACAGATGGAACGTTATGGTAAGACATAACTTTTTTTTCTTTTCTAAGGTGGCTTCAGAATCTTTATTTAACCAGTCTATCAAGTTTCCTGTTTTGTTTTCCCACAATTTGCCGTTAAAGGAGAATACATGTTACACATTCTAGATGTGCACTACTAACTTTGTTTTTATCTACATCACACTAAGAAAGTCAGAAATACTAACAGATTGTCTCCTTTTCATCAGCCAAATTGGGTAAAAGAGTGACTAAAATAACTCTCTCTCATTGGTTATCTGAATGTATTTCACAGCTATAAGGAGAAAGGACTGTCCTTAACTAAACATCCTAAGGGCAGTTCTGCCAGATCATTTGCTATCTCCACTAACTTTTTTTTCCCAGAGTACCTGCTGATAACATTTGTACTGCAGCTACTTGGTCCAATGTCCATACATTCATATCTCACTATACGTTAGATATTCAGTCCAGGTCTAGAGCTTGTTTTGGTTCAGCAGTCCTCTAGAATAACCTTCCATGAGACCTCCCAAGGTTTTTGGTAGTTGGAGACTATGTGCCATCCCTTGATGAATGGACGGAAGACAAAACATCAGATACAGGTTATGTATTTACCATAATCAAAAGAACCAAAAGGCAGCGAAAATGAAACCAAATGAAAAATTACTGTGGCGTGGAAATCGCTGTCACGCCAATGTTTCATCAGGGTTACAATCAATGGTCACACAAGAGGTGGGCAAGAAACAGAACATGGAGGTAAATTCTTACGAAGGGGTTATAGAGACAGAACTCTTCTTGAGAGATAGAAAGCCATTAGTTTACACCATGAGCCCTACGGATAGTGAGGGTAAGCAAATTGAGCAAGAAGGAGTAATTAATAGATATAAAAATTTCCAAATATTTAATTACGCCAATATTACATTAAACAAAGCCCATTTTGGGCTATTGTCAAAGGGAATGAAATTCGTACCTATAGGGAGTTTCAGAATAGTGGAGTGCATATGTGATATTAAAAAATATATTAGGAAACTTAACCTTGCCATAACGTATAAAGACAACATAACGGATAAGGCACAGCACTTGGATACGGAAGAGAATACAATGAGAAGGAAAAGCACTTTTATGCCAATAATGAACAAAGAAGTGGCTAGGTATGAAAAAGCTGTTATACATGATATATACAAGGCAAGTAGAACATTCAGATTTAATAATAAGAAATCCAACCTATCTAAGGAAGAGAATGAGGTACTGGATGAACTAAGATCCATGACAGACGTAAGAATCATGAAACCCGACAAGGGGGGTGGGATTGTAATATATGACAATATGGAATATAAAAATAAAATCCATGACATTCTTCACAATTTGGAAAATTATGAGAACATCTCCACCAATGAACTAAATATAGCATACAAAAGAATTGACTTGTATTTAGAGGAGTATTTGATAGATAATAGAATTACGGACGATCTATACAAGTTCATGAGGGTAGAATATCCTACCCTAGCTACATTGGTGGGGATACCCAAAGTACATAAGGATGTTAACAACCCACCCTTCCGACCTATAGTTTCGGGAAGTAAATCTAAAACTTTTCCAATAGGAGTGGTTATAGACAATATATTGAAGCACATTTATAATAAAATAGAACATTTGGTGAAGGATTCTTGGGAATTTTTAGCAAACTTCCCTACTTATATTAGTAATGACAACCTCTTATATGTATCCATTGATGTAATTGACCTTTTTATGTGCATACCAAAGAAGGAAGGACTTGAAGCATTTAGCGACAGTATTTATCGTTATGGTGACTTGGAATGGGACAGGGTACAGCTGATTAGTGAACTAATGTCTATAGTGTTGGAAAACAACTACATTTTTAATGAAGGGGAAATATTCAAACAGGTGAAAGGAGTTGCGATGGGGTCAGCCTGTGCCCCTATTTATGCCAACTTAGTTATGCTAAGTTGGGAGGAGAAGAATATTTTCTCTAGTGTATATAAGAATCAAATAAAACATTATTCGCGTTTTTTAGACGATATATATATCATTTGGGATGGTGACATGGGCTCCCTCGAGGAATTCATTGCACACATCAATAATAGTAGCAACTTTCTGAAGTTTACATCTAACATTAGTAGAGAAGGTGTACCCTACTTAGATACAATCATTACTAGAGAGGAAGATACATACAAATCTAAAATATACAGGAAAAAAACATTTAGCAATTCCTATTTAGACTATAGTAGCTGTCACCCTAATAAGACCAAAAGGAATATATACAAAGGGCAGTGTATCAGGGTTATGAGAATGACCTCCGACTGGACTGATATGTTGAAGGAGATAGACCTTGTCACTTCATTTTTTACAGTTAGGGGCTATGACAGGAGAATGATGGAAACTGTTAGGGTAGAGGTTATTGAACAAAAAGGGGGATCATATACCCCTATGTTAGGAACCAAATATAGTATTACATTAAACAACAATACACCTATTGAGAAAGTAAAGACTAGAGATTTTGGCAGAACATGTGTGATAGAATTCAATAGATACAGTAGTAGTATAAAGGACATACTAAATAAGCATTGGCACACATTAGTAGCCAATGAAGAAATAGTAGGTTTACTAGGAATTAAGCCCAGATTTACATACAGGATGGGGCAGAACATCAAACTTCTGTTAGAGAAAGGCTTGAAAAGTAAAAATGAAACTGTAAACAGTACCAAGAGATGTGGTTCATGCAACCAGTGCAGGTATATAATGGAGGAGACAAAGATAGAATTAATGAATTACAACAAAACCAAAGTATTCCCTAAAAAAGGGAATTGTAACACACGAAATATAGTCTATTTGGCTATTTGCACGAGGTGTCCTTCCTATTACATCGGAAAAACCGAACAACAATTTAAAAAAAGAATATACGCACATACATATTGTATCAGAAAGAAGGACGATAAAAATGCACTAGCGAGACATATTATTAACAGAGGAAGTGAGCATGAGTTCAAATTTTGTATATTAGAAACAGTATTTCAAAGTCCTAGGGGGGGTAATACAAAAGGACACTTATCTTATAGAGAATGTTATTGGCAGATATTGTTGGGTGCCACTACCCCACCTGGGATTAATGATTTTATTTCTGTCAAACCGATATTAGCAGTTTAACATGATTCTAGATATTTTCAGTAATACAATGTTTTTTAGCATTCAATATGTGTATGTATATACAGTTTTTATTTTTATTTTTTTATTTTTATTAGTTTATATATAATAGGATATGTATAGAAAAATTATTAGATAGCTATAGTTGTATTGAATTAATATGAGTGTGATGAAATATATTGTAACAATGCAAAGGTTTTTAACAGGCACCCACTTGGTATATTTCAGTATTGAATTATGATTATTTACAAACATTTACTAATATATATATCTGAAATTTAAGAACAGTAAACAAGTAGGGAAAATCAAATATTTTAATTAGGATGTTATTATAGCTTTAAGGAGTGTTGGAAATTTTTGGCGCCAATTTATGTATATAATGAATGATTAAGTTGAAAGTAGTGTTCTGAGGAAGCACACTTTTTTGTGTGTGAAAGCGCTTAACCTTGTTTCTACTCTGTTTAATAAAGTGGAAGTTTTTTTAAATAGTTCGGAGACTTTTATGTTTGGACCTGCTCCAGAATAGCGGTTTGGCTTGGTTGGTATTTACCATAATGATAGATCTGTATTTTCTGCTTCTGCCCTTCCTCAACCTCCCTCTCACCTTCTCCCTTCCAGTTATCTTTTCCCTTTGTTTTCTGGATTGACTGTACTGACAAGTCCCTATGACTTGGTCATGCATGTACTCTTCAGGCTCTGGGTGAGGGTTTGATCAATATATGTGTGACGTGTTTGGCTTTATTATAATGCTGTTTCAGTTATTTATTTATTTATTTTTATTTATTTAACATTTGTCAACCGGGAAAGTCCGACTTGGAACAAATTCAATTTTCAGAGGAGGCCCATGGAGAAACGCTCCAGATCCATGTCTTTGTAACATGGGAGGAAACCGGAGCACCCTGAGAAAACCCACACGAACACAGGGAGGACATGCAGACTCCGCACAGAAGGCATCCCAGCCGAGAATCAAATCAGAGAACCTCTTGCTGTGAGGCGACAATACTACCGCTGCACCACTGCGTGTAGGGTTTGGGTAAACTTGATCTAAGGTAACTTACCAAATACAGGGGATTACTTTTTTTTTTTTTTTTAAATTCTCTTTATTGCAAATTTTCACAAAAATCGTTAAACATACAGAGAATAAACCATTACAAAAACATAAATCCTAAAACATCAAATACAAGTACATCAAACCAAAACTATATACAAATCATACATTGCCCAAAGCTTCTTGAATGGGTCCAGTATAGCGTGAAGTAAGTATTGAAATCCCCACAAGATCAATACTCATTTAAGTATATGGTCAGATAATATTCCCCAGAATTCCTTAATAACTGGTTTGCTCTTAATATTGTGGAACATAAATTTGTGTGCCTTGAGGTATTTAATAGCTGTCAGTTTGAACCTCTCCCAAGAGAGGGAGTGTTTATTTTTCCAATTTAAGGAAATGTAATATTTGATTAACATAAAGATGGGTATTAAAACCTTACATTTCCTATCGGACATGCCAGGAGGTGGGATATGGAGGATAGTGAATTCCCATGAGAGGGTGGATTTTTCATAGCCAATTTTCTCAAGAATCACTCTCAAGGCACACCAAAGTTTGTAGGAACACTTGCAACTCCAGAACAAATGGAGAATGTCATCCATTTGATTCGAGCAGTATCGACATTTGGGGGACTGATTTGGGAACATTCTACTAAGGACGTCCGGGGTGAAATATGCATTATTCAAGATCATTAGATGAGTGTATTTCATCCTTTTGAAAGGAATAGATTTAGAGCTTATATTTATAGCTTTTAAGATCTGGGTTTGGTTAATAGCAGGGTTAATCTTTGTCCAAAACTTCGAAAAACCGAGAGCATTGTGATATCTGAGTGATATAATGACCTTGTAGGAGCTTGCGGTAATTTTCTTTTCACTGAGAAGGAGTTTCTTTATCATTTTACAGGTTATGATATCATTTTCTGAGGCCAGGGGGTGATCCAGGTACTTTTGTATCAGCTCTCTAATTTGTCGTAAAATACTCAGGTATTTTTTGGGTAAGTTCAGCTTAGTTCTTAGGTTAGTGATATTCTGATGTCTAAAGGGGAAAAGATTGGCTATAGAAGTATTCAAAAGGAGAGGGTATTGATCCAAATTAAGCATATGTCCATTTAATTTAAGGTTGGGGTTGAGATGAAGTGGTTGAAGAGTTATGAGTGAGTGGGACAGGTTCAGAGAATTGAAGAGGGCCTGAAGGGATTTTATGTTGAATAATAGGCTTTTTGAGCGCTTTAGTAAACCTAAGTTTGCTTCATTTAAAAATGGGAGTGCTGCGGGGTTAAATTTTAATGTTTTAACAAAACTATTACCTAAAATCACCCATGCCAGGGCCCACAGAGATTTAGCCCTCTGATAGTACGCAATCTTAAATATTCTACTACTATTTATTAACTGATAATAGGTTTTGAAGTCAGGAAGACCCACCCCACCCCTGTCCTTTGGATAAATGAGTTTTGAATAACTAATTCTAACCGATTTAGGACCCCAAATAAATTTAGAGATGGATGATATAATCCTTTTGAAGAAGTTGTTATGTAGAATGCAGGTGGTTGCATGAAACAGATAAAGAAGTCTAGGAAGGATATTCATCTTAATCACCGTGGTTCTGGCCAAGAAAGGGAGCTTGAGTTTTGACCATCTATCAGTATCGTTTTGAATATTATTCCAGTATCGGACGACATTATCCTGATAGTAATTTCGGTTTCCCTGTGAAAAGTGAATCCCTAGATAGTGCAGTTATTCATTCGATTTGAGCTCTGATTCTGAAAATGTATTAGGCAGCATAGAGTGGATATTTAAGGGAAATATTAGGGATTTTTCTTTATTAAGTTTATAGTTTGCGAGGTTAGAAAATCGTTTAATGGAAGATAATATTTTGATTTGGTCAGAGCCGGGGAGAGTGAAATAGATATTTAAATCATCTGCGTATGCTGAAAAAGAGATCTTCGAATTATAAATGCTAGGGGGATGATGAAAAGTAGTTTGTTTAATAAGCATGAATAGTGGTTCCATATATAGGTTAAATAGAAGTGGGGAAAGGGGGCAACCCTATCTGACCCCGTTGACAATTTTGATCCTGTTGGAGAGTAGTTTATTTATTTAAAGCGTAGTGTATGTTGCAGAATAAAGGGTTTTTATTTTGTCTATGAATGAGATTGGGATATTGAAGAAAGCTAGCGTGAGAAATAGGAATTTTGTACTCAAGCGATCAAAAGCCTTGGATGCATCTACCGCTAAGGCATATATAGGGTGCTTGCTAAGATTGGAATGGTGTATCCTAGTTTCCAGCAGTAAGGTTTGATCATTAGTTTGCCTTCCCGGGATAAACCCAGATTGCCCAGGGGAGATAATATAAGAGATGACCGCTTTCAGCCTATGCTAGGACCATTGCTAGGATTTTCATATCTAAATTGATTATGGAAATGGGTCTATAGTTTTCAGGATTTGTTGGGTCCGTATTATGCTTGAGGATGAAGATAGTTTTAGAGGCGTTTAAATGAGTGTCTTTAAAACCATTTAAAATAATATAATTAAACAATATCCTCAATCCTTTGGATATTTTTGTACTAAATACTTTGTAAAATTCTGCCGTAAATCCGTCGGGGCCAGGGGATTTGTTAGGTTTAAGGTTATTTATGACAAAAATGATCTCCTGTGTGTTGATGTCTCTCTCCAGGAATTTATTCTGTCTTTCCGTGAGTTTGGGAAAGGTCATGTTTCTCAGAAAAGATTGTATTTCTGTTTCGTCAACTATGTTTCCTGTGGGTCCATAGGTTTGAGTGAAAATATTTTCAAATATTTTGATGATTTCATTGGGTTTCTGGAACTCCTTCCCTTTATAATGAATCTCTGATATAAATGTAGACGTTTTAGATAAATTGATCACTCTGGCCAAAAATCTGGAGGGAGATTGTATTACATCCGCGTATAAGGCCAGTGACTTAATCTCATGAAAGCTCAGGTTATCTGATTGTAAAGAAATTAGGTCTTTTTGTAACTGGATTATATGTTCTTCTAGGAGCAGGGTGTGGTTTGTTTGGGCTTCCGTTTCTGCTGAATGTAACTAGAAGTTAATTCCCTTTCTTTTTTGTTAGGAAGTTTTTTATAGTATGAGGCTTTATTTATCAGGAATCCCCTGATCATTGACTTAACCGCGGCCCATTCATAGTCTATTGGAGATTGGAAGGAGTCCCTAAATTTAAGAAAATTATCAAGGTATTCTTCAATTTGAGCGGTAATCTCCTCTCTCCTCAGGAGGTTGGGGTTCAGTCGCCAGCAAAGAACTGATCTGTTGGTTAGGTCTTTGTTGTGTCGGTAAATAGATAAAGAGATTTTGGAATGATCGGAGAGAGATCTGGAGATTGATTAAAAGAGATGTCCAAGTTGTAGAAGGCCCGGGAAATCAGAAAAAAGTCCAATCTAGACCAACTTTTGGTGCAGCTAGAGAAGAAAGTGTAATTGGACTTTTTCTGAGTAGGGTCTAAAAATATACTCGGGTCAAATAAGTTAAAGTCTTCTTTCAGTTCAGTTAAGGCTTTATATGCTGACAGATTATATCTCGCTTTTGGGTTTGATCTATCTGATTTGGGGTCCTGCACCGAATTCCAGTCTCCACCAATGATATAGTAGTGATTGGGAAAGGAGGTAAGGAAGTTATATAGCTTTGCGAGGAAATCTTGTTGAGCGTAACATGGGGCATATATGTTTATAACGAGAATAGGTTTATCTAATAAGGGGTGATTTGAAGTGAAGTAAGACCACCTACCCTCATCGTCTGACCCCATCTTATCTATATTTGCCCCGAAGCTGTTTTTGATAATAATGGCCACTCCGGCACTTTTCGTAGTGCTTTCTGAGGCTATAATGTTTTTGATCCATGGTCTCAATTTTTCTTGTTCCCACTGTTGATTTAGTAAATGTGTCTCTTGAAGGAAAGTAATATTAGAGGTAGATTTCAGTGTTAGATGCATAAGCAATTTTTTTTTTCTTAGGTGATTATAATCCCTTAATGTTCCAAGATTCTAAGTTCCACATCAACCAGTTGAGTTAAATAGATTATACAGGGGGATATGTAATAGGGGATATGTACAGCACTGAACCTTACTATCAAACTGCATTATGAACGTAGGGGCAAGTATAATCAATCCTTCCCGCTTACTCCCGGTGCCTACCCACCTCCCCCTAAGCCCGGAAGGGTCTGGGAACCATAATTTGCTCCGTTTAGGGTTTATCCAGTTAGCGAAAAAACTTGTTCCCAGAATATGCCTCCTTAAACGCCGTGAACAAAAATGCATAGCAAACCCAAGCAGTGCTTTAACATGTCCACCGCTCTGCCAAAGTGAAGGAAGATCATGTAGAACTATACAGCAATAGCAAGTTATTTAAACTTCATATACAGTTATTATGACCCCATTGATGAACTGTACCCCTCATCTCCAACAGTCCACATGGTTAAACTTTAAGCGTGTAATCATGTAGAGCTAAACAGCAACCAAAAATATTTACATTTCCTAGAAGGCTACTGTGCTTACAGTAATAATCCATAACCAGCCTCCACGACAGTCCCACTATTTTAACTATAACAGTAATTACAACACTTTTTATTAGGATACAGTCTTAACCTCTATAATAAAATACTTTATAACACTCTACCATACCCTCTTGACCCTAGCGTTACATCGAACCTTGTGTACTTTCGGGAATTTGCTTCATTAAGAACAACCCCGTAATAGACAGCATCATTGGGTTATACCAGTGTCCCAGAATAAACATATGATCCACCTGCTATGAGGTAGGGAAGGTTCTTTATTTTTGTAGAGGCTATTGCTTCTCAAATGTCACACTCACTAGCCCCAGACCTCAAGATATATGATTCAGTCAAAGATGCCATTACTCCTAATGGTCTTACTCGCCAAGCTAGCTGGGAGGGTTGACCCTTTTGCTGCTTCCAAAAATGTCCAGCGATTTTATTTAAATGCACAAGTTAACCTTATTTGAACTTGGCAGTGCCACAATATTTAGTGTTTGCTCCAAGTGACAAGCAGAGATTATGTTGCAACACTGGGTAATTTTTAATCCAAGTCACTAAAGCCTGCGTTTGAGTGTAATGTTTTGTCTTTCTATTCAAAACAGTACAGCACAGCAAAATCAAGTGCAGCAAAGTTCATACATAAAACAGTTTTCAGTACAAAATACACCTGTTTATATGTGACTGAGGAACTTCACATTGTGCTGTTTTGGCTTTATTGTACTCTACTGGTCCATTGGATGCACATTAGCAAGCGCCATCCAAACCCTGCCCAAAACCCAGCAGCAGGTTGATGTCACACTGAAGTCATGAAACAACAGTGTCGTGTTTCTCAGCCACATGAATATTCATCCAGAAAAGGACCACAAACCGTGGACTTGTTTATTCTTGGAACAAACACAGATCAAATAAAATATTGGAAATATACTTTTTTGTGATTAAACACAAGTGAATTTACTGAACAGACACTGGCCATATGCTGGTGAAATCAGACTTATTTGCTACCCCCCCGCTTGTGAAATCCAAGTCATTATATCTGGACATTTTAATGCACTGTACAGATAGCCTTAAACAGGCAGATGCAAACTTTACACCTTGAGTAGGACAAGCTAAAATCAGGTTACTCGCTATCCTGAACTATATATTGAGGAATCGCAATTATGACATACAGCAGTTTCTGCCATTGACACAGTACAATAAAACTCTGCAGTATAAAGGCAAGAACCTGTAAAAATATAATATTAAGATCAAACTAATTCCGTGGAGGGACACAATCTGGGATGTTGAGTTTAATATGTTGTATTTTAAAGCACTAAGGAACTTAGGAGATATCAATCTATGTCACTTAGCCCTTTATTGCAGCTATAAGACTGAAAGTAAAACAGTAATCCTGTTAAACTTAGAAAATGGGCAGCTGGGTTTATTCATTTACGCAGATTACCATGAGAATAACTACTGAAGCACAGATGCTTCTTTGCTGCTTCATGATTTGTTTTTCAGTAAACCACACATAAACACGAGTTAACCTTAAGGTAAATAGCAGGAAATAGAAAGGCAGGATGTTGCGACCAAGTAAGCTGTTCTGCCCTGCATGAGACTTGTGCTGATGGACGATCCTGGTAACTTCCCTTTAGAAGCGAGTGCAAAAAGTTGGTGCTGGAGAGCTCGCTGAATTGGTCTTCCATTGATTGCTGCTGTTCAAGACTCTTTTGCAGAGTGGAAATGAAGGAGACCGAAGTTTGCAGCTAAAAAAGAAAAGAAACTAAGGGGAGGAGTTTGAGCCTGGGATACAAAATTTGTAAGTGGCCTAACTCCGATCCTAGTTGGATCCGATAACCAATCTATTGAGGAAGGATGGAAGCAGACAACACAGATCTATCGTTATGGTAAGTACCTAACTTCCATTTAATCACATCCACAGAACTGGAAACATTTTATTCCATTGTTGAATGCATTTTTTTGCAGGCATTTCTTAGTTCGGAGAATCCAGAGGAGCCATATCTTGAAGGTATTTCTTACAACTGTGTAGCTCCAGGAAAGAGATTTATGCCAATGGATAACTTGTCAGGAGGAGAAAAGGCTGTAGCAGCACTTTCTTTACTGTTTGCCCTGCACAGGTACCTAAGAATTACTGTGTTAAAATATACTTTCTTTACTCTTTTTAATCAAATTGTTTCTGTAACTTTTTTGCAAGTCTTACTTCACCTACTTATAACTTAACTCAACATAGGGATTTTATGATGATTGAAACATAGTTATATTATCCAGTCTTAACCTGCACAGTTTAATTCTGAAAGAAAAAAATTGATACAGTAAGATGAAGCTGCATACTGAATGAGTTGTGGGCAGTCCCTTACTTTTTATGTATGATGATATATCTTTGTCCATGCCTACAAGTAGTGTCAGTGGCACAACATGTAACACAGTCTTCTTTGATACTACAAGACTAGAAGGCTATGGGTTGTATTCCCACTGCGGGTGATTGAATTGCTGACACTTTACCATTCGGGGGTGCTGCACTCCTGAGTCTGTCATTCTTTGGATAAGACATTAAACTGAGGTCCCATCTGCTTGAGATGGAGGAAGCTTAGGTAGGTAGATGTAAAAGATCCCATGGCATCTATCAAAAGGATTTAGAGAAGTTCCCCGATGTCCTGGCCAAATTTTGCTTAGTAGTAGTAATACCAACTCAGGTCTCCTTTGAAAAGCCTAGTGGAATTAACCTGATCAATAAATGATTGATAAACAAATATGGTATTTCAGGGAAAGACTTTATTCCATATCAATATAGCGGAGAAGCTGGCTGGTTTCAAAAAATGTCACAAAATACCGCTATCAGATAAACATTCTGTATGTGTTTATTATTTAGGATCCCACCGCCGCCAGGAGGACTACTCCATTTGCCACTCCTTCAGTTCTTAAAGGGTTACTTCCTTTCCTCTTTTTCTGAGGCCTTATCTGGAGCTTCCCCGAGAAACCAAAATAGACTATTTCTCCCTGTTTTTCTACGGCTTCTACTAAATCATCTGGGAAATCAAAGAAAAGACCTTTTTCGGATCCGACTGACTCATCAGATCCTAAAAAAGAAAATTGCACAAGTGAAAGATGCAACTTCACACTCGGATCTAAGACACCTGAATAAGGAACTATCAGATCCAACTTTACAATCAGATCCAAAGTTAAAGAAGCTTAGGCAGTTATCAGATCAGACTTTGCCAGATCCAACACCGAAACCGTCGGATCTCAGGGTTCATTCTATGCCCCTTCCAAGGACCAGATACTCTCCCTCAGTGGACCCTATTCCATCCAGGGTTTCTTCTCCCTTTTTGGAGAGCCCTAGATCTCCTGCCCTTGTGTCCACTTGCTCTTCCAGGAGCCTTATGGAAGAAGATGTGGAGAGGATAATGAGAAGGATTCTCTTGGCACAGAGCATATCAAGTGTCCTGTCATCTCCTACCCATTTGGGTCAGGAGATCCAATCTTCCACCACTCCCCCTGTGTAAGTTCCTTCTCCAACTCCATACTCGGTCTTGGAGATCCCAGATCCGAGTCGTCTGGGCCTGTGTGCATCAGATCTGAGAATGCCTTTATTCTCAGATATGCAGCTTGTTCTTTGCTGTTCGGTTACATTAGATTCAGAGAGCTGCAGGAGCGGCCCTTTTGGGTCTGGAGTGTCACAGTCAACTCCAAAGTTCTCGAAGCCATCTCTGTCCCTTGGGGCCTCTGCACAGGTTAGTTCATTTCTAACTTCAGCCTTGGAGGAGTTCTCCTCAGAGCAGGGAGGGACTTTGTTCCAGAGGCTAGCCTTTGCAGACCCAGGGTCCTGTTCCTCTCTGGGGGATCTGCCTTTGAGGTCAGGGAGAGAGCCTTGTTTGCATCCTCAACAAAGATTATTCCATTCCCCTTGGATTCTCCATCTACAGGCTTGCCATCTCATCACTTAGACTCTCATCTATCCTCTCTACACAGTCAGCTGATACCAAAACCCCAGGCTTCCCAGCAGGGTGTTTCCATCTCTGTTGATACCTTCCCAGAGCATTCCATGGAGGAGCTCCCTAAGAAGACAACGTGCAAGAGGAAGCACTTAGAATCCCCCGAGGAGTAAGTCACAGAAGATACAGACTTTGATGAAGGTGAAGGGTCCCCACAGACACCTCCTGAAGATGTCTAGTTTGGAAGCATCCTTGAAATCCTAAAACAGATAGGTGGGTGGAAGTCCAGCAGCGTTTTGTCTGAGGAGTTTGTGTTCCTGGAGGCATTCGATACAGGTCCGTCTACCTCCTAGGTGACTCTGCCCACCAATGACCTCATAGATTTGATCTCTTGGTGGGCATGGAACACCTCGAACACCATTGAACCACTCCCCTGGAGACCAGACAAAATTTTAACAGCACTAGAAGAGACAGTTTTGGATAAAAGGGGTGCCTGTTAATGGCATCGTTGTGGCGGCGGCCACTAAGAAGAAACTATCCAAAGAGAGTTCCACTGTCCATCCTCCGAACAAGGAGTCTCTGATGATGGGTAGGTTTGGGAAGCATGTCAGTGCTTCAGTGACCTTTGCCTTAAGGCCTCTGAACTATTCGTCCCGTTTCACCAGGTTACAGATAGATTTAGTTAAGGAACTCTCTGATATCCTTTCAGGATCCATTTCTGATGAGGTACAGATGTCTGTTACTTCTCACTTGGCTACTCTGCTACTCTGCAGTCAATTTCCAATTCTTCCATGAGGTTAATTTTGCATGCAGCTGAAGGAACCTCAGGGGCAGTGGGTTCTGGCATTTCTATAAGGAGGCACACCTGAATGCATTCATGTGATTTTTGCTGAGCCCTTCAAGTCTTCGTTCGTTAGTGCCCCCTTTGACAGAGCGTCTTTATTTAGCTCCAGTGTTAATGACACTTTATCCAGGTGTGAAAAAAACAGAAAAACCCTGTCTGCTGTGGGCGTATGTTTTTCTGCACTTCAAAGATCCTTTTGCAGGAATCAACGAGGTACTGGAAAAATGTGGTTCAGAAAGTCCCAGAGTCCTTTCCAGGGCACACGTGGATGAGGTTCCCCCAGGGGTAGTGGGGGCAACTCCAATGGTAGATGCTACCTTCACAACAGAGGTGGCCCTCAAAACCAAGGGTTCAGAGATTCCTTTTTTGACAGACACTTCCAGGGCTCCTGAAAGGAGGCCCAATTGTCTCCCTCTGGAGGCAATCGGGGGTCAATTATCCCTTAACCAGAGAGCCTGGCTAGAAATAACAAGTTCTTGGGTGCAGAGGATCATTTCCAGAGGTTACAGGATGAAATTGAAGATAATGTACCACATGAAGATGTTATAGAACTTTCTATAGAATGCCTGCAGGAAATGGAGAACAAAAAATGTTCCCTCAGTTTAGAAGAAAATGAGCTAAGAGAAGAGTTGCTTGATTTAATAGAGATAGATAGACATGTTAAGATCAATGACAGAAATAGACTGCAGAAGGTCAATAAAACCCAAAAAGTCAAAAGCATGATAAAACAAAGTAATTAGGACTGTCCATACAGATCCATGAAATATAACAGAAGTAAACAGGATATATTACTGTGCAGCTAAATTAATAACAGATAAAATTCTACCTCAGGAACACAGGGTAGTGAGGGAAAGGAAGGGCAGAAATTGAATACCGTCATGGAAGTATCGAACAGAGAAAACTATAAAACAATTAAGAGAAGTGTCACTGTTAGAAGAGTATAGAAGAGGGAACAGATCAATGATAATACTCAGAAAGATAGATGTGATAAATGCAATGCACAGTAGATCTGTCATGCACTACCACAAATAAACTAAAAATCTCAGCACAGGTGGAAAAACTTAGAAGATATGCAGATAAATATAAAGGAAAAGTACAAAATAAGCAATTTATTGATGACCCAAAAATGTTTTATATAGAAATGGGAAACAAGACAAAACAAATTGAAAGACCACCCAAAAAAAAAAAGAAACAGATACATTTTGGAGAAGTATCTATGAAGATCCTGTGGAACATAACAAAGATGCAAAATGGATAGAAGAAGTAAAAGAAAGAATGAGAAGTTCAAAGGTACAGGATATAAAATGGAATGAAGTAATGGCCAGAGAGATTGAAACAAAAGTTCAAAAAAGCATCTAATTGGAAACCCCCAGGCCCAGATGCAGTACCTAACTTCCGGTTAAAAGTATTAACATCTTTGCATGAAGCTATAGCTATGAGTAAGAACAATGTATATCCGCACACCGAACAGACACCTGCCTGGCTAACAACAGGAAAAACAATGCTCCTACCTGCAAGTTACCCTACAAATTATGGACCAGAAATTTGTCTTCCAACAACATATAAACTATACACTGGAGTTGATGTTGACAGAGTTTATAGTCAATTATGGCAATAGAACAACACAGAGATAAAAGAAAGTCATATGGAACAAAGGATCATTTGTTGCTAAATAAAGTCATAGTGGAGAATTGTAAAAAGGAGAAGACTAACTATAGCATGGACTGACTACAAAAGAGCATTTTACAGTATCCCAATAAAGTGTAAAGACTTCCCATCTTCTGTTTGTCAATGATTTAAAACTGAATAGCTCATCAGATGAGGAACTGAAAGCACAACTGCAAGTAGTCAAAACTATTTAGTCAGAAGAATGTCATTTGGTCTTGATAAATGTGTCAAAGCAACCTTTAAAGTAGGAAGACTGCAGCACCATGAAAACAGTTTGGGACAATAATGTAATATAAAATAACTTGAGCAAGAGGGAGTGTGTAAGTATTTGGGAATTGATGAAGGATCAACAATAAAACATGAACAAATACGAATAAAACTCAATAAGGAATATTTTAGAAGGCTTAAATTAATGCTGAAGACAGCATTGACATCTAGGAACAAAATTTAAGCTATAAACCAATTTGCTCTAACTGTCCTAACTTACAGTTTTAGAGTGACTAACCCCAAAACGTGTTGGCTAGATTAGACAGGAAACAAGATGCTTCATACTCACCAAATGATTTATAAAAATCCCCCATTCCCCATTCCCCCATTCCAAAGAAGGTATGCGCCTTCTTGAAATTGATTATATGTATAGATCTGCAATCGTGGGACACATATCTGCTGACCTCACAAGACCCAAGCGTAGTGAAAGTTTTTAAACATGAGGAGAATAAATCTAAAATGACTTCCCTGATTAGTCTAACAGAAGCATATCGCCGTTAAGCAGGAATGGTAGTCAAACCAGAGGTAGATAAAAATCAGACAGCAACTGAATGTGCCAAACACAAAAGAAAGAATATAAGGTGAGGAATCGGATGAGAAGGCAAGAAATGTTGAAAATGCACAAATATAGTTGCAAGTATAGAAAACTCCTGGAAGAACCTCATGTTGATCAGGATCGAATGCAGGAATGGTTAAGGAGAGGTGAATTCAAACCAAAAGATGAAAGGTTAATATTGGCGGCCCAAGATAGTGGGCTACTTTCACACTGGTTTACAAAGTTCATTGAACATGTGGGAGAAACAAACAAATGTAGGTTTTCTAAAACAGAATTAGAAACAGTCGCACACTTTGTTGCTGGTTCTGATATAGTAATGGCAGAAGGACTGTATACTGAAAGGCATAATAATGTGGCAAGACTGTTGCACTGGAGATTGTGCAAACATTATAATATTGAAGTAGCTGAAAAACAGTGGAAACATGAGCCACAAAGCATCAAAGAAAATGATGAAGTCTCCATCACATGGGATCACCCATTACCAGCAGTTCAAAAGATAGATGCGAGAAAACCAGACATATTGGTCCATGAAAAGAAGAAAAAAGTAGCATTGATCATTGAAATGGCTACACCCAGTGACTACAGTGTCTTACATACAGAGAGATACAAAGTCATAAAAATATCAGTATTTGCAGGCAGAAACGAGAGCAGTGTGGAAGAAAGATACACAGAAAGATACCCAATAGTAGTAGGAGCAGCAGATCTTATAAAAAGAATCTACAGTCATATTTAGAAATGATACCAATACATGTAACTCCTTACGAGTTACAGGAGTCATTACTGGGCATTTTGCGGGTGCTGCAAAGAGCACTTCTGGCTGACATCAAAGATTGAAACAATACTAATTTCATGAACTTTAATCATACTTTGACTTAGAAATGGGGTCCATGCCCATCATGGTATTAGAAACCCTTAAGATTTGGAGAAATTTTTAAAAAAAGTTATATAATACCCTTTTTCCCTTTCTTCTGTAATCTCAGGAAAAATCCCAGATGGTCCCCCAGTCAGAAGTAACAAGCAGCACTTCAAATATAAAATCTGATAGAAAAAAAGTTATACAAGAGGTCCCACCAGACCAGAGAGTGTCTGGAACGTACTCAAGATTTTTTTAGTGCCAAAGAAAATGGGACTGAATACCAATCTTGGATCTCAGCAACTTGAGCAAATCAAGGAAGAGGCAAAGGGTATCAGTAAGGACCGCTTTAATGGTAAAATACAGCAGTCAAGCACTTTCCTCTTAAACCAAGACTTCTTCAGAACTACTTAACAATTTCAATTGCACAATTAAATATCTCACCAACATCCAGTCATGTGACACATTCACCCAGTGATACCATCAATCCAATAAGCCATAAAAGGCATTTAAATAAACATGCAATCTAATCCGTTGATACTACAAGATAATACAACTACCAAAACAACATTTTATATTTATACATAAAATTTTTATAAAAAAGTTATGTATAAATATAAAATGTTGTTTTTACTTATTTCAGTTTTATTTATTGTCCCATGTGTTCTTATACAGGTTTTCTATACTTTTTTGCATTTTTAGTCCAAAAAGTGTCTACTTGAACTGTTGCCATAGATTGATAGTTTAAGTTGCAGTAAGCAGAAGTATTGAGATTTACTGCAGGATCACTACTCGTACAAACAACTACTGCTGTATTTTTTGCCTAAAGTACATTTGCTGGTTATTTCTACCTGGTCTGGTACCACAGATTTGTAACTCATTTTGAAATAGTGGGAGGATTCTGATTTACATAAGGATCTGTGTTACCTATAGTTACTCCCGTCCAAAGTTTGTTTAATTCTACTAAATATTGCCTGATAAAAATCTGCATTTAAAAAGTGCCCTCCGTTCCACTTTCCCTTCCTGTGTTTGATACATTTATTACTGCTCTCCTATCCTCTTTGATGTAATAGCTAGCGTCTCCCCTGCTGTTTCCTCCTGTTGATACATTAATTACTACTTTCCAGGCCATTGTTTTATAGTTGGTTGTAATTCTGGCCCACCTGTGAGCCAAGACTTGTAGTTTGCATTCACGGCGGTGAAAGACTTGTGTTTTGCTGCCGGATCTAGTTCCAGAGCTCCAAAGGTCTGAATTCTTTAGCTTTTTCTGATTGGTTTACTGTCTCAGCTCCTGCCCTATAATTTGCACTGAGTTGTGCTCACCCCGGGTCTTTGAAGATTCTAACAGCATGGTCTGCCCTGAGAAGTGAGAAAAGAGCTGTGTTGATTTTGGCATCCTCTAGGTATTACAGAAATCGAGGTTGACATCAAAATGAAAAGAAGAAAAAAAAAACTGTGCTAATTGGCACTGTTAGACTCTCTCTATAGTAGGTTGTCTGCTCAAGAGCTTGCTTCTCTATAAGAAGCTTCGCTAATTCAAACTGGCCTCAGTGACTTTTCAGTAATCTACACTAAGTGCAATTAAGCTGCAATAAAACCACACCTAGCTCAAAAAATCATTTGTATATTTCACCCTTGAATCTTAGAACCAAACCAACTACCTCCCCCATCAGTCATAAACACCCCTACCCCCAAATCCTTTTGAAACTATGGAACAGCACTTTCCCACAATTTACATAGCCAGCCTGAATGAAATGGATATCTTGAGACAAGGTAAGAATTGTTTATGCTGTTTGATGATCACCTAAACCTCAAATAATTTAACACAGTACGAGAGAGATGTACATATGTAATGTCATTGGAGACCAAAATCTCTCAGATAAGACATCTGAGACATCAGGATCTTCAGCAGTACAGCACTCAACACAACACAACTCACAATGGCAAATACAACACATAAGCCCTCATTTGCTGACGTTCTAAAGGCTATTTTGCCTAAACCACAGAGAACTCCAAAATGTAACACAGCCATTAAACACCATCAGCAGCACTTTCTCACTTTATAACCTACCACCTCACACGGCACTTCTTCTTCTTCTTTCAGCTGCTCCCGTTAGGGGTCGCCACAGCAACTGTTTCCATTTCTTCCTGTCCTCTGCATCTTGCTTTGTCACACCAACCACCTGCATGTCCTCTCTCACCACATCCATAAACCTTATCTTAGGCCTTCCCCTTTTCCTGTTACCTGGCAGCTTCATCCTTAGCATCTTTTTCCCAATATACTCTGCATCCCTCCTCAGCACATGTCCAAACCAACGTAATCTTGCCTCTCTGGCTTTGTCTCCAAACCTTCCAACCTGGGCTGACCCTCTAATATACTTATGCAAATCTTGTCCATCTTCTTCACACCCAGTGCAAATCTTAACATCTTCAACTCTGCCACGTCAAGCTCTTCCTCTTGCCTTTTTGTCGATGCCACTGTCTCCAACCCATATAACATAGCTGGTCTCACTACCCTCTTGTAGACCTTCCCTTTCACTCTTACTGGTACCCGTCTGTCACAAATCACTCCTGACACTCTTCTCCACCCTGCCTGTACTCTCTTCTTCACCTCTCTTCCACCCTCACCATTACTCTGAACTGTTGATCCCAAGTATTTAAACTCATCCACCTTCACCACCTCTACTCCCTGCATCCTCACCATTCCTCTACCCTCCCTCTCATTCACACACATATATTCTGTCTTAGTCCTGCTGACCTTCATACCTCTTCTCTCTAGAGCATATCTCCACCTCTCCAGGGTCTCCTCCACCTGTTCCCTACTCTCACTGCAGATCACAATATCATCTGCAAACATCATTGTCCACGGGGACTCCTGTCTGATCTCATCTGTCAACCTGTCCATCACCATTGCAAATGAGAAAGGGCTCAGAGCTGATCCTTGATGTAATCCCACCTCCACCTTAAACGCATCCGTCACTCCCACCGCAGACCTCACTGCTGTCACACTACCCTCGTACATATCCTGTACCACTCTTACATACTTCTCTGACACTCCCGACTTCCTCATACAATACCACAACTCCTCTCTTCTAGGCACCCTGTCATATGCTTTCTATAAATCCACAAAGACACAAAGCAACTCCTTCTGACCTTCTCTGTACTTCTCCATCAACACTCTTAGAGCAAACATCACATCTGTAGTGCTCTTTCCTGGCATAAAACCATACTGCTGATCACTAATCATCACCTCCCTTCTTAACCTAGCTTCCACTACTCTTTCCCATAACTTCATGCTGTGACTGATCAGTTTAATCCCTCTGTAGTTACTACAGCTCTGCACATCACCCTTATTCTTAAAAATGGATACCAAAACACTTTTTTTCTCCATTCCTCAGGCATCCTCTCACTTTCCAAGATTTTATTAAACAATCTAGTTAAAAACTCCACTGCCATTTCACCTAAACACCTCCATGCTTCCACACGGCACTAAGAGTGTCTAAGTCTTAGATGCTAAACCCATAAGGCAGACATCTACATTAACAACTATTTGAGTCATAGGAGACTGCTTTGTAAGACATACAGATGTGTCTTTTACCAGACTGAGCAGGGAAAGAGTGTTGGTCACTTACATTTCTGGGGCCAGGATCCATCAGATCACACAAGCACTGAAGTCCTTGAACAGCAAGTACTAGTATGACTCTGTCATAGTAAATCTCTATGTCAGTAATGACTTGAGGTGCACCTCCCTTGTCTGTATGAAGAAAGAAAGACTGATGGAGTTCTGTGTGTCCCAAGCAGGTATGAGCCTAACATTGAGCAGCATTCTACCTTACCCAAAGATTATGCTGCAATGTGATCAAAAATTCTTATTGTTGTATTTGTTTTATCCTGTGCTGCTTCTCTACTCTCATGGTGAGCTGATACTCATAAGTTCATTTAGGTCTACATATGTGTGGTCCTAAATGACAATAAAGTTTACTTTGAATATTTGCAAAAATAATTGACTTGGGTAATTGGTTTGGCTTTTGATGTCATTCCAAGGGGGTACACTATTTGTCAGCCTTGGAGGACTTGACTGACGGACCACACTGCTTTTCCAGGGATGAACTACACCTGTCCTCTCTATGTTTTGAAATATTGGCCAAGATATTCTCCACCCCCATAGAGCGTTGTTTTAGGCCTTGCCAGCCAGATATACCTACCAATATGACTGTACACACAAAGGATAATATGAAGATGTTACTGATCAATGCTAGGAGCCTAAATATACTCCACTCCCTACAGTCCCTCCACACCATGGTGGATGCAGATGTCTCTGTAGTGACCAAGACATGAGTTAAGTACTGTAGCAGTGCAGAGCTATAATGCCTTCCACACATTTATACCAGCTACCATGCAGGAGGGGAAAAAAGGTAGAGGTGTCTGAATGTTTGTCTGGAAGACTCTTACGTTTAGGCTGGTTAAACAACATGATGCACTACAACTTCTTGACATCTGACTAACAATCAGTAAAGTCCCTTACCAC
Organism: Protopterus annectens; assembly: GCF_019279795.1. Classification (NCBI taxonomy): domain Eukaryota; kingdom Metazoa; phylum Chordata; order Ceratodontiformes; family Protopteridae; genus Protopterus; species Protopterus annectens. The sequence continues at coordinate 633,205,466 of NC_056745.1, read as the reverse complement.
ATTATAACCAGTTATAGAACTTCCTGTGTGATACAAGGTAGATGTAACACCCACTTACAATTACTAGAATCACTCAACATTAAACCCAATATCATTTTCCTGGGTGACTTTAACTATCCAGCTTTTGACTGGAAAACCTACACCACCTCTTGTGTACAAGCACAAAGATTACTGCACTTTGTTTATACATATGCTCTGGAGAGTGACAGCTAGTGACAGTTTCCACTAGGGCAAACACTGTCATTGACCTTATCCTTTCTGATATGGGTGAGTCATGCTGCATCCCTGGCGCATCATCTTCAGTCTTTAGGTCAGACCATAAAACTATTTCACTTGACATAAAATTGTAAACAGATCCCAGCAGCACCTAGAATCTTTAGACATTTCTCCAAGGCAAACTCCCTACTTCAAAGCGATATTCAGGCAAGTTTGAAATCCTCCCAGTAACCTGTAAACTCGGCCAAGTATGCAGACTCATACATCACTAATTTATACCAGCATGTCAATAACTACACAGAAGATGCTGTACCCTGTAAGAACAAGCACAGGAATAACCTCAAAAACAAACCTCTATTGTAGAACTACAATATTAAGAAGCTTTACAAGAGGAAGAGAATTATAGCCAAAAATCAAGAGAGTAACTCGCAACAGGGTAGATCCACCATAATTAAAATAAATAAGTAACTCAAGAGATCTGATATTGTCCATTTCATTATTCTTCATGATAGGGTCTTAGGATCCGACATTGGATCTGATCTGGCCATTCCAAAAGACTGTTGCTTTAGGTCTTGAGGTCCTCCTACTTCCACAATGCCCTGCACCAGCCCTAACTCCTCAGATCTTGTTTGCCGCCTTCCTGAATAGACGCAATTGCGATAGCCTCAGCTTCTTTAAAAGATAAGTTAAACTTTTTGTCTAATTTCTTCTAACTTTCTGTTCTATTCATACTCTTTATTTCTTTCTTTAACCTCTCCTCCCAACCTAGTTTTTTAGTAGGGTAGTTTCTTCTTCCTGTTCTTGCCTCCTATATAGCCGTTGGCCCACATTTCATTCTTTTCCTTTCTCTATAGAAAAAAAAAAGCTTTCCCAGCATCTTTGTTTTGATATTCTTTAGCTGTAGCTGTTGGTCACGATTGTGTAGGTGTTTGATTTCTCCTTTCTGCTTTGTGTGTGTGTGTGTGTGTGTGTGTGTGTGTGTGTGTGTGTGTGTGTGTGTGTGTGTGTGTGTGTGTGTGTGTGTGTTGGTCAGTTTATTTAACAATGTCGGACAAACCTAAGGGTTTTAAATGATGCACCTCTTGCATGCACAAAATTCTAAATTTGGATCGCCATGAGAGGTGTGTCTGTTATATGAGTGCCTCTCTGTTAGATTAAGAATGCAAGGTATGCATGAGATTCAACCCCTGTGTCTTAGCGGAGCACCGCAGCAAACTAATTTTTTGAGGGCTTTTTCCTTCATCTGGAGCTCAGATACCTGCTGAGGCCCAGCATGTTGAAATAGCCCAAGAAGCGTCCCCAGCTATTTTCCCTGGGGATTTTGGCTTCGGCTCCTGAAAAAAGGCCAAAGTTGTCAGATTCATCTTCTTCAGATCAAAAGAAGCCTTCCTCATAGCAGAGGAGCTCCCCGGATCAGATGCCTCTTTCATCACAATTGCCTTCTCCTAGGACCCAACCTGCTTTGGATCCTCTCTGAAGGTTCTGTTGGATCCAGCAGTAGCCTTCATTTGTAGTTCCCCATCACCATCCAAACCCTTCTCGGATCCGAAGGTTTCCAATCCGAGATCTAGGAGCCATATGCCAAGGCACGGGAAGTCCCCTTCTCTGGCCAGGTCTTCCCATTCATCAGTTTCTTACAAGTCCTTCAGGCTTTCTCACAGATGGACAGGATGATATAGAGCTTGCTCAAGGCTCAGATTGAGATGGGAATTTTACAATCTCTGACCCACCTTGGATGCGTGAGAGCCCATCACCTTTTCTACCAGCATCTCTTCAGATCCGACCACTCGCTTCGGAAACGCAGGATCCAGATACTTTGAGAGAGATGCTGATGGAGCCAAGCATGGTACTTTCCTTGACTCTGTCGGCGTCCCAGACAGACTCGGTTCCGAGGCTGTTGGAGCAGTATGGGTCCCAGGCCTGAGGCATTGGCACCGACTCCATGGGGATCGTTTCAGCTCTGACTTGATTGGATCCATTTCTTTCTATCAGGGCTTCAGCTTTCAGCAGTTCAAGTCGAGTGTTGTTTGGAGGCTGCTAATCCAGAGTGATCTCTTCCATTACTCCTAGGACTATTTCAGCCTCAAGGAGAGAGGGAGAGAAATCTCCGGCTTTCCAGGTGGCAGAGAGGATATTCTCTGCACCTAGAGATGTGCCCCCCCTCCCCAGATCTAAGAGAGTCTTGGACTGGTCCGAGCTTTGATCCCGGTCATCCTGTCCACGGTCAGCCTGTTCAGGAAGTCCTTCAGCCCACCCTTCTGCAGGGGACCCCTTCGTCTTCCAAGTCCTCCCCTGACTATCCCACAGAGGAGGTTCACTTGAAGAGGACATGCAAGAGGAAGTATGTACACTATCCTTTGTAGTCCTTAACTGAGGATACCAATTTCAATGAGAGAGAAGGATCCCCATGGTCTCCACCCGATGACATCTCCTTCAGAGATATCCTGGAGGTCCTTAAACAAAAGGGTGGGATGTTCTTCCCATACTCCTCTTTCTGAAGAATCTGTATTTCTGGAGGCATTCGGGATGGGGCCATCTAGCTCTCAGGTCGCCCCACCTGTGGATGAGCTTATTGAACTAGTCTCCCAGGCTTTGAAGTAGCCAGACACCGTGGAAGCTATCCCTATGTGCGCCAACAAGTTTCTCAGATCCCTGGCGGACCACCATCATTGAAGCAAAGGTATTCCAGTGGATGCCATAATAGTGTCAGCAACCACCAAGAAGGAGTTAGCAGAACAGAGCTCTTCTGTTCACCCCCCCCCCCCCCCCGCCGAGCAAGGAGTCTTGGGCACTGGACAGACACAGAAGGTGCATCTACTCTTCATCAACTTTGCGCTGAGAGAACTTAACTACTTAGTACACTTCATGCGTCTTCAGAGGAACTTGGTCAAGGAACTCACCAATACTCTCTCAGACTGCATGTTGGAGGAGAACCTTACCAAGGTATCTCCCCAAGTGTCAGCTCTTGCTTCACTGTCCAATTCTTCGATGAGGCTAATTTCCAATGCTGCGGAAGGGACCTCTCAAGCAGCCGGGTCAGGCATAGCCCTTTGGAGACACGCCTGGTTGCGGCTTTGCTGGTTTGAGGAACCCTTTATCGTGCCTTTCACCAATTCCCCCTTTGATGGATCTTCTTTATTTGGACCTTCGGTTAAGGAAACACTCACAGCAAGCAAGATGAAAAAACACTGACTGCTAAAGCATCAAGTTTTCTTCCTCTCAGAGGTCTTTTTCAAGGAACCAGTGTAGTCGGAAGAAAATGTGGTTCAAAAAATCTCAAGAGTTCTTTCCCAGACACTAATGAAGATTTCTCGTCCAGAGGCAGAGGGCGAGGATTTAATAACAGATGCCACCCTAGGGGCAGAGGGGGTCCGCAAAATCAGGTCTTCAGAGAACCCTTCTCTGATAAGCCTTATTAGCGCTTCTGAAGCACTGCCCGGTTTTCCTACTTTGGAGACAGTCGGGGGCAGACTCTCATTTTACCCAGATGTCTGGACAAAACTAACAAACGATTTCTGGGTGCTAAATATAATTTCCAGAGGCTACTACATTCTGTCCCCCCCCCCCACACCTTCCAGAAAGAATTTCCCCGATGTTCCACCCAGTCAGAGGTAGCAGGCCTTACAAGAAGTTTAAAAACTTCCAGAAAAAAAGAGTCATCCAACAGGTCCCAAATGAACAACAAGGGTACAGAACTTATTCCCACTTCTTTTTTGGTGCCACAAAAGACAGGGGACCTAAGGCCTATATTGGGCCTGAGCAAACTCAATTTAATTTAATTTTCAATTTTAATTTAATGTCAAGAAGTCAAAGTTCTGCATGGTTACTGTTCAAGTCCATTCTGCTATTGCTGCACCAGGACTATTGGATGTGCTTAATAGATCTCCGGGATGCATACTATCATGTAAAGATCGACAAGTGCTCCAGGAGTTAGCTGCAGTTCTGGCTCGGAGCCAATCATTACCAGTTCAGAGCACGGCCCTTCACACTCACCACAGCCCCCTGGGTGTTTACCAAATGTATGTCGGTAGTGGCTGCTCATCTAAGACAGCAAGGATTCCAGGTGTTTCCGTATTTAGACAATTGGCTCCTGACGGCACTATTGAGACATCAACTGGTTCTAGCCACTCAGTGTCTGTTACACATTTTCAAGACATTTGGGAATAACAATAAACTTGGCAAAGTCAAAAATAACACCTGTGCAGACTATAGAGTTTGTAGGGATGCAACTGAACACAATCACTCAAATAGCATGCTTGCCGTCACACTTAGTGTCATCCCTGAGGCAACAAGTTCAAATCCTACTGGATACGCACACACCCCCAGCAAGATGTGTTCTAAGAGCTCTAGGATGTAATGTGATCCTATCTCGCCTACATTCATAACTGATGGGCTCGGAGCCGAGAATCGGCTCTGACTCGGCCGATACACTAGCACAAAGTCTCTCATTGGCTGGGCCAACCCCCTTATTCCAGGATGCACCACGCCCAAACCCCCTAGATCTCGTTTGCCGCTTCTGAAGTAACGACGTGGTCACGACTTGGCTGTGGCTAAGTACCCTTCCTTTTTTGGCCTTTTTGGGTCATTTTTGCTCTTAGCTTAGAAATTTTATAACCAAACAGCTATTTTCATAGCTATCTTCTTCTGTACTACCCTGTGATTGGCTGTGTTTGTTTTTGGTTGTTGTGTAATTCCTTCTGTTTGGCGGGCTAGGCCCGTTTGAGTTAGAGGGCCTTTGCCCTATTTCTTGTCGAGCGTTTCAGTTAGAGCTCTTCCCCCCCCTTCCCTCCTTGTGTTTCGAGTGCTTTGTGGGTCATGTCTGGCAAAGAAAAAGAGCATAAGCCGTCGGGCTTTAAAAAATGTTCGAAATGTGGCTATAAAATGTCATTAACAGATGGCCATGCCATCTGTGTTTATTGCTTAGGGGCTAAACACTTGCAAGAATCTTGCAGTGTTTGCCATGCCTTCTCCTCTCGTGTACTACAGGAGAGAAAAAATAAGTTGATCCTGAAAGGTTTAAAAAAAACAGCCTTTGAGGAAGCTATATCTTCTTCTCCCTCTTCGAAATCGAAGAAAAAGAAGCCTTCGGCTCCGACAAGTCCGTTGGAGCCGCCTGAAAAAAGAACTAAATCTTTGTCCTCTTCCTCGGCTCCACTGATCGCGGAGCTGCAGGACAGAAGATCTATGTCAGGGTCTTCTTACTCGGCTCCATTGGTCTTGGAGCCGCAGGAGAGAAGATCTAAGTCTCTGTCTCCTACCTCGGCTCCATTGGTCTCGGAGCCGCAGGAGAGAAGATCTAAGTTGCGGTCTCCTTCCTCGGCTCCATTGGTCTCGGAGCCGCAGAAATGAGAATTCCAATCTGTGTTTTCCTCGGCTCCATTGGTCTCAGAGCTGCAGGTGAGTGTTTTGGCTCCAGGGTCAGTTTCGTCGGCTCCGATCCTTCTGGAGCCGATTAGGAGTCGACATTCCAGCATTGCCTTGGAGCCGGTAGAAAGAGTTTCTCGCCCCCTGTCTGTTTCCTCCAGGTCCTCCAGGCTTTCAGATTTGGATTTAATAGGATGGTCCAGAGGCTCCTCCAGTCACCTGTCTTATCTAAATTATTTTCAGCTCCAGCCCAGCGGCCGGAGTCAACCATTTTGATTCCGTTTCTTCCTCCTCCGACAACCCTGGTGTCGTCGGAGACGGAGTTCGCAGAGTCGGGTGAGGTTCCTTAGTCGGTTCCGAGACCCACTGCTAGTCTGTCGGCACCGTCTTCAGCTCCAACCTTTTCTGTTCCTTCCAGGGGTTCCGGTTCTCATGTGTCCTCGGCCGAGCCCGAGGGGGATTTGTTGGGGCTTCTGGTTTCAGCCCCGAGTCTCCCGCTTGGCGCCTCGGCTAGGGGGACCTCGACACCGGTCATGGTCTCGCAGGCGGGCCTTTCTTCAGATTTTGGTGGACCCGCCTTCGAGGCTATGAGGAGTGCGCTAGACAAATCTCTAGTGACTTCACCGGAATCTGCAACTCCTTCCCTAGACACGGTGACTAGAGCTTCTGGTGTCCCCCAGTCTTCGGACAGCACGGCTCCGAGGCCTGAGGATTCCTCCATGTGTGGTCCCCCTTTTTCCGAGGAGCCTTCAGAGTCTTTGCCTGAAGAGCCCCCAGGAAAAAGTTGTGCAGGAGGAAGCACATAGACTCCCCAGATTAGTCTGTCACCTCGGACACCGACCTTTATGATGCAGAAGGGTCCCCGAAGTCGTCCTCTGACGATGTCTCATTCTCCGATGTCCTGGAGATCTTGAGACAGAGGGGCGACTGGCCATCCAAAACCCCTTCCGCGGAGGAGTCAGTCTTCCTCAAGGCCTCGGAGCCCAACTCTCCGCCTCCTGGGTGTCTCCACCCTTCGATGAATTACTGGTCCTTATTTGTCGAAGGGTGTGGGAGCACCCTGATTCTGTGGAGCCAGTTCCTTCTCGCCCCAACAAATTTTTATCCGCACCCCCTGGCAAGGAGTTTCTAACCAAGGGAGTCCCGGTGGATGCTATGGTGGTGGCATCTGCCACCCAGCAGGATGTGGCAGAGGCATGTACGTCTATCCATCCTCCTATCAAGGAGTCCAGGAGCATGGATAGGTGGGAAGCGTACCCTGACTTCAGCGACCTTTACCCTGCGGTCGCTGAATTATTTGTGTCATTTACGAGGCTCCAAAGGATCTCATAAAGGAGTTGGGAGATACCCTGTCGGGTAATGTGCCTGAGGTGTTGACGCGGTCTGTCAACGCCCAGCTGTCTACCCTTTCGCCGATTGTTAACTCGTCCATGAGGCTCATATCGTATGCAGTCAAGGGGAGAGTAGGGCAGCAGTTCGGGCATAGCCCTTAGGAGGCAAGCCTGGATGCGCTTGTGTCACTTGCGGAGGCTTTCAAGTCTTCTTTGACAGACGCTCCATTCAACGAGTCCTCTCTCTTTGGGCCCAAGGTGAAAGACACACTCACTAGATGCGAGCAGGAGGGTAATACTTTGTCTGCCGTTGGGGCCCATTTTTCGCCTCCTTCCAGACCTTATCCCAAGGCGCAGAGGGGAGGAAAGATGTGGTTTAGAAAGTCCCAGAAGTCTTTCCCTGCCCATCAGAGTGACCCCCCTTCCAGAGGCAGAGGAGGGGGAATTATTCTGGAAGACGCCGCCCTAGAGGCGGAGGCCCCCGCAACACAGGAGATCGCGAATCCTTTTGTGGTTCCTCCTTCCAGCATCCCTGAGGGACTGCCCGACTGTGCGTCTCCGGAGCCAGTCGGGGGTCGATTGGAGCATCCAAGGGCCTGGTGTTCCATCACTCAGGATCAGTGGGTGCTTCAGACATCGCCGGCGGTTACACCATTCCCTTTATCCGTCCCCCTCCACCATCAAGGAAAATCCCGGAAGTGCCACCCAGTCAGCGGGATCAAGCAGCCATAGAGGTCGCAAAGCTGCTCGGAAAGGGAGTCATCCAGCCATTTCCCGCAGACCAGACCGGATTAGGAACTTACTCAAAGTTATTTTTGGTGCCGAAAAGAACAGGGGATTTGAGACCCATTCTGGACCTCAGCCACCTAAACCGCTTCGTAAAGAAGTCCAAGTTCCGGATGGTCACATTGCAATCCATTTTCCCATTGCTGGAAAAAGGAGTATGGATGTGCTCCATCGATCTCAAGGTCTAGGTCAAGGCCTATTATCACATCAAGATAAACAGGGCGTCCAGGATACATTTACGCTTCCGCCTAGGAGCCAGTCACTTCCAGTTCCGAGCCCTGCCTTTTGGTCTCACCACAGCCCCCAGGGTGTTTACCAAATGTCTGGCAGTGGTGGCGGCTCACCTGAGACGTCTGGGATTCCAGCTGTTTCGGTATCTAGACGACTGGCTCCTCACCGCCCCCACCAGGCATCTTCTTATTCAAGCTGTGAGTGCTACCATCAAATTGGGACATCTATTAGGAATCACATTCAACTGGGAAAAGTCTGTATTGCTGCCATCACAGCATGTTGCCTTTATAGGTGCAGAGCTAGACTCTGTCGAGATGCGAGCATTCCTTCCAACAGAGAGGATAAAGATACTACAGAACCAAGTCCTAGCCTTACTACCTTGAATCAAAGCCCCAGCCAGGATGGTCCTTCAGCTTTTGGGGTTGATGGCGGGCGCCATTCTTTTGGTCCCTCTGGCAAGATTGCACATGCAAATTCTCCAATGGCTCCTGTTGACCCAGTGGTCGTACCAAGATCTGCCCTTGTCCTACCTGATTCTCATTCCGGATACCTGCCGGCGAGATCTTCGTTGGTGGCTCCTCTCCTCCAACCTGAACCAGGGGAGACTCTTCTTCCCCCCTCCCCTAATTGCCACAGTGACCACGGACGCCTCCCAGATAGGGTGGGGGGGCATTATCTGGACAGGACGGTTCAAGGCACGTGGCAGGATTCCTTCCAGGGGTTCCGGTTCTCATGTGTCCTCGGCCGAGCCCGAGGGGGATTTGTTGGGGCTTCTGGTTTCAGCCCCGAGTCTCCCGCTTGGCGCCTCGGCTAGGGGGACCTCGACACCGGTCATGGTCTCGCAGGCGGGCCTTTCTTCAGATTTTGGTGGACCCGCCTTCGAGGCTATGAGGAGTGCGCTAGACAAATCTCTAGTGACTTCACCGGAATCTGCAACTCCTTCCCTAGACACGGTGACTAGAGCTTCTGGTGTCCCCCAGTCTTCGGACAGCACGGCTCCGAGGCCTGAGGATTCCTCCATGTGTGGTCCCCCTTTTTCCGAGGAGCCTTCAGAGTCTTTGCCTGAAGAGCCTCCAGGAAAAAGTTGTGCAGGAGGAAGCACATAGACTCCCCAGATTAGTCTGTCACCTCGGACACCGACCTTTATGATGCAGAAGGGTCCCCGAAGTCGTCCTCTGACGATGTCTCATTCTCCGATGTCCTGGAGATCTTGAGACAGAGGGGCGACTGGCCATCCAAAACCCCTTCCGCGGAGGAGTCAGTCTTCCTCAAGGCCTTCGGAGCCCAACTCTCCGCCTCCTGGGTGTCTCCACCCTTCGATGAATTACTGGTCCTTATTTGTCGAAGGGTGTGGGAGCACCCTGATTCTGTGGAGCCAGTTCCTTCTCGCCCCAACAAATTTTTATCCGCACCCCCTGGCAAGGAGTTTCTAACCAAGGGAGTCCCGGTGGATGCTATGGTGGTGGCATCTGCCACCCAGCAGGATGTGGCAGAGGCATGTACGTCTATCCATCCTCCTATCAAGGAGTCCAGGAGCATGGATAGGTACGGGAAGCGTACCCTGACTTCAGCGACCTTTACCCTGCGGTCGCTGAATTATTTGTGTCATTTTACGAGGCTCCAAAGGGATCTCATAAAGGAGTTGGGAGATACCCTGTCGGGTAATGTGCCTGAGGTGTTGACGCAGTCTGTCAACGCCCAGCTGTCTACCCTTTCGTCGATTGTTAACTCGTCCATGAGGCTCATATCGTATGCAGCCGAAGGGGAGAGTAGGGCAGCGAGTTCGGGCATAGCCCTTAGGAGGCAAGCCTGGATGCGCTTGTGTCACTTTGCGGAGGCTTTCAAGTCTTCTTTGACAGACGCTCCATTCAACGAGTCCTCTCTCTTTGGGCCCAAGGTGAAAGACACACTCACTAGATGCGAGCAGGAGGGTAATACTTTGTCTGCCGTTGGGGCCCATTTTTCGCTCCCTTCCAGACCTTATCCCAAGGCGCAGAGGGGAGGAAAGATGTGGTTTAGAAAGTCCCAGAAGTCTTTCCCTGCCCATCAGAGTGACCCCCCTTCCAGAGGCAGAGGAGGGGGGAATTATTCTGGAAGACGTCGCCCTAGAGGCGGCGGAGGCCCCCGCAACACAGGAGATCGCGAATCCTTTTGTGGTTCCTCCTTCCAGCATCCCTGAGGGACTGCCCGACTGTGCGTCTCCGGAGCCAGTCGGGGGTCGATTTTCGGAGCATCCAAGGGCCTGGTGTTCCATCACTCAGGATCAGTGGGTGCTTCGTATCATCGCCGGCGGTTACACCATTCCCTTTATCCGTCCCCCTCCACCATCAAGGAAAATCCCGGAAGTGCCACCCAGTCAGCGGGATCAAGCAGCCATAGAGGTCGCAAAGCTGCTCGGAAAGGGAGTCATCCAGCCATTTCCCGCAGACCAGACCGGATTAGGAACTTACTCAAAGTTATTTTTGGTGCCGAAAAGAACAGGGGATTTGAGACCCATTCTGGACCTCAGCCACCTAAACCGCTTCGTAAAGAAGTCCAAGTTCCGGATGGTCACATTGCAATCCATTTTCCCATTGCTGGAAAAAGGAGTATGGATGTGCTCCATCGATCTCAAGGTCTAGGTCAAGGCCTATTATCACATCAAGATAAACAGGGCGTCCAGGATACATTTACGCTTCCGCCTAGGAGCCAGTCACTTCCAGTTCCGAGCCCTGCCTTTTGGTCTCACCACAGCCCCCAGGGTGTTTACCAAATGTCTGGCAGTGGTGGCGGCTCACCTGAGACGTCTGGGATTCCAGCTGTTTCGGTATCTAGACGACTGGCTCCTCACCGCCCCCACCAGGCATCTTCTTATTCAAGCTGTGAGTGCTACCATCAAATTGGGACATCTATTAGGAATCACATTCAACTGGGAAAAGTCTGTATTGCTGCCATCACAGCATGTTGCCTTTATAGGTGCAGAGCTAGACTCTGTCGAGATGCGAGCATTCCTTCCAACAGAGAGGATAAAGATACTACAGAACCAAGTCCTAGCCTTACTACCTTGAATCAAAGCCCCAGCCAGGATGGTCCTTCAGCTTTTGGGGTTGATGGCGGGCGCCATTCTTTTGGTCCCTCTGGCAAGATTGCACATGCAAATTCTCCAATGGCTCCTGTTGACCCAGTGGTCGTACCAAGATCTGCCCTTGTCCTACCTGATTCTCATTCCGGATACCTGCCGGCGAGATCTTCGTTGGTGGCTCCTCTCCTCCAACCTGAACCAGGGGAGACTCTTCTGCCCCCCTCCCCTAATTGCCACAGTGACCACGGACGCCTCCCAGATAGGGTGGGGGGGCATTATCTGGACAGGACGGTTCAAGGCACGTGGCAGGATCACGAAACCCACTTACACATCAATGTCCTGGAGATGAGGGCAGTGCTTCTAGTGTTGCAGGCACTTCACAGCTCTCTTCCCAAGGGTACCATCGCAATCTTCTCAGACAATATTGCGGTAGTATGGTGCCTGAACAAGCAGGGAGGAACCAGGTCTTTTCCTCTTTGCAGAGAAACCATGAGAGTTTGGAACTTGGCGATCGCTTCCCAGAGATTTCTAGTGACAACGCACATTCCGGTGAAGTCCAATGTGATAGCAGACAGGTTGAGCAGAGTTATTCTGATGCCTCATGAGTGGTCCCTGAATGACCGAGTAGCAGCTCGGATCTTCTCCAAGTGGGGGGTTTCCCTGTTGCGACCTTTTCGCCAGCCCCTGGAACGCAAAGTGCAGCAATTTCTTCTCCCTGATTCCCCCCCGGGGGGGTCACCCAGGGACGCTGTAGTCCACAATTGGCCCTCCGGTCTGCTCTACGCCTTCCCTCCAGTCCCACTACTGCCAAAGGTGATTCAGAAGGCGATCTGCTTGGGAAGCAACATGATTCTGATTGCACCACACTGGCCCTGCCAAGTTTGGTTTCCTTTCGTTCGGAAGTATGCGGTGAAGGATCCTTGAATTCTGGACCCAGTTCCAGACCTCCTGACTCTTCAGTCAGGTCAGGCCCATCCATCACTGCGAACTCTCAAGCTAACAGCTTGGCTGCTCCACTTCCGACCTTAGTCAGACAGCATATCCTTTCGCCTGAGGTGGTCCGGATTCTGTCTTCTTCTCACAGAGCTTCCACTAAGGAGATATATTCTAATAAATGGAAAAGGTTTGCCATTTGGGCCCAGCAGCACAACCTTGACCCTCTGACAGCTCCAGTGTCCTCAGTATTAGATTTTTTGGCAACTCTTTTTAGACAGGGTTCCGCTGTCCCCACGCTTAAAGTCCAATTGGCAGCAATTTCTAATTATCATGTTGCCTTTGAGCCTTCACTCATGAGTCATAAGTTGTGTAAGGCCTTTCTTAAGGGAGCTTGGTTGCTTTGCCCCCCGGTGTCGCAACCTGTTTTGCCGTGGGATTTCAATGTAGTTTTAGGAGCCTTGACGTCTCATCCCTTCGAGCCGGCGGCTACTTGTGAGCAAAAGGAGCTTGGTTGCTTCGCCCCCCGGTGTCGCAACCTGGTTTGCCATGGGATTTGAATGTAGTTTTAGGAGCCTTGACGTCTCATCCCTTGGAGCCGGCGATCCCTTGGAGCCGGCGGCCACTTATGAGCAAAAGTTCTTATCTTGGAGGACTGCCTTCTTAGTAGCTATTATTTCAGCCAGAAGAGTTTCGGAGATTCAAGCCCTCTCTGTTAAGCCCCCTTATCTGATCTTTCACAAGGATAGAGTATCTCTAACACTAAACCCATCATTTCTTCCGAAAGTTTCTTCTGCTCTTTGTCTGCAGCAATCTATAGAGCTACCAGTTTTCTTTCCAAAATTTTCCAACAAGGCAGAATACAGACTTCATCAGTTGGATGTGCATAGACAACTGAGGTTTTACTTGGATAGGACACAGCAGCACAGGAAATCAGACCAGTTGTTTGTGGCCTTTGCAGATAACAGGATTGGCAAAGCAGTGACTAAGACCACTATTGCTAGGTGGATTAGGGATTGTGTTTCATTTATTTATGCATCAACAGGAAGGGACCTTCCATTTCCAGTTAGAGCGCATTCTGTTAGGGCTATGGCTACTTCAGTGGCCTTCCACGCCAGACTGTCGGTGGATGAGATATGTGCAGCGGCCACTTGGGCTTCTCCACATACTTTTATTTCTCATTACAAACTGGACGTGGCCTCTAGAGGTCGGGCATCCTTTGGTTCCACAGTGCTCAGGAGTGTTTTCCAGTGAGCCTCCCAGGATCTAGGTGCTAGGGACGCTGTCCCATCAGTTATGAATGTAGGAGAGATAGGATCGCATTACATCTTTTAGTTATGTACTTACCATAACGATAGATGTATGTGATCCATCTCGCCTACATTCGTATGTACCCGCCCTCCTTCCCCCTACCTGTTGGATCTGGAGAAAACAGTATTGTACAGTTGGAGTGGCTCATGTGAGTGAGTTGTTGTAGGGCAAACAAGATCTGGGGGTTTGGGCGTGGTGCATCCTGGGATAAGGGGGTTGGCCCAGCTAATGAGAGACTTCGTGCTGGTGTATCGGCCGAGTCAGAGCCGATCAGTTATGAATGTAGGTGAGATGGATCACATACATCTATCGTTATGGTAAGTACATAACTGAAAGTTCCATGTTGTCTGCCATACTCCTAGTCCCGTTGGCAAGATTCTTCATGAGACTACTTCAGTGGATGTTGGCAGTTCAGTGGTCTATCTTGTATTATCCATTAAACATTCCCATCAAGTTGACCTCAATATGCAGGCATCATATCAATTGGTGGCTTCTGTTGGATGATCTTTAGCTTGGTAGACCTTTTTCCTTTCCACGCGTTATGGCCACAGTGGCCTTCCTTTTTGGGTTGGGGGTCACGTCAAAGGTAGAGTGGTCCAAGCCACATGGTCACCAACAGAGATCAAGTTGCACATAAATGTTGTAGAGGTGACAGCAGTCCTTCTGACTTTGTAAGCCTTCCAAGGCTGCCTACCTCTAGGAATGATAGCAATTCATTCAACAGCATATCGGTAGTCTGGTAGGTATGCAGAGAGGCCATGAGAACGAGTCTCTTCAAACCACTTTCTTATCACAATGCACATTCTTGGGGAGACCAACGTTCTAGCGGACAGACTCAGTAGATCTATTCTGACTCCACACATGTGGTCCCTAAATCAGTCAGTAGCAAACCAAATCTTCCTGTGATAGGGCCAACATTCCTACAGCCTCTTTGCATCTCCCCTGAATACCAAACACAGCAGGCATTTCCCTCTGATCCCCCAAAGGGGGGGGTCACTGAGGGACACTCTAATTCATGATCGGCCTCCGGGTCTCCTATACGCCTATCCTCCAATTCCGTTAATTCCGAAGGTTCTTCAGAAAGCCAGCAGGTTAAAAAGAACTCTGATCCTCATTGTCCCCTTCTGGCCTCATCAGGTATGGTTCTCTCTCCTTCAGTCTCTCACCAAATATATACCATGAATACTGGATTCCACACAAGCTCTGATTTCACACCTGTCAGAACTCCATCCCCCAACCTCAAGTCCCGAAGACTAAATGCTTGGTTTCTCCACTTCCAATGATTTTAAAAGTGTACAGTAGCAAATAGAGGAGATTTTCAGTATGGGCACTGAAATGGGATATTGATCATTTTACTGCTCCCGTCTCAACTTTTCTTCTTTTCCTAAGTTCTCTTTTTCAAGTGGGATCAATTTTTTCCACGATAAAGATGTAACTGGCAGCCATTGCTTATTTTCATTCCATAAATAATTCATATGAGTTGACTCCCATTTCGGCATCTAAAATATGTAAAGCCTTTATGATGGGAATTTTTCTATCTACTCATATCCCGATTAAAGATCCTTCCTCTCCTTGGGATCTGACCTTGGTTCTGCAAGGTCTTACTCAGAAACCCTTTGAACCGGCTAGGTCTTGTGACATGAAATTTCTTTCCTGGAAGACTATTTTTCTTGTGGCCTTTACTTTGGCCAAGAGGGTATCGGAATTACAGGCCTTATCATCAAAACCACCATATATTATCTTTATCAAAGACAGTGTTTCTCTCAGGGCAAAACGTTCTTTTTTGCCTAAAGTAAGCAGACATAAATCAGTCCATTCATCTTCCAGTCTTTTTTCATAACCACTCCAACAAGGGTGAATATATGCTCCACTCACTCGATATTTATATACAGTTGTGTTTCTGTCTGCATAGGACAAAGGAACATAGAAAGTCTGAACAACTATTTGTATCTTTTTCACCTAATAGGTTAGGCCAAGCAGTTTCAAAAGTAACCTTGGCTAAATGGATTACAAACTGTATATCTACAATTTATTACTTGAAAGGATTGAAGTTGCCTCATTCCACGAGAGCTCATTCTACCAGGTCAGCGTCTACTACTTCTGTGTTCTCAGCTAGGACCTCTATTGACGAGATTTGTGCTGCAGCAAGCTGGTCAAAATCACACACTTTTGTCTCACATTATAAGTTGGATGTAGTTTCCAGAAACAGAGCATCCTTTGGTCCCATGGTGCTCAGGCATATCCTTCCATAGGGTCCGCCCAGGAATTCAGTAGCTGGGGACTCTGACCTATTGTGAGGAATAATAAAATGGACAACATCAGATTTAGGAGTTATGTACTTACCATAACTTGTTATCTGTGTTATCCAATTTCAGTATTCCTCACATCCCCATCTAGCCTTCCCCCTTCCGGAAAAGTTTAGAGATGCCTGGAGGAACTAGAGCTCCATAGCCTTTATAGTTTGAGTTCCATATTGGGGTGAGATCAGTCTTTTGTATACATAAGCTTTTATATAGTGTTTATATATTTTTTTCTGCTTTGGTTCGGTAAACTCAGACTGAGTAGTTAGGGCTGTTGCAGGGCATTATGGGAGTGGGAGGAGCTTGAGACTTAAAGCAACAGTCTTTTGGAATGGCCGTATCCAATCCCACTTCGGATCCTAAGACACTGTCGTGAGGAATAATGAAACTGGACAACACAGATACCAAGTTGTGGTAAGTACATGACTCCTAATTTAATTCTAACCACCAAAGCCATGTTTGCGGCAAAAATAGCCAACAGCCTCAAGACCTCTGTGCAGCAATGTACTGAGCTGATTGTGAACGACACCACCTACACCAAAGCTAAAAGCATAGCAAAACTACTGGCTAATAAATTCAGCTCCAGCTTCACACCCATTCACCCCCATTATCTGAAAAGAAATTCCAGTAACAGATCCCCTCCCAGCTTTTACTCAAGATCAAGTCCTGAAAATGGCTGTCAAAAGCTAGGAATACTACATCAGTGGGTCTTGAAAAGATTACATGGTTATATCTAAAGTAGCAAAAAGCACACTGTATCATGACCCAAACAATGCTATTCAACCTCAGCCACCACAGAGACTTTGTACAAAGTGAGTGGAGGATAGCAGCTGTCATACCCTGCAGAAGGGACAACCATCCACTAAGCCAGGTAATTATAGACCCATAAGTCTGAGAAACCCCATTTGTAAGTCCATGGAAAGACTAATCATGGAATTAATTAATTAAAGACATAGGGAACCGCCAGACACTGGAACCATCCCAGTTTGGTTTCTTCAAAGGCAGGTATTTCTTTCTCAACCTAGTAGAGTCACCAAAACAGTGGACAAAAGCAAAATAGTGCACGCTGCCTACCTAGACCTGGCTAAAGCTTTTGACACAGTACCTCACTCAGGCATAGTGAAGAAGCTTACCCAACTAGGAATAAACTCCTATGTCATCCACTGGATTGCCAACTGACTCAAAGATAGGACTCAGGATGTTAAGATAGGGGAAGCTACCTCCACAAAAGTACCAGTCACCAGTGGAGTTGCAGTGGGCTTGGTGCTGGAACTTCTCCTGTTGTTGTTGTTGTTTGTCTTTCAGCTTTTCCAGGTAAGGGTTCGCCACAGCAGAACTCCGGTCCGCTAATGATTGGCAGTAGATTTTTACGAAATGCCAAGGTGCCAGCTCAACACTCAACCTTCAATGAAGGCACGCCCATTTACGCACGCATGTCTTTCGAACGCTACACAACCGCGGGAGGACATGCAGACTCCACACAGAAGGCACTCCCAAGCCCAGCCGAGATTCGAACAGGAGAACCTCTTGCTGTGAGGTAACAATGCTACCGCCGTACCACCACGGCATCCTCTCCTGTAACACATATATTTCTCTGAAGTGAAAGCAAACACTAAGGGGGTTTTGGCTGACAAAGTTTGTGAATGATTGCAAATTAAGAGCAGTCACTGAATCTCCAAATGACTCATCCATTTTGCAGGTGGGCCTGTCCCAAGCAAATAACTGTTGCCAAAGCAATGTACTAAAACTAAATGCCGAAAGGCACATTATTGCATCCTGTGGGAAATCCACTACCCCAGATATTTACCACATTGACACTATGTCCATAAGAGTTGACCCTGTATTTTGGGATTTGGGAACTCATGTGGACAGTGACATAACATTCAACCCACATGTGTCCACAATGCTAAGAATTTCCTGCTATGTTGCACAGCTTGTAAGGAAAGGGATAGCATCTAGGTCCAAGAATGTCATTCTCCCCATTTATTCTTCTATAAATATTGCCAATCAGGCATGTATCTGGCCAGGAATATGAAACAATTGAAACACAAACACAGAAATTCCTCAAAAAGAGAATGCAGGGCCTAAAACATATGTCTTACATGGAGGGCCTCAAAGCATTGTCACTGTACCTGGTATCCTACAGACTGATAAGAAGGGACCTGTGTCTGGCTTATAAGGCATCCTCTGACCCAGTACTGATGTACCTACTGCACTTCTTCTGCAATTTAAACAGAATGGTTTGGAGACAGGTACATCTGTCAGAGATTACCACTACTCTGGAACAAACTCCCCATCCACATAAAGCAACATTCCTATGTATAGATGTAAATGAAGAAATTTACCCCAGTATTACTTATGGACATAAGCAGCACCTAAATCTGCTTTCGTATAATATGGCCCCTATAAATCTTCAGTGGTATTACCCTAGAAGTAAGCACTACCTCACCTAGAACTAATCTATATTCTATAGTCAGTATATAATTATAGATCCTGAAATTGAGTAAGGGTAATTAGAACTAATGGCATAGTCAGCTTGGCTTAACCTTCTTTGGCTAGTTTTGTTGTTTTGAGAATATTTTCAGATAGTTTGCTTTTTCAGTTACCTTTTTCTGGTTATTGCTCTTTCTTGCTTACTTTAGTACCTCAACTTCTTAAATCCAAAACAGCCGTCTGGCATTTCTCTTTCGGACTAGTTTTCATAGATAAAAAAAGACATTTTTTTGGATGACTGTTTTCGCATGCATATTTAGACTTGTTTCTGATTGATAGAGGTTAGTTATTTTCATGTTGTTTCTAGGTGGTATTATTTTTCTCTACAGGAAGGATAAAACTTTACCAGATGTGGGCATAAACTTCCCCAACAAGATGCCAGTGAGATGTGCATTGTTTGTTTGTGGTTGTGACGACCTTCCACGTATGGGCCAGAAATCAAGGAGCCTCAATCCTCACTACTGGCACCAGTGGAGGACGTTCAGTGGGAGGATACAGTTACACACGCAGTATCTCCAGATGCAGATCCCTGTATCAAGCACAATCAAGCACAATTTCCATTTAGAGCACACAGGGAACACAGTCAGTCTGGGGCTGGTTCCTCCAGATCCCCAATAAGACTCCCCACTGGCACAGCTATAGAGCTGAGTCTTTAGCTAGGGTTCCAAGCCAAGTCCTCCAATACACTGTCTCTGTCCAACCAGTGCTTTGTGTCCCTTTCCAAGCAGCTGACACACACACAGTCTTTGAGATTTGATTTGCACACACACACACACACACACACACACACACACACACACACACACACACACACACACACACACCTGGGAAAGGCTGGCACATGTTTACTAGCTATACTCCCTATTGCCCAGATTATAAGGTAGTTATCACTGCCACCAAAACCCCTCACCAGCTACTTTAAGGCCCTTAACAAAGGGTGTTCAATTTTACTGTGCAATTTTAATACTATTACAAATGGTAGTTTGATCAAGAGCAAGGCTATAAGGAGTGGCCCCACACAGTGTCACCAAATAAATATGCACATACTCTCAAAACTTAAATATCTATACAAAGATCAGCCACAATGGAAGGTTTAAATATATTTAATAATAAAAGAACAAGAAATATTCACAGTGGCATCACAGTTTATAATCACAAGAAATATTTAAATAACATTGAAGGACAGAAAAACAATGTCTTTATTTATTTATTTTATTTTTTTATTTTACATTTGTTGACCGGGATAGTCCGACTGGATATATGTCCATTTTCAGCGGAGGCCCGGGGAGAAAAGCTCCACAGAGAAGACAATACAAGTAAGTTACAACACACATAGAGGAAAAGGAGAGACATACAGGTTTACATATTATTATGCATTACTTAATTAGATACATTTGGCATCTATAACATTAAACAAAGCTCAGAAGACAATGATGTTTCAATTTTCAGTACAGTGACTGGTTCTTTATAGAACTCAGAAGGACCATGAAGAAACTGTCTATTGTGAAACCAACAAAAATAGGATAGTGGTCAGCATAATTTAGAATTTGGTTAAATCAAACAACCCTGGATTTCCAGGTAGGATATTGTTATCTATCTAAGGCAACTAATATGGATTTTCACATGGGCATAGTCATTGTATGTTAAAATATTGTTTAAGATTCTTTTTGAATAGACCAAGGGAAGTAATAAGTCTTAGGTTATTAGGGAGGGAATTCCAAAGCTTTCCTATAGAATTGGCGAAGAGAGCCTCACCTCCCAAATTGTTAGATTTGGTGGTATGGACCAGAAGTCTGTTTGAGGAGCGTAGACAGCTAAGATTGGAGTAAAGAATCAGTAGTTTATTAAGTGATGGGGTTTTGTCAGGTTGTTTAATGATTTTAAATGCTTCAGTGAGTTGGTTCATTTTGAGAAGATTAGGTAGTTCTAACCAGTCAAGTTTCCTTAAGTTAAGGCAGTGATGTGTTCTATAAGGTGCTCCTGTTACAAATCTGGCAATGTGATTATAAGAAACAGATAGTTTATTAATATCACATTTATTGAGGTGGGAAAGTACAGGAGAGGCATATAATAGGGTGGAGAGGAGGTGCGTGCGAGCAATGGCTAGTTTGGCAGAGGGGATTAGAAAGTTCTTTATTCTATACAAGGATCCAAGTTTCTTGTTTACAGTCTTTATGGTTTGACTGATATGCAAATCAAATTTAAGTTTGTTGTCAATTATAACGCCTAATAGTTTTGTATTGGTATCAGGCACAATGATGGTACCATTATTGGATTGAATGGTGAAGGTACTATTATTCGATTGTAAAGTGAGATGCATGGGAGGAGGGGCTGAGGTAGGAAAAAATAGTAGTAACTTAGTTTTTTTTGGGTTCAGGATGAGTTTCCGCTCCGAGAGCCATTTTTCTACTATAGTAAAGCAAAGTTGGGTGGCTGTTTGTAAATCGGGGAGAGAGACATCTGAGCAAATAAGGGTGGAGTCATCTGCGTATTGGATGCAGGTGGCTTTGGGGATAACTGAGTGAAGTTCATTTATGAATACTGAAAAAAGAAGGGGACCAAGTATAGAGCCTTGGGGAACTCCTATAGTATTTGGCAGCAGTTGAGAGAGCTTATTTTGCCATTGGACTGCCTGTTGCCTTCCAGAGAGATAAGCCTGGAACCAGCTAAGGGCTGGATTATTGAGGTGTAAGGTTTTCAGAGTGTGGAGAAGTAACTGGTGATTGACCATATCAAAGGCTTTTGACAAGTCCAAGAAGAGAGCAGAAGATATTTTTTTGTTGTTACGGTTTTGATTAACTGTGTCAGTAAAGGAAAGAAGGGCAGTGGTCGTACTATGGTGGGGTCTGAAACCATGTTGAGACTTGGTCAATAGGTTGTTTAGGGTAAGATAGTGAAGAAGTTGTTTATGAACACATCTTTCCATGATTTTGGCTATTGGAGACAATATTGCTATTGGTCTGTAGTTCGATGGTTCAGTAGAAGAGCCACCCTTGTGGAGTGGTATGACATAGGATATTTTCCAGATAGAGGGGATTGTGGCCTCAGTGATGGTTCGATTAATCAGAACAGAGATGGGATAGGCTATTACATCTGCTGCTATTTGCAGGTATTCTGCTGGGAGTCGATCTGCAGAGAGGATAGTTGGTTTAAGTTTTTTCAGTAAGGTTCTAATGTAGGATGTGGATATGGGTTGAAAATTAAAGAAGGGGAATGATTCTTCTAAAACATTTTTAAGGGGAGAGGAAGGGGGAGGTAGTTGCTTGGCTAGTGACTGTATAGTCTCAGTAAAGAAGGAGTTAAAAGTATTGGCTACTTCTTCTGGGTTTTTACCAATAAGTGTCTCAGGGGTAGGGGTTGACGATTTCCCTGTATGGAGAAGATTATTTAAACCTGCCCAGAACTTCTTATGGTTATTCTGGTGTTTATCTTGGAGGTGACAGAAGTAGTTCTTTTTGTCCAGGGTAATGGCTTTTTTCGTATCATTCCTAAGCTGCTGGAATTTAATGCGATCTAGAGGTACCTTAGTAGTGCGCCATATATCCCAGGCCTTGTCTCTAAGTTTAATTTTGGATTTGGTTTCTCTGGTTAACCAGGGTGCTATCCGGACTTTAGTTTTGACTACTCTGTTAGGTGCATGAAAGTCCAGAATATTAAGGAATGTGTCAGTAAAGAGTGCCACGCTCTCTTCGAGTGGAAGAGTTTTTAGCTTAGACCAGTTACAGGATTTGAGTTCTGTTAAAAATTGTGTTGGAGCAAATTTCTTTTTATTTCTAACAAGTCTGTGTATGGGGAAGTTTGTGCTAGTAATTTTGTGTTTTAATATGAATGTGACTAGGTGGTCACTGAGATCATTAGGGAGGGTCCCAGTGGTATAATTATGGGTGAGGTTATTAGTAAGTATCCAGTCAAGTATACTCTCTTTTGGTGAGGATTTCCTATTCTTGTGGTAGAGGCTATACTTTGGGAGAAACCATGTAGGTTTATGGGCATAGGATTTGTCTGTGAGGAACATTGGGTCCAGTCAATGTTGACATCTCCTAGTACAATGGTTTCTTGAGGGTAGTTAGTGGCTAGCCAGCTTAGTGTATGCTCCATGGTTTCTAAGTTGTTCCCGGGCGGAATGTAAATTACAAAAAGATTGATACTTTTTTGGTTATTTAAACATAATTTTAGAGCAATTGACTCTGCATTAGTGACCTTAGGTGGTTGGATAGGATTCATTATGATATTAAGTGTACTTCTGTACAAGACAGCTATACCACCACCCCTTTTTTTTTCGCGATCTACCCTAAATATATTATACCCAGGTGGGAGAATCTCATTATCTTTGGTGGCTGGTTTGAGCCATGTTTCTGTTAGGCACATGATATCTAAACTAAATTTCACTGTATTCCTGACTGAATCTAAGAGAATGACTATTCCCTAATAACGTACTTAATAGAGCAAGGCAGATGATTTGGTGAATGGTCCTTCTTGTTGTCAGGCCCAAGGCAGAATACAGAATGCTCTGTCTCACTAAGAGACTTCTCAAAATAATATCTAAAATATTGCTTCTGAAATAGCTTGCAGAATGACATCACTTCTGGTCATCTGACTTCTAGTTCCAATGCAACCCCCCATTACTGGAAGCTGGCAAGACTTATCACCTACCTATGAAAATACACACACATAAAAGGGCTTTTGCTCAGATCTGTGGCAGGTGTTAGACGTCATAAAACAATTGCACACCTCCACACTTGCAGAGTAGTAATTGGTTCACCCCAAAAACAACACAGAAAGCTTCCTAGTACAGACTTTGTGTCTCTGGCTACATTGAAACCTGTCAGATAGCATTTTTATGGCCTAGCCTGACTGAGGTTAATCTCCTGATTTCCAGTTTCCCCTGTTAAAACATATGCATTTAAACAGTTACAGTAGTGCATGTACATTTCTGTTCTCTCCAGTAGGACACACTGTGGATACATTTCAAACACAATCAATTTACAAATACCTTTTTGACGCAAATGTCTGTAACAAATCAGTTTGATATTCACAACACATGCAGTTCTACTACATTTATAACACCGGCATCATGTCTGACATATAGTTCGAATACATTTGTAACACAAGCATATTATTGTATAAATTGGTTTGATATTCACAAATGACATATAGTTATTTACAAAATTCCAGCTAGCTGTGCTGGCAGTACCTCTTACTGCCACACCTCTCCTCCCTACGAAGAATCAAGCTAGTTTTTCAAGTTCCCCTTGAGCTTTGCTTGAGAGGAATGAGCCTATCTGGGAATACATTATCCCATATCATTTCTTGAGATCCCAGCTGCCTTGGCATTGCTGACCCCAGTACAGTGCTATGGTGTCATATTGTATGCCTGCAACCTTAGGCTCCACCATAGTAACTTGTAATTTTGCTGGCTGGCTTGCTGTAGCCATAGATCCCCCTCAGACTCCTCCTGCCTTCTACTGCAAATACTTAGCACTGGGAGCTCCCCTATCATGGTGTTAACATGGTACAGTTTGTGCTCCTGCATCCTGCCTAGCAATTGTACCATGTAATTAACATCTCTGATCTTCCTTACCACTTTGAAGGGCCCCTCCCAAGCTGCCTGCAGCTTATTGTGTCTGATAGGAATGAGTATCATCATCTGCTTGCCCCGTAGCATACTGTCGGGCTTGAGCATTCCTGTCATACTAGACCTTTTTCTTCTGTTGGGCCAAGCCCATGAGTTCCCTGAGCCTCATCCTGAGGTTTGGAACATATGCCACAACAGATTTCTTGTGGGATTCATACACACCCTCCCACTCTTTATGAATCAAATCTAGAGGTCCCCACACCCAGTGCCCATACAGCAACTCAAAGGATGAAAAACCTGTGGATTCCTGGGGTACCTCTCTGTATGCACACAGCAGATTGGACAAATATTTGCCCCACTCTCTCTTACTGGTGTGTAAATGCCCATAGCATGGCCTTGAGTGTAGAGTTTAACCTCTCCACAAGACCATTAGTCTGGTGATGGTGGGAGGTAGTCTTTAAGTGCTTCACCCCACAGTGCTTCCACAGACAAGCCAACAAGTCTGGCATGAAATTGGCACCTCTTTCAGTTAGTATTTCTCTTGGGAAACCTGCCCTGCTGAAAATCTCTAACAAAGCATTTGCCACCTTTTCTGCCTTAATGGAGGACAGGGTCACTGCTTCAGGGTATCTGGTAGCATAATCTAGTACCAGTAGGATATACTTGTTCCCTGTGAAACCTGGGGTACTCACAGGCCCCACAATATCCATAGCTGCCCTCTGAAATGGCTCCTTAATCACAGCAAAGGCATCAAAGGAGCTTTGACCTTGTCTCTAGCCTTGCCTACATTTTGTCACTGTTCACAGGTCCTGCTGTATTCTGTTACATCCCCTGCAATCCCAGGCCAGTAAAAGTCTTGCATAATATGTCTCTTGGTATGCTATGTGCCCATATGACCTGCAAAGGGAATGTCATGGGCTATGGCTAGAAGTGCCAGACAGTAGGCTCTGGGCACTACCAACTGCTGTATTCTCTCACCATCTAGACCTCCCTTAGGGGTCCATTCTCTGTACAGTAACTCTTTGTTCCAGTATATGGAATCCCCTTTTCCTTGAGAATCAGGCGCCTCCTTAGCTACCTCCCTCAAGCCTTGTAATGTAGGGTCTGAGAGCTGAGCCTTTCTCAACTCTCTCTTTGTAACCCTTCCCAGCTCCTCTTCTACAGGAAGTCTGGAATCCTCTGACAGCAGTGCCTCACTGTCAGCCTGGGTACTACTACTCACCTCACCTCTGCCCTTGCAGTCACTCTGTCTAAGGGAACATCAGTACCCACCAGCAGCTGTGGTTCACCTTCAGTCTCACTGCTACGGGGTAGCTCCCTCCCTGAAGTACCCACCTCACCAATCCTAACTTCAAGTGTGCAATCTATCTAGGTTCCCCCAGCCTACCGGACCACATGCCTGTATCCAAGCCTGACTGTGTGTCACTGCATGCCCACAAGGTACTGCATTACCAAACTCATTCCCCGTCAAGATATCTGCAGGGATATCCTTAAACACACCTACTTGGTTGCTTCCTTTTCCACCCTCCCAGTCTAGATGAACTCTTGTCAAAGGTATTTGATATGGAGTCCCTCCTAAAGTACTGACTTGAGTAGTAGTGCTCCTCTTTAATCATTGCAGGCTTCACAGTGGTTAGGTCAGAGGCTGTGTCTCTCTTAGCAGTGGCCTGTTTTCCATCTACTAAGATAGGATATAACCTCTTGTGGTAGTTTGATACTGTTGTCGTCTCCAGACAACTTACCACTGGTTTTCTGTTACTGCCACTTGCTGGCTCCCTACCTTTTGCAGCCCACATTGCTTCCATGGACATCTATATGATAAATGGCCCCACTGGTTACATTTAAATGATTTAACCCCTGATCCTGACCTTATACCTGAACTAATGGCTTCTCCTGTTACTGGTGGACTCTGTTGGGGTGGGTTAGGCTGCCCACCATGGGTTTCCTTATATCCATGTGCAGCACTGGGTATCCCTTTCCTGTGCAGTGATACCCTGCTTGCTAAGTAGAGATCCCCTTTTTTTCCCCAGCTCATCTGTGGTAGTCTGTGATGCAACTATGACTAAGGCTACAATCATTTCCCCTTTAGTCGGGTTGGCATGCACCAGTCCTTAGGTTTGGCACATCTCAGCCAAATGGCTCCTTTTCAGCTTGCCATAATCCTCTGTTGATATCCTTGCCTGTTCTCCATGAGTAAATAAGCTAACAAAAATAAATAAATAAAGGTATTGTGATATGAAACGCTGAATGTTGACCATGTGACTGCATTGGAGTATAAACAACTTCTTCAATGACAACTGCTTACTGGCTACAGGAGTTCAATATCCACTCATACCTCTCAACTGTACAAATTTTCTCAGAATGTCCATGTCCAGATTTTTGCCTCATATTTTTGGTCTGTTTTTCATAAAATTGTGTTTTTTTTTGGCAAGTTTGTGGAAAATCATTAAAGATTGAAGTTAGAAAATAGTGAAAGAAATTTGAGTTTTAGACTTCATACCCTTCAGAAAATTCTTACGAATGTAAAACCTGTTATTCTATCAAATATCTAAGTGTGTAAGGGCAATATTTAAAAATTGTGCCAATTTTTGGGGCATTTGTCCCATTTTTGTTTATGGCTTTGTCCAGATTTTTGGCTCTAAGAGGTTGAGGGGTATGATATCCCACACCACTGTTCACCAATATGTGATGTGGTGATCCCACTACTGCCAACCAGTATGTGATGTGGATATCCAACCAATGTCAACCAATAAGTGCGACCGTCCTCCTCTGGGCCAGTAATCAAGGAGTCTCAATCCTCACCACTGGCAACAGTAGGGGATGTTCACTGGGAGGAAAACAGGTACACACACAGTATCTCCAGATGCAGCCCTCTGTATCAAGCACAGTCAAGCACAATTTCCATTAACAGCACACAGGGAAATGCAGTCAGTCCAGGGCTGGTTCCTCTGTCTTCCTCCAGATCCGCAATAAGATTCCTCACTGGTACAGCTGTAGAGCTGATCCCTTGGCTAGGGTTACAAGCCAAGTCTTCCAGCACCCTCTCTGTCCAACCAGTGCTTCGTGTCCCTGCCCAAGTAGCTGACACACACACTCTTTGAGATTTGATTTGCGCACACACACACACACACACACACACACACACACACACACACACACACACACATACACCCACCTGAGAAAGGCTGTCACAGGTTTACTAGCTATGCTCCCTTTTAAACAGACTATAAGGTAGTTATCACTGCCACCAGAACCCCTTGCCAGCGACTTTAAGGCCCTTAACAAAGGGTGTCCAATTTTACTGTGTAATTTTGTTACTAATACAAATGGTAGTTTAACCAAGAGCAAGGCTGTAAGGAGTGGCACACACAGTGTCACCAAATAAATATGCAAATACTCTCAGAACTTAAATATCTCTACAAAGATCAGCCACAATGAAAGGTGCATATATATTTAATAATAAATAATAAAAGAACAAGAAAATACTAAGTATATATTCACAGTGGCACCAGAGTTTAAAACCACGGCAAATATTTAAAATAACATTGAAGGATAGGCTCAGACAAATAAAGAAAAACAATATCTAAACTAAGCTTCACTTTATTCCTGACTGAATCTAAGAGAATGACTGTTCCCTAATAACTTACTTAGTACAGCAAGGTAGATGATGTGGTGAATGGTCCTTCTTGTTGTCAGGCCCAAGACAGAATACAGAATGCTCTGTCTCATTAAGAGATTTCTCAAAATAATATCTAAAATATTACTTCTGAGATAGCTTGTAGAATGACATCACTTCTGGTCATCTGACTTCTAGTTCCAAAGCAAACCCCCATTGTTGGAAGATGGCAGGACTTAGCACCTACCTGTAAAAATACCCACACAAGGGCTTTTGCTCAGATCTGTGTCAGGTGCTGGAAGTCATAAAACAATTACATACTACCACACTGCCAGAGAAGTAATTAGTTCACCCCAAAGACGATACAGAACGCTTCCTAGTGCATATTTTGTGAATCTGGCTGCATTGAAACCTGTGAGGTAGCACTTTATGGCCTAGCCTATGAAGTGGTTTAATGTCCGATATATTTTAAAGTTTGCTGGACTGAGGTTAACCTCCTGATTTCCAGTTTCCTCTGTTAAAACATATACATGTAAACAGTTACAATAGTGCATATGCAATTTCTGTTCTCACCAGTAGGACACACTGTGGATACATTTCAAACACAAGCTCTTTACAAATACATTTTCATTACAAAAGTCTATACAAATCAGTTTGATATACACATAACATGCAGTTCTACTACATTTGTAACACCAGAATCTTGTATGACATAAAGTTCTAATACATTTGGAACACAAACATCTTATATAAATCAGTTTGATATTCACAAATGACATAATTATTTACGAAATTCCAGCTAGCTGTGCTAGCAGTACCTCCTATTGTTACAGGGGCCACAGAATTTAAACCTAGAATGCTCTATATGTAAACATTTGGACCTTGTTTTCTCAAGAACAGGAGGTCCAGACTAATTATTAAGGGTCTTCTTTCTCCTCATTAGTCTGAGAGGCATGATAGGAAAAATAAAGGATAAATACGGAGAGAGCAAGAAATGCAGGAATGAGGCTCAAGCTTCTTCTCCCAAAGTTCCAAGAGTCATCCTCCTCTACCTCTATACCAAAGTCTAAATCTCTCTGTCTTGAAATGGTTGTAATTAGGGATAACTTGTCTGTTAATTCAGTGAGTACAAATTTATCTGAGGAGGAGTTCTGCTTTCTCTCTTCTAGACTTCTTTCTGCATCCTCAGCAAAATCCTTCAGGTTGACTCGCAGTACCTCAGAAGCAGATTGGGAATGAGTGATGTAGGCCGGGCATCATCCCATCCCCCTCTGGTTCCAGGGTAGATTGGGATGGCTTCCCCCATCACTATTAGCTCCTTCCCCAATGCCAGTTTCTGCGCCAGTAGCTTTGGAGCCAGCGTTCTGCCCAGGTCCTGTTTCTCTGGCAACCCCAATGTTTCCAAGTTCACTGTCATTAATCTTGCATCTGATTCCCTCAACACCAACCCCATCAGTGTCGAATGGAGCTCAGACCCAAACACTCAACATCACTCTACAGCACAGTTAACAGCTTCAACCTGGAACCATTTTCGGTGTCACTGTCAGGATCATTGACATTCAACCCTACAGTACTTGTCTCTGCCTCAAAGCAGTCTGTGTTCTGTGGGTTGGGACTCCAACTTTTAATGCCAGCCACCTCAGCAGAGGAAGACAGGGCCTTCAGTTTGTTCAGATTTTCTTTCTGCACTCAAAGCAATGGAGAAGATAACTGCTGCTTCCCATCCAAGGTGATCATCAGGACTTCAACTGGCACCAGTTCTACTCCCGCATTTCCCTTCTTCAAATCGTAAGTCCTGTCATCACTGCTGTCAGGGACAGAGTAGAGCCATATGCTCTGGAGGAACAGAAACAGTGCAGACTGACTCTTCTGTAGATTCTGGCTAGTCACAGGCAGAGATTCCAAGATGAAGAATGTGTAAAAGGATACATGTAGACTATCCTTCCAAATCTTTAACATCAGATACTGATGAAGGAGTGGGTTTCCTCTGATCCCCTCTGGAAGACATCACATTTAGTGAAGTCCTTGAATTGATGAAGCAGATGGGATCTTGGCCATCTCACCTACCTTCTCTGGATGAGAAAGTGCTCTTCTGGTCATACATTTCTTCATCTTCTACCTCTTGAGTGGTAGCCCCTGCAGATCAGCTTAGAGAATTGGTCTCCAGGAAGATATGGCAGAAATCTAGTACATCAAATGCAATCTCCAGAAAACCCGATAAGATTTTACATCCATCTAATAATAGGCAGTACTGATCAAAAGTCCACTGGTAGGTTCAGTGATGTAGTTGCAGCAGCAACTAAGAAGGAATTCACTGATGCATCCTCGGCTGCCTAATCCCAGCAAAGAGTCTAGGGCAATGGTCAGGATAGGAAAGCATGTTTAATCCCTGGGCATCTTTGTCCTGAAGGCGCTAAACTAATTAACACGTATGACCAGGTAACATAGGGAGCTAGCACAACAGGCTATAAATACTTTGAAACAGCCCAGGAGTTTAATAAACAGCTACAGACAACCCTGAAAACCATGTTTAATGTTACTGACCTCGCATGCAGCTATGCCATAATGCAGGCTATGGAGTGACAAGGGTGTCAGGCACTGATATGACTAGGAAGCATGCCCGGCACTGTCTGTGTGACTTTATGGACAATTTCAAGGCATTCTTCACCAATACCCTCTTCAATGGAGCCTTTCTCTCTTTGGACTAACAGTTAAGAATAAGTTAGCAAGATCCAAACAGGATGGGAAAATGCTGTCTGCCACGGTAATCATGTTAGGTTTCCAAACCCTCAAAGGCCTGTCAGCAAGAGTCAGAGTGGGTTCTAAATTCTTATGGCTTGAAAGATCCCACTACTACTCTTTGACTCCTCCTCAGACAGGAGTGGCCATGGCAGAGGTGACCCCTTCAATAAACACTGACCATAAAGTCGAAGAAGTCTGCAAAATGAGGGGTATAGAGGAAACCATTTTAAGGAAGAAGAAACCATCACTCCTGCGGGCTGACCCAACTGTCCATCTTCCTCTCTCTCTGGAGGCAGTCGGGGGTGATTATCTTGGGACCTTGCTGTATGGGTAATCATCATGCAGTACAGATGGATCTGGAATATTATACCCAGAGATTGTTCATGCCCCTTTACCAGAAACTGTCCACAAAAGCTGTGGTTACCTGACATCCACCCCAGCAAAAGTCATGTGCTCTATAAGAGGTTTTTCATTCATTACAAAAGGGCTGTCAACCAGACCAAAGAAGGTTAGGAATCTGTTTAAGATTATTTTGGTTTGGAAGCAAAACAAGGCCCTCAAGACAGTGCTGGAACTCAGTGCCCTAAACCTCTTTGTAAAAAAGAGACTATTCTGAATGGTCATAGTGATCGGTCTTGGATTGTCACAAGGTGACTGACTGAATGTGCTCAATAGACTTCCAGAATGCCTACCAGATCCATGAGCAGACATTCACCCTTCCGTCGTGTAGCTCCTTCTCCAATCCAGCCTTCTGCTTTGGAGTTGTCAGATCCAGTGGTCCCGAGAACCGAGACTTCGGAACCAGTGGTTATTAGTTTGCCTCTGACCATTTCCTTGATGCATTTATCTTCAACCGTTTCAGGCTGTGTTTCGGAGCCAAACCCTCAACATTGAGTCTGTGGGGCTTACTTTGACTCAGAGGTGTTCTGGGGCACAGATGAGGTCTACTCCGATAGTTTTGCCTCCTGAGGGACAGATCTCAGGTTCGCAAAGTCCTTCTGCCTTCGAAGTGGTGGAGGGGGTTCTCTCCCATCCCAGGAGGAACCAGGTCTTCACGGCATCAGAACTGTTGCCCACCTCCATGGGATCTGTGACTCTGGCCTCACTTCTACCACTGGGACAGCCGGTCCAAGGAGGCCTCCAATCTCTTCCACCTGTGGAATCCCAGATCTCTTCCAATACCTCCCCAAAGCATCTCACTGAGGGATCCCCAGAAGAGGAAGTGTAAAACAGGACACCTGGAATCCCCCCCCCAGGAATCAATCACGACACACACTGATTTCGAGGAAGGGGAGGGGTCCCCAAGATCTCCACCTGATGATGTCTCTTTTGTAGACATCTTAGAGATCCTCTGTCAGAAAGGTGTTTGGTCTGCCCAAAACCCCAGCCTTGAGAAAACAGTGTTTTTGGAGACTTTCGGGTCCTGCCCATTTACATCTTGGGTGTCGTCCCCCCACACACACACAGATGCTCCTATTGACCTAGTATCTATCAGGGTATGGAAGGAACTGGACACTGTACAGCCCATTCCCAAATGGACAGATACGATGCTTAGTGCCCCCCAGACAGATCTCATTGGACCAAAGGGATCACTGTAGATACCATGGTTGTTGCAGCAGCCACCAAAAAGGAGTTGGCTCAGGACAGCTGCACTGGGCTTTGGACAGGTTTGTCAAGAGAGTTTACACTTCTTCCACCTTTGCTTTTCTAGCACTGCGCTATTTATATCACTTTACGAGGCTACAGAGGGACATAGTCAAGCAATTCTTTAGCTGTGTCCCTAAGTCCATGTCTGATGATGAACAGAAGGCCTTTTCCTCCAGAATGGCCACTCTTCAATCAATTTCTAACGTGTCCATGAGGTTAATTTCCCACGCTGCAGAGGACACCTCAAGGGCTGCTGGTTCAGGTATTGCCATTAGGTGTCATGCCTGAACGCAGCTGTTTGACTTCACGGAACCTTTCTAAGGCGTCATTCATCAATGCACCTTTTGATGGATTGTCATTGTTTGGCCCCACAGTCAAAGAGACACTCTCCTGTAGCAAGAAAGATGGAAAAAACATTGTTAGCCATTGGAATCCAGTTTTCTACCCCACAAAGATCCTTCTCCAAGAATCAGCATGGTGGTAAAAAATTGCAGTTCAAGAAGTCTCAGAGTCCCTTGCTGGAAACTCAGGGAGAATTTTCCCCCAGAGGCAGAGTAGGAAACAGTTATAATGGGAGATGCCACCTTCATGGAAGAGGAGGTCTGCAGAGTCAAGGCTCTTAGGAATCATTCTCGGACAGACCTTTTCAACACCCCTGAAATGTGGCCCACGTGTCTTTCTCTGGAGGCAGTCAGAGAGAGCTTATCCTTGCACCCAGTAGCCTGGCTAGCCATTGCAAATGACCGATCGGTGCAAAGGATCATATCTAGAGGTTGTTCCATTCCCTCTTTAAATATTCCCAAAACAAGCTTACCTCCCCAATGTTCCACCCAGTCAGAGGTGAGGCAGCAGTTTTAGAAGTTTCAAAGCTGCTTCAAAAAAGTGTCATTCAGGACATCCCTTCCGACCAAATTGGGTCAGGCATCTACTCAAGATTTTTTTTAGGGCCAAAAAAAAACAGGGGACCTGAGGCCAATTTTGGATCTGACCTCTTTAAACAAATCAGTAAAGAACTCAAAATTCAGGATGGTCATGGTCCATTCCATTCTACAGCTACTGAAATTGGACGATTGGATGTGCTCTATAGACCTGAAGTTTGCATACTACCATGTCAAAATGGACAGATGCCACAGAAAGTGCCTTTGCTTCAGGCTGGGGGCCAGCCATTATCAATTCAGAGTGCTTCCGTTTGGTCTCAACACAGCCCCCAGGGTGTTCATCAAATGCATGGCAGTAGTCACAGCTCCCATCAGACTGCACGTATTCCACATTTCCTTACCTGGGCGACTGGCTCCTAACTGCTTCAACCAGGCATCTACTTATCCAAGTTAGGGACTATTTGTTACAGTTAGCTCCCACTCTTGACATAACCATCAACATGAAGAAATCACAGTTACAACCTGTTCAAACCATAGACTTTACAGGAGCACGTTTGGACATGACCAAAACTTTGGCCTAACTGACTTCAGACAGGATTTCAAATTCAAGGCTGCATATCAGACAGATTCCGGAAATACCAGTTTGTCCAGCAAGCTTAGTACTGACAGCTCTGGGTTCCATGGCTGCCACAATAACCCTATTACCTACAGCATGCCTACACATACGAATCCTACAATGGACGTTATTAGTCCAATGGTCACTACACCAACACGCATTAAACTATCCAATTAAGCTATCATGGGTGTGCAAAGACTCCCTTCTCTGGTGACTTTATTTCCTGGAAGTCAGTCGAGGAGGCCACTTTGTTCTTCCCCCACCATATACCACGTTGACCACAGATGCCTCCCAGCTGGGGTGGGGAGAACATTTTCTAGGTCAGACGGTCCAAGGCACGCAGACATCACATGAGACAAAATTTCATATCAAACATCCTAGAGATGAAAGTGGTCCTTCTAGTGTTGCAAGCAATACACAGCTT
The DNA here is from genome assembly GCF_019279795.1 of Protopterus annectens. Classification (NCBI taxonomy): domain Eukaryota; kingdom Metazoa; phylum Chordata; order Ceratodontiformes; family Protopteridae; genus Protopterus; species Protopterus annectens. The sequence continues at coordinate 633,171,942 of NC_056745.1, read as the reverse complement.
TTTCCCTGTAGGGACAATTGCAATACAGACAGATAATATGTCGGTAGTGTGGTGCATCAACAAATAAGGAAGAACCTGATCTTACCCTCTGTGTCTAGAAGCAATGAGAGTGTGGCAATGGACAGT